>NW_024080857.1:1661814-2261814 GCF_003009895.1 Hyaena hyaena
AAGAAAAAAAAACAAAAAAAGAAAAAAATATTAAAATTAAAAGAAAAAAAAAAAAAAAAAAAAAAAAAAAAAAAAAAAAAAAAAAAGACACACACATACAAAAAAGACCAAACTCTTGTTACTAGGAAGGACCAGAGAATACCACCAGAAACTCCAACTCTATAGGCAACATGGCAATAAATTCATATCTTTTAGTACTCACTCTAAGCATAAATGGACAAAATACTCCAATCAAAAGACAGGGCAACAGAGTGGATAAGAAAATAAGATCCATCTATATGCTGTTTTAAAAAGATTATTTTCGACCTAATTCAGAGTCAAAGTAAGGGATACAGAGCCGTCTATCATGCTAATGGTCACCAAAAGAAAGATAGAGTGGCCATACAGTCTAGATTTTAAAATAAAGACAGTAACAAGAGATGAAGAAGGGCATTATGTTATAATTAAGGGGTCTATCGTCCAAGAAGACCTAACAATTATAAACATTTATGCTCCATAGGGGAAGTCACCCAAATATATAAATCAATTAATCACAAACATAAACTCATTGATAATAATACTATAATAGTAGGGGATTTCAACACCGCACTTATAACAATGCACAGATTATCTAAACTGAAAATCAACAAGGACATAATGGCTTTGAATGACACACTGGACTGATATATTCAGAACTGATATATTCAGTACATTTCATCCTAAAGCTGCAGAATACACATTCTTTTCGAGTGCACATGGAACATTCTTCAGAAGAGATTACATACTGGGACACAAATCAGCTCTCAACAAGTACAAAAAGATTGAGATCGTATCATGTATATTTTCAGACCACAATCCTCTGAAACTCAAAATCAACCATAAGAAAAAATTTGAAAAGATAACAAATACTTGGAGAGTAAAGAACATTCTACTAAAGAATGAATGGGGTAACCAAGAAGGTAAAGAGGAAATTAAAAAGTACATGGAAGCCAGTGAAAATGATAACATCACAGTCGAAAACCTCTGGGCGCAGCAAAGGCAGCCATAAGAGGGAAGTATATAGTAATCCAGGCCTTCCTAAGAAGGGAGAAAGGTCTCAGATACACAACCTAAACTTACACCTTAAAGAGCTGGAAAAAGAACAGCAGATAAAACGTCAAACTAGCAGAAGACAGGAAATAATAAAGATTAGAGCAGAAATCAATTCTATGGATATGAAAACCAAAGCAAAACAAAACAAAAAAACAATAGAGCAGATCAATGAAACCAGGAGCTGGTTCTTTGAAAGAATTAACAAATTGATAACCCCTAGCCAGTTTGATCAAAAAGAAAAAAGAAAGAACCCAAGTAAATAGAATCAATAATGAAAGATGAGAGATCACAACCAACAGAGCAAAAATTCAAACAACAATAAGAGAATATTAGGAGCAATTATATGCCAATAAATTGGGCAATATTGAAGAAATGGACAAATTCCTAGAAACATATAAACTACCATAACTGAAACAAGAAGAAATAGAAAATTTGAACAGACCCAAAGAAATTGAATTAGTAATCAAAAATCTCCCAAAAAACAGGAGTCCAGGGCCAGATGGCTTTCCAGAGGAATTGTACAAAACATTTAAAGAAGAGTTAACTTCTTTTCTTTTGAAGCTGTTCCAAAAAATAAAAATAGAAGGAAAACTTCCAAACTCATTCTATGAAGACAGCATTGCCTTGATTTCAAAACCAGACAAAGACCCTACTAAAAAGAAGAAATACAGACCAATTTCCCTGATGAACATGGATAAATAATTCTCAACCAGATATTACCCACCAGATCCAACAATACATTAAAAGAATTATTTACCACAACCAGGGCACCTGGGTGGCTCAGTTGGTTAAGTGTCTGACTCTTGGTTTTGGCTCACATCATAATCTCATCATTTCATAAGTTTGAGGCCCACTTCGTACTCCAAGATGACAGTGCAGAACTTGCTTGAGATTCTCTGTCTCCCTCTCTCTCTGTCCCTCCTCCACTTTCACTACTTCTATCTCTCTCAAAATAAATAAATAAACTTAAAATATTTATAAAAAATAAAAAATAGAAAAAGAATTATTTACCAAGACCAAGTGGATTTATACTTGGGATGCAGAGCTGGTTCAATATCTGCAAAATAATCACTGTGATACATTACATCAATAAAAGAAAGGATAAGAATCCCGTGATCCTCTCAATAGATGCAGAGAAAGAATTTTACAAAGTATAGCATCATTTCTTGATAAAAATCCTCAAGAAAGTAGGAATAGAATGATCATACTTCGAGATCATAAAAGTCATATATGAAAGACCCACCACTAATATCCTCCTCAGTGGGGAAAACTGACAGCTCTCCCCCTAAGGTCAGGAACATGACAGGGACGTTCATTCTTTCCACTGTTATTCAACATAGTATGGGACGTCTTGGCTTCAGCAATCTGACTACACAAAGGGAAAAAAAAAGCATCCAAATCAGCAAGGAGGAAGTCAAACTTTCACTCTTCATAGATGGTATGACACTCTATATGAAAAATCCAAAGGATTCCACAAGAAACAAAACAAAAAACAAAAAACAACTAGTAGAACTGGTCCAGAAATTCAGCAAAGTCACAGGATATAAAATCAATTCACAGAAGTCAGTTGCATTCCTTCCTACACACCAGTAATGAAGCAAGAGGCCGAAAAATCAAGGAATTGATCTCATTTACAACTGCAGCAAAACCCATAAACTACCTAGGGATAAGTATAACAAGAGGTAAAAGATCTATATATTGAAAACTATAGAAAGCCTATGAAAGAATTGAAGAAGACACACACACACACACACACACACAAAAGGAAAAATATTCCATGCTCCTGGATTGGAAGAACAAACATTGTTAAAATGTCAACACTACCCAAAGCAATCTACATGTTCAAAGCAATCCCTATCAAAATAACACGAGTATTCTTCACAGAGCTAGAACAAACAGTCCTAAAATTTGTATGGAACCAGAGAAGACTCTGAATAGCCAAAGCAATCCTGAAAAAAAAAACCAAAACTAGAGGACTCACAATCCTGGACTTCAAGCTATATTACAAAGCTGTAATCATTAAGGCAGTATGGCACTGGAACAAAATCAGACACTCAGAGCAATGGAACAGAATAGACAACCCAGACATGGACCCATAAATGTATGGCCAACTTACCTTTGACAAAGCAAGAAAGAATAGCCAATGGAATAAAGACAATCTCTTCAGCAAATGGTGCTGGGAAAACTGGATAGCGACATGCAGAAAAATGAACCTGGACCATTTTCTTACACTATACACCAAAACAAACTCAAAGTGGATGAAAGACTTAAATGTAAGACATGAAGCCATCAAAATCCTAGATGAGAAAGCAGGGAAAAACCTCTTCGACGTTGGCTACAGCAACTTCTTACTCAACACATCTCTGGGGACAAGAGAAACAAAAGCAAAAGTGTACTATTGGGACCTCATCAAAATAAAAGCTTCTGAACAGCAAAGGAAATAGTCAGTAAAACTAAAAGGCAACCAACAGAATGGGAGAAGATATTTGCAAATGATGTATCAGATAAAAGGTTAGTATCCAAAAACCTATAAAGAACTTACTAAACTCAACACCCAAAAAACAGATAATCCAGTGAAGAAATGGACAAAAGACATGAATAGATACTTCCCCTAAGAAGACATCCAGATGGCTAACAGACACATGAAAAAATGCTCAACATCACTCATCATCAGGGAAATACAAATTAAAACACAATGAGATACCACCTCATACCAGTCAGAATGGCTGGAATTAATAACTCAGGCAACAACAGATGTTGGCAAGGATGTGGGGAAAAAGGATCTCTTTTGCACTGCTGATGGGAATGGAAACTGGTGCAGCTACTCTGGAAACCAGAATGGAGGTTTCTCAAAAAATTAAAAATAGAACTACCCTATGACCCAGTAACTGCACTGCTAGGTATTTACCCAAGGGATACAGGCGTGATGTTTTGAAGGGGCACATGCACGCCAGTGTTTATAGCAGTGATATCAACAATAGCCAAAGTATGGAAAGAGCCCAAATGTCCATCAATGGATGAATGGATAAAGAAGTTATGGTATAAATATACACATTATATTTGATTATTACTCAGCTATCAAAAAGAATGAAATCTTGCCATTTGCAACTACGTGGATGGAACTAGAGGGTATTATGCTAAGTGAAATTAGTCAGAGAAAGACAAACGTCATATGACTTCACTCATATGAGGAATTTAAGATACAAAATAGGTAAACATAAGGGAAGCAAAAATAATATAAAAATGAGGGGGACAAAAACATAAGAGACTCTTAAATATAGAGAACAAACAGGGTTGCTGGGGGGGTTTGGGAGGGGGGATGGGCTAAATGGGTAGGGGTATTAAGGAGGACACTTGGGATGAGCACTGGGTGTTACACATAAGGGATGAATCACTGGAATCTACTCCTGAAATCAGTGTTGTGCTATATGGTAACTAACTTGGATGTAAATTTAAAAATAAATTAATTATTTTTAAAAAAGAAAAATATATTTAAATTGGACTTTTAGACATTAGGACATTAGACATTTTAAGGAATATATTTTTATAGGTAACATTTTTGGTCAGAATTATTTTTTAATAGTAATAATATAACTTACTAAGAAGTTCTTAAAATAAGAATGGCCCTGCCATTCAAGAGATTTTTTTTTTGATTTTGAAACTACATACATAAAGGTTTGAAAATAATGTCTGCAAATATTGCATGGTATTCAAACTAAAGCCTTTATATGAATGTAAGATAAGCCTATTATTATTTTTCATTGTCTATTAAGGGTCTCATATCTTTGATATCTGATATTCATGAGTCTTTTCTACTTCTACATCAATGCTAGTAAAACCACCACAAACCAGGTGTGCATGAATACAAGTACTATAGATATGTGTGAATATATATTGCCTTTAAAAACACAAAGACAAAATTCAAAGTTTAAAGGGTGCTGCATTCACTTTTGAAAGTGAGAGTGAGTCATGCTTTTGATTTTATCTCTAGGATCCAGTGAATTGCTAGAGGCAACGCTATTTAAGAAAAGAAGAAAAGCGTCTTCAAAAGCTTCCCAGAGTCTACTTCTATTTTTTCTTTTCTCATGGCTTTATTTCATTCCCCAGCCAAAACTTTCTATGGCACTTGAAAACTAATATCACTAAAACATTTGAACATATCGTAGTTTTAGTGTCTTTTATCTCCAAATTAGAGAAATAAAGGGATAGAATCAATTACTTTAAGTTGCCCTATTTAATCCCACATATCAGAAATGCAATAGAAATATTGTCTTGTAGCCAAAGAAATTCAAAGGGCCAGGAACATGTTTTTCATGTATCTGAAACTTTTAAAAATTATATAAGTGATATATTTTTATTATAAATAAGCAAAATATAGCAAATACATATTTTCTATAACTACATCATTAGAGATGACCACTGTTAATGTTTTGGTTTGTAAACAGACAACGGATAGATGCATCCATTTATTTAAGTAGCTAATTCTACTGAATTCACCAAATTTCCAATATATTTTGCCTCCTCTTTCTGTGATGTAATACATCCAATCATTACCAACGATTGTTGCTTTTACCTTTTAAATTGGATCTGGTACCAGTTCAATTCCTTATACCGGCCCACACCCTAGTCTAAATCATTGTCATCTATCAATAATAGAGTAGCCTTCTAGCTGGCCTACTTTTCCATCCTTGACTCTTGCAGACTATTCTTCACATGGCAAGAAATTAATCATTTAAAAATGTAAATCAAGTCATATATTTATTTTCCTCTCTACAATGGCTTTTCATTTGAAGGAGAGTAAAGACAACATTGCAATGGCCTGGAAGTGCTTTCATGATCAACTGTCCACCATTTGCATTCATGACTTCACATCTATCCAACTCTTCCTTACTCCGTTCAAGCTTCACAGGTCCCTTGTTATTAAAAAGCACCATGCATGGTCCTGCTAAAGAAGCTCTTTTTGTGTGAAGTGATCTTTGCTCAGAGGCACACACAGCTGAATACCTCACTTCCTTAGTGTGTTTGCTGCGATGTTTTGTGTTTTATATCAGAGAAGCTACCTCAGACCACCTTCTATAAATCAGGACCCTCCCCCCATTCTCCTTCCTATGCTTTCTCTTTGTAGCATTTATCATTGTTGATTGATACATACTTCCTTGTTTCTGTTTTTCTCTTCACTTTGTCTTGCTCATTTTTGTTGTTCTGAGTCTGGAACATTGTCTGGCACATAATGGGCATTCAGCAATTATTTGTTGAGTGAATCGAACAATTAAAGTTAAAAAAATTCTAAGTTTTGGTTTTGGTAGATATAAAGATATTTATGAGGAAAACACAATGGGATGTTTTAAACAGAGCTATTCCAGAACTCCCAGAAGTTCCTGGGAACTTCCCTGGAACCCCTGTAAAATAACCAATCCAAGACTTAGAAAGTTAGTTGAAATTCAGTTATCTGGATTATGGTATGTATCTTATTATAGAAACAATGTACTAAAGCAATGAGATTTGAAGCCAGAACACCAGATTCCTATTATAGCTCATGTGGTAGCTGAAAGAATATGGTAGCTCTGAGCACTCTCCTATCCCGAGAGCCTCAAGTTTAATAGCATTCTGTGACCTGAGTTTGCTTACTGAGTAGTGAAATAGCAGTAAGGTTTTAATGCCTGGAAGCAGGGCCTCTTGACTGAAGAACACCTAAAGGAGTTTTGAAGAAAGGTGTGCCAGTCTGCTTGGGCTCCCAAAAAGTCCCATGGACAAGGTAAACGGATGGAAATTTCTTACAGTTCTGGAGCTGGAAGTCCAAAATGAAGGTGTCAGCAGAAGTAGTATCTGGTGATGCATCTCTCCTTGGGTTGCAGATGGCCACCTTTCTGTGTCCTCACACGACCTTTCTTCTGTGCTCCTGCAGCAAAAGAAAGATCTCTGATGTCTTCTCCTTTTCTTAGAAAGACACCAATCAATCCTATCAGAATGAAGCACCGCTCTAAGACCTCATTTAACCTTTATTACCTCTTTAGAGACTAACTTCATACAACAAACACATCAGGGCTTAGGGCTTCAGTATATGAATGGAAGGGGGCATGATTCCGTCTAAAACAAAAGGATTTGCCCAAGAAAGTGGGGAGTGGTCTGAGAAAGCAGTTTAACTGCGAGGGGAGATCTGCAACAAATGGCTATCTCAGCGCATGGAGCCTTTGGAGGACTTTGGTAAATCTCCTACCACCTGTGCTGATTTCCCCAGACATTTCACATCTAAGCAGCTGCTGTTTATCATCCCTCCCTCCTCTCAGCTGGCAGATCTTGACAAGGACAGGCTGCTTACCCTGACAGTGTTTATGAAGGACAATCTAAGCTTGCAAAGCTTTTCAAGTACAGTTACTGCAGGCTACCGACACAAGAAACACCTGGGGACAACGTTAGCCATGGAGCCCTACAGACCTAGTCCAGACCTATTGAATCAGAATTTCTAGGGCTGGGCCTCTACAATGAACAGCCATAACGATTATAAAAATTATGTAATCATTTATACACACCAAAGTTCAAGAACCACTGAAGAAGTTTGGACAAATTGCTGTTTTGCTATATTGCAGTTTTAATTGCCTTCCTCCCACCTTCCCTCCCTTTTTTTCTGCCTTCCTGCTCTCATTGCTTCCTCTGTTTCTTCGTTCTCCCCACTGAAGTCCTAAGCCAGGACTTTAAGTTATATATGTGTTTTTACTAGAAAGATAAGTTGGTATTCTGTTTATTAACATATCCCCAGTAATGGTCAGAGTGTAAGAAAGCGAATATATTGCAGCAATGTGGGGAGATGCTGGGCAGCCAGCAAAGGAAGGAAGAACACACTCTAAAATAAGGGTTACAGATAATAAGATCTCTCAAGGGTTTAAAGAGGTGGTCAAGACTGGGGCAGGAATTTGCTCAGAAGATGCTAGGCTCAATATTTATTAAGATGCAGGCAGTTCCTTTGTTGGAATGAGGGTGAAAAGCTTGGAAGGGAAAGATGGAACAGATGTGTTTGATGTATGTTCCATTTGTCTGATTGTTTTTTTAGTTCCTGTTTGTGTTTAGAAGCCATTATGCAGGAAGGATCCTCAGTTGAGGCAAGAGCCCCCAGCTGGCTTGTATGCAGAATCTCTGTTGATAGGAGCTCCTAAGCCTCAGGAGGGTCAGATCATTTGCTTGGACGGAACATTTTTTTTTTCTTTCTCCTAGAGCTAGTGGCACCAACCATCTTAGATAAAGCAAGTAATACTTTCCAGCCATAAACAGAAAACCAGGTTTGGAAAAAGCATTCTAATCAGTTCAAACTGAACCCTTCTGATTGTTAGAATTCTGAGAGATCGTGTGTGATTCCGGAGCGGATCATGTTCGACAGGCTCTTCAAATTCTGCATTATTACACAAAGGCTCTTTGATGCATGGATTTTATCCAAGCCCCTTAAGCATAATTTGGAAAATGGGATGAAGCAGGAGCAGAGGCAATATTTTCTGCTCTTTTTTGCTGACCCAGAAAGAAACACACTTTTAAGTGACTTGGTTATCAAAAGGAGATTCTCCTTGCCCTGTCACCTAGCTCTCATGACCTCAATCCTACTTATTAAGTGCAGTCCAGGAGCTTGTCTGAATGCTGTCAGCTTATGGTTTATCCCAGAAAATTCATTACAAAGACCCAGGATCATGCATAACTGGCTAAACCTAAACTCCAGGCAAACCATAATTACACAGAGAGAATTACATAGAGCTACACGTTGCCCCAGGTTTTCTAAGTTTCCCAAGTCATTGATGAAGGAGATTCAAGGGGTCAGCGACTCTCGGCATGATCTTCAATTGGTAGTTTCTCTGCACTGATTTTTCTCCCTAATCCAATGTGTCCTATATATTGCTGTTTGAGTTATTTTCATAAAGAATTGTTTGATTAATGACCCTCTTCTTGCCTAGAAATTGAATTCCCAACATGTTTTTTTTAGGTATATCTGACTATCTAAAAACTGGTTCTTGAAAATATGGTTCACAGACCAGTAACATCAGCATCACTTGATTATTTGTTAGAAATGCATATTCTCAGGTCTCATTTCAATATTACAAAACCAGAATTTCTGGAAATGGGGCCCAGTAATTGTGGTAAAGTTCCAGGTGATTCTAATATGCTAAAATATTAGAACCCCCTATTCTAAACCCTAATAACCCACTTTTCTGAATTTACCATATTCCACTTCCTCTCTACTTTGACTATTTATGGTTCTGTAAATGACATCCACATTTGCTTTCCCATAGTCTATTTATGGAATTTCCTTAGACAGGAATGAAATTTCTCCATCTATGCCCTTGGATCTCACCAGTCCTTCAAGGTCCAGTTCAAATCAGTCTTTCCTCAATGCACTATTTACATTTGGGACTGGAGAGAATCCATTGTTGTGAGGCCTACCGTGTGTACTCTAGAAAGCTTCATAGCACCCCCAGCTCAACCCACTAGATGCCAGTGATACCCTCAGTTTTGACAACCAAAAATATATCCAGACATTGTCAAATCTTGACCGGGGGTGGGGGGTGGGGAGGGAATCTCCCTTGGTTGAGAATCAGTGGTACACTCTTGTCATTCTATCATTTATTTCATATCCCAAGCCAGACTCAATTTCTTCATTTTCTTTGTTTCTAGAGAAATTGGGCTCTTATTTGCTCAATCAGAATTGAAAAGTTGTATTATTTTTTCTAAGAATAAAAAAATGAATTTTTATATAGGAATATATAAAAGTCTTTTATGGATGTACATAAAAGACCTTTAAAAACTATAAAATGATATGAGTATTAAGACATCTTCATCTTTTGTGATGCTTCTTTATGCCATTCATTCTTTTATTCATTCATTCAAAACATGGAGCACTTTACCACATTTTAGTTGCTACATAGTCTGGCATAATTAGGTTCCCCAGAGCAGAATGATGGACTATGAGTAGTTAGGAGCTGTTATTCAACCTTCTTTTCATAAGACACAGATACCGGAAGTGGGAATGAACCCATCATACGTTTGGGGGATGAAATTTAGTCAAGTGGGAGAATCATAGTGACTGGGGCATGGGGAATTGTGAAGGTTAATTTTACATATTAACTTGAAGGATGTTTTTGGAATGGATTCACATTTAAATTGGTGAGCTTTGAGTAAGCAGACTGCCCTCCATAGAGGTGGGCCTCTTCCAAATAGAAGATCCAAATAGAACAATAAGACTGGCCTCCCTGAGTAAGAGTGCTTTCTAGCAGAAGGCCTTCAGAGGGAAACTGCGCCATCTTCTCTCCTGGGTCTCCAGTCTGTTGGCCCACACTTCAGAATTTGGACAAACTAGCCTTCATAAGCACGTGAGCTAATTCCTTATCAACATCTAGTAAATCTATCTATCTATCTATCTATCTATCTATCTACCAATCATCTCATATTGGATATGTTTCTCTAAAAATCCCAGATTAATACAGGCATTCAAGGAAAGTTGGTCAATGAAGCTGGCAGAAAATATCAAAGGGTCAAATATTGACTGACAGATGAGGTTCTATTGAGAGGTTGGTGGGATATAGTCATAGGGATTTCAAAAACAGGAGGCTTTTAGAAATCCAGGCAGTTAATTAATATCAGAGTGGGCCTTCAATTTGTAGGATACCCCAAACTGTCCTTTCTGGGCAAAGAAACTGGCAAATAAAGTATGGTCCTAAAGATTTGTCACGGTAGTGACTTGGATCAGAAAACACATAACAGATTAAGGCTTGGCTCCCTGAAGAACAAGGTAGATAATGAGTAAAAGAAACTTTTTAAAATTGGATGATACTGGGTATATCATAATTGTCATAAGAATTGTTGAGGAATAATCCTAGTAGTATCTTTTACAGAATGGACATAGGAGTCAGAGAGTCATAGAAGTTGAATGAACTGTCTAGTATATGATGATTTATCAGTGGTAGCCCCAACACTCTTTTTCAGAGGAGACAATTATTAGCAGCTAGCTTCCTGTTGCTCTTTACTGAAAATGTCTTTGCCATTTCTAAAATCCATACTGACAGAGCTCTCTTTTTGGAGGAAAAAAACATCAGAAAACCCACGTTTTTACATGTTCAAAGTATTTTATGCAATTAATGTATTCTAATTCTTGATTTGAAAGGAAAAGATCAGTTTCCGTATGGGAGCCTAAAATATTCTCAAAGATCATTATAAATATCATAAAACTCAATTGTGAAAAGGCATATTGAACTCAGTTCAGAAAGATAATGATCCTTTGAGAACTTTGAACTATTAACAATATGTTCTAAAGTAGTCCCCTTCTTTGTAACAAAAAAGTTGTTTCCACCTTCACAAGGTTTTCTGTGTTCAGAATAACGTCAACACAACTTACATCCCATTTGTCTCCACATTTCCCGGGCCCTACCCATGCTGTTGCCTTCCTCTTTAAATAGTTAGGAAGTGCTAGCTAGCTAGCTAGCTAGCATCATCACCTTTTCCCTGATATCACAGAATTTAAACCAGTTTCCAGACTGAAAAAGACTATGGAAGCATGGTAAAATATACAGATTCCTGAGCCATATCATCTTCAAGATTCTGATTCAATGGTTCTGAAATGGGCCAAGGGGTTTACATTTCTGCACTGCTCTAGTCACACTAAGTACTTTTAATGTAGAAGGATGGTGAAAACTATGGACATAAGCAATAGTTTTAGCTCCTCAAATACTAATCATGTGCAGTCAACAAAAACATTGAAAGCTTTGGTGTAAACATATTGCAGGCAGAGGACTGCAATGGGGAAAACAACTTTAACTGCTAAAAGTTCAGTCTCCACTTCTTTCCTTCTCCTCCAAGGACTGGTCCTTCTCTTTTTCATTCTTCTTTCAGAGCCTCCTCAAAGTTATCGCTGTTTGGGGAGCCTTCAGTTAATAGTCAAAACAGATGCCATTGCTTGAATTATTCTCAAATGTCACTTCAAACACTCAGTTTTGGTGCCAATGCATATTTAACCAAAGTTGATACCAAAATATAGCTTTGGATTATTAAGTTTACTTAAGGGAAAGGTAAACTTCCCACTTTTCAAAAAATGGCATCTCCAAATGTCATTTTTCAACTTGCTTGATGCTTTGCAATGATAACTTGTATATCACTACTGCCCAAATGTAACATAATCTTAGTTTTAATGGGTCGGAGGAAAATATTTCAGTATGTAAGCCAGGATGACCACTTGTTGGAAAAGAGGAGGAAGGTTCCTGAAAACTCTGTACTCCTAACAGGGGAGTGGTACAGACCAAAAAAGGGATAACACTTCCAAGAAAGACAGTTAGCAGCAGACAAAATCATAAAGGCATTAACAAAGGGAAAATCACACATACAGAGACATACACAGTAGACTGGGAATTTTAAGGGCATTTTGTACGCCTACATAAAAAGATATAGAGATGTGATGAGTACTCCCAAGCAAAATAATTAATTCACTGGGCTACAGACTTCTCTGTAGAGGTACTGATATATTCAGTACCTTGATTATGCTAGTGGCTTCCAAGACATATACACATATCAAAATACATTAGATTATATGACTTTGAATACATACAGTTTATTACATGTCATTTTACTTTAATGAAGCTGTTTGAAAAATCTATATGACCTCAGACAAGTTGCTAAACCTTGACTTTACTCATCCATAAAGTGTCTCTTTCTATTAGTGGGTACTAATAGAAAGGAGGGAGAAAAATGTTGGATTGTTAAGAGCAATAAAAATGATCTGTGTATTTAGTTTGTTGGGGCTGCTGTAACAACACATCACAGATTGGATGGCTTAAGCAACACATATGTATTTTTTCTAGCTCTGGGGGCTAGGAGTCCATGATCAAGGTGTTGGCAGAGTTCGTTTCGTCTGAGTCCTCTTTCCTTGCTTTATAGATGACCATCTTTTCTTGTGTCTACATCATCTTCCCTCTGTGTGTGTCTATGCCCTAAGCTTCTCTTCTTAAAAGGACACCAGTCATACTGGCTTAGGGCTCACCCTAATGACCTCACTTTAATATAATTATCTCTTTAGAGACTCTATATTCAAATATGGTTGCAGTCTGTGGTACTGGGGTTAGGATTTCAACATACGAATTTTGGGGGTTGGCCCCAAATAATCTGTTAAAATGGCATGTACTTTAGTATCATCAAAATATGCTCCACCTATGTAAAAACAGCTATGAACCTGGGGTCTTGGATGGATTTTGACACTTCCGTTTCAGAGTATCAAAATAGCTATCACAATGACTCCAGTTTTAGCTTTCACCCACCCCGTCCTGCTCCTGTCACTTTGTACAACAGAAATCTTGGCATAGAGCAGTGTGGCTCCCACGGACAGATTTCAGGGCAGGGACAGCACACAAGAGTTAATTTACTGCAGTCAAGCATTAGACAGCCCAGCAAAGCTAGAAGATTAATTTCTTGCCAACATACTCACGAAAACGCTATCATGATGACTTGTCTTATGGGGCATGACAAAAGTTCATGGTCATGTACACTTGTGCTATTCACTGCCAGTGGGGGGTAGAGGGAAATAAAATATAAACCATCTGGTATTCTGTGCATAGGACCCTGGAGACTCTCACTGAGGTTTTCTCATGTGCCAGGTAATGTGTAAAGCTTCTGACACACAAATATTCCATTTAAGCCATGCAATAACCTCACAAAACTGACACTTTACGGATGAGTAGAGTCAAGGTTTAGCAACTTGTTTGAGCTCATATAGATTTTTCAAACAGCTTCCTTAAAGTAAAAAGACATATAATAAACTGTATATGTCCAAAGTATATAATCTAATGTATTTTGGTATGTGTATACATCTCTGAAGCCACTAGCATAATCAAGGTACTGAATCTATCAGTCCCCCTGAAAAGTTCCTTCAAGCTTCTTTACCATCCCTCCGTCCTTTATTCCCCCGCAACCACCATTCCTCGACATATCCCCAGGCACCGATCTGTGCTCAACTGTATGTTGACATATATATATATGTATGTATGTATGTACATACATACATAAACTCCAGGAGCCATGGACATGACTCCTGGGCATCAGGCAAAACAAGACAGATGGGGAACAAATGAAGTAAGCCTTACTATTGCCCTGCTAGTAACAACAACGAAAGAGGTAAAATTAAGTCATTAAGAATAGTCATTACAAAAGAAGACAGAAAAAGAAGGGAAAAAGAAGGCAAAGGAATAAAGTTCAGTTGAGACAAATAGAAAACAAATAGGAAGATCATAGACTTACACTTAACCATATCAATAATCACATAAAGTGTAAATTGTTTAAGTGCTCCAGTTAACCACAGAAAATGTCAGATCAATCAGAAAAGCAAGACTAAACTTTATAATACCTACCACACGACCCAACCATCCGCTTCTAGGTATTTTTCCAAAGGAGGTGAAACCATATGGCCATACAAAGACATGTATTAAAAATGTTTAAGCCGGCTTTATTTGTAAGAGTCCAAAACTGGAAAAAACACACATGTCCAACAGCAGGTGAGTGGATACACAAAACATGGTGTTTCTATACAATGGAATGCTACACTGCAATAAAAAAGAAATGAACTTTTGATATGCGGCACAACAGGAATCAATTTCAAAATACTTATCTTGAGGGAAAGAAGCCAAACAATATAAGAAATATCACATACTGTATGATTCTGTTTGGAAGAAATTCTAAGACATGCATACCACGGATCTGTGCTCTGTCACTGTGTATTGGTATGAGAAATCACCTTACTCTCACTTTTTATAGCAAATATATGGTAAAGATAGGACTCACAACTGATATGTCTCATTCATCCCCCCTCAATAAATTTTCCATTCTTTAACTCTAATTTATGGTGCATGTGTCTCTGCCTGTCTTCATAAATCAAAAGATGTATTTATTGATGGATTGGTGATGGACTTCAACTCAACTTGATTCTGGGGAAAAAAAAATCATTTCAAACTGACTTCCTTTCTTTCCAATTGGCCATGCATACTTCTTCTTTATGCTTGTAGTTATGACTTTTTGTAAGTCTCTAATCTTCACACTTTTCAGTTTCCTTTATACAGATTTTACCTACTCTACAAAATTGACTGAAATCTCATCTTTAGTGAAGTTGATTTTTACATTTCTGGTTAATGATAAGCTTTTCCTTCTTTTCATCTCTTACAGGCTTAGCCTGCATGTAGCTCAGTTTTACACATAGAATTTATTTGTTACTACTTTTTTTTTCTCTCCAAGTAGATTACTCAGACAATTCTCTTGAGAACTACTGGACAATACCATTCAGAAGTCCTGTAGACACTTGAAGCTCAATAAGAGCACATAAAGTCTCAAATCTATTTTTGTTCTTTATTCCTTTTTCCAGTGAATAGTATACATGTCCAGCTAGTTTTGCAAGCCAAGAAACCTCAGAGACATGCTTACTGTCTCCATGACTTTTACATTTCCATTTCAAGATAAAAGTCAGTAATTTTTAGCATGTCATGCAAATCTCTTTATGACTTGACCTCTGCTTCTTTCCATAAGTCTTTCTTGACTCCATATCCCCTCTACCTACTGCTGTACCACTGTTCTTCTCTCGTGGATCAAACTTCTCAAAGTATTTTTCTTTCTCTTCATCTTTACTTTCTCATCCCTCACTCATGCATCTTTGTTCCAAATTGATTTCCATATCTAAGATACAACTGGAACAGTTCTTGGCAAGATATAATTTCCATGTTAGAAAAGCTAGCAGATCCTTTTCTGTTCTGATTTTATTTGCATTCTCATCAGATTCTATGCATCACTGCACCCTTTCTGAAATATTATCTGACTCTAACCTCCATAACAACACTTTACCTTAGATTTCCTTACACCTCACTAGTTGTTCATCATCTATTTCTTCTCCCAGCTCATCTTTTCTTACTTGAGATCTGGAAGATTCTAAAGGCTCTTTTCAAGTCCCTCTTCTCTTTTAATCCAGTACTTCCCCCCTAGATAATTTAATCCATTCCCTTGTATAAGCTTGATATCATTTACCTTCTAATGGCTTCCATGTTTATTTCTTCAGGATACAATCTTCTTTGGATTCCTCACCCACACATCTAAAGAGCGTACTCCACATTCCTACCTTAATATCTCATACACAATTCAACTGAATGTATCCAACATTAGATCACTGCTTTTCCTTTGAGTCTTCTCTATTTCTAGAATTCCACAATTCAGTAAATAACCTGTTTACTGAAGCCAAACCTGAGAATAATTATCAAATACTTCCCTCTTTGTCACTATTCAGATTCAATCAACCATTGAGAAATGCTGATGCAGCTTCTAAAGTACTTAAAAAATGTTTTTACTTATTTCCAACTTTATGGCTACCTCCCTAGCACAAGGCATTGCCTTACTTACTGACATAGCCTTCTAAATAGTGCCCATATCCACCTTTGTTCAATTGCACTCTATTCTCCACACTGTGACCAAGGGGGGCTTTCTGAAATTGCAAATTATATCATGTCACTTCTATTTTAAAAATCCTCTTTGACTACCAATGTGTTCTAAGAATTGTGTCAAAGTCTTAATACAATCTATAAGACTTTGCGGGCTGTTCAATCCTCCTCCACTTCCTTCCTCTTCTCTTAGCTAACTCCTGCTCAGTCTAAATTAATTACCTTCTTCGAATAATTCCATACTGCTTTAGCTACCTTTCTTAATTAGATGCCTTTAAAATATCTTGTACTTTTACTTTGTTGCATTTATCATAATTATAAACAATGATTGATATCTATAATTACTTATTTAAATTTTATTTGACATAATATGTTTTAAATTTCATAAAGTTTGGGATTCTCACTCTATCTCCAGCATTAGCAAGGGTGTTGGTCTATAATCACCTCTCAATATGCTTTTCCTGAATGAGTGAATAAAAACATGGATGCATAAATCTCACCTCCTCCCATTCCTACTTCTCACTCTCAAGCCTAGCCACACATATGAATTTGCTACTTCTGGACTACATCATATTTCCTCTGTACTATATCATCTCACCTTGGCAACTTTACACCAACTATTCTCTGTGCCTGGATGCTCCTGTGACCTTCATTGGCTGACTGACTCCATATTTCAACACTCAGCTCAAGTATCAGTCTCACCAGGAGGCTTTCACTGACTGTCCACCAACTGGACCTTGTACTCCCCTCACCCCACAGCATGCACATTCTATAAGGCTCTGCCACCAGTGCATCACACCGCTAACTTCTGCCCTAGCCACCTTCACTTTTGTGTGTTTGTTTACCTGTGTTTTCTTTTTTTTCTCTCCTGAGCTTTAAACTTTTAGAGAGTGGACTAGTGCCTTTTAGATCTGCATCTTTATTTTTTTTTTTTAATGTTTTTTCATTTTATTTTTTTTTCCCTAGGAGACAGAGAAACAGCATGAGCAGGGGAGGGTCAGAGAGAGAGGGAGACACAGAATTGGAAACAGGCTCCAGGCTCTGAGCTGGCTCTCAGCACAGAGCCGATGCGGGGCTCGAACCCACTAACCGTGAGATCATGACCTAAGTGAAAGTCGGACGCTTAACTGACTAAGCCACCCAGGAACCCCTAACCTGCATCTTTAGAGGCCAATACTGTGCCTGGTATTTAGATGATGACCAGCCTACAACTATAATAATACTTTTTGAATAAATAACTCCTTGACAGCTGAGACAATGTGCTTGACATTTTTAACAAGCACTGGGTTTCGTGCAATTTTAAGTAAGAGTTGTTCAGTTAATATTAAATAGCTAATTATCCAATATTTCATTTAATGCCTGTGACAGCTTCTCATTCTATTCTTTATTCTCTCTATCTTTCTCTTTTTTATTGCCCCCTCCACTCCATATTGTAAAGCTCTTTATGCAATGAAAATATTTTATGGGGAGAGAAGTGCCAAGGGTAAAAAATGGAGCTACTAGAAATATACAGATTTATGTCCCCAACAATTTATCTATTAAAACAACTAAGTGAAATATCAAAGCTAGGCAGACATTTGAGGTATGCATATATACCTCATTTTATCTAATATTTATCTGATAAAACATTTTTCTGATAAACTCAGTAATTTAAATACAAACACAAGAAATGTCTATTCTTTTCCTGTCCACATATATTTTCATGGGAAATCTTAGTTCCCTCTATTAGTTTCCATTTTATCTCTCTTTTCATTTGAAAAAAAAAAAAACAGTAATACATCTGAGTTATGTGGTTTTAGGTATAAATTTCATGCTTTCACTTTAGTTATAGCAATGATATACATGTGAATTATACACATTTATAATACTCTAAAAGTCATTTGAAACTCTAGGCACTATGTATTATAGACCCTTTTGCAAGAATACTTGAAATCAATAGAAAATAGATTTTGAAAAAACACATTTGTAAACCAGTTTTTCTTCTCTTGTGATAGAGAATTAACCACATTGTTAAGGTTGGTTTTTGAAAACATTCTCAGGTATATGTTATCTTCTTTAATATTACTAACAGGGCTTTAAAGAGTTCTGAAAATCTTCCAAAAGAAAGTCCAAAACTTATGATACTACTTCTCATAATTTGTGTAACTTTAGTGACTATTTGTGATGATTAAGGAGGTCTAGCATTCACTGTTTGAAAATAAAAGTGGTTAAAAATATAATTTCAACTTCTTAGTTGTTGATCAGTCATGTAATTGTATTTCAAAGCATGAATATTAATTGCTTTTAAAATGATAGAACCAAACCGAAAGCTTTTCTTCTAAAATCAGGAACAAAATGAGGATGTCCATTCTTACGACTTTTATTCAACATTATAATGGAAATCCTTACTGCAGCAATAAGACAAGAAAAAGAATTAAAAGGCATCCAAATTGGACAGGAAGATGTAAAATTGTCTCTGTTTGCAGATGCCTTGTTACTATATGTAGAAAACACTAAAGACTACAAAAAAGAAAAAAAAAAACCCTACTAGAACTGATAAATAAATTGAGTAAAATTGCAGGATACAAAATTAATACACAGGAATTAGCTGCATTTCTATATACTAATAATGATGGAGCAAGAAAAAATGAAGAAAACAATCCCATTCTTTTACAGTTACACCAAAAAGAATAAATACCAGGAATAAACTTAACCAAGGAGGCAAAAGATTTGTAAAACACTGATGAAAGACATGGAAGATGACACAAACATATGGCAAGATATTCCACGCTCGTGGATTGAAAAACACGATACTGTTAAAATGTCCATACTACCCAAAGCAATCTACAGATTTAACACAATCTCTATGAAAATACCAACAGCATTTTTACAAAACTAGAACAAATAACACTGAAATTTTATGAAACAACAAAGGACCCCAAATAGCCAAAGCAATCTTGAGAAAGAACAACAAAGCTAGATGTATCACAATCCCAAATTTCAAAATACCTTATGAAGCTGTCATAATAAAAACAGTATGGAACTGGCACAAAAATGGATACATAGACCAATAAAAAGAATGGAGACCCCAGAAATAAGCTAATGCTTATATGGTCAATTAATCAATGACAAAGGAGGCTAGAATATGTATTGGGAAAAAGTTTCTTCAACAAATGGTGTTGGTAAAACTGGACAGCTACATGCAAAAGAATGAAACAGACTACTTTTTACACCATACATAAAAATAAACTCTAAATGGACCAAGTCCCTAAATTTGAGATCTGAAATCATAAAAGTCCTAGAAGAAAATATATGCAGTAATATATATATGTATATATATTTTACATTAGCCATAGAAACATTTTTCTATATATGTCTCCTTAGGTAAGGGAAACAAAATAAAAAATAACCTAATAGAACTACACCAAATAAAGCTTTTGCACAGCTAAAAATGACAAAGCAAGCTACTCAATGGGAGAAGATATTTGCAAATGATATATCTGATAAGGGGTTAATATTCAAAATACATAAAGAACTATAAAATTCAACATAAAAAATAATCCAATTAAAATAGGCAAAGGACCTGAATAGATATTTTTTTCCAAAGAAGACATAAAAATGGCTGGCAGACACATGAAAAGATGCTCAACGTTACAAGTCAGGGAAATGCAAATCAAAACCACAATGAGATATTACCTTTCACCGGTGAGAATAGCTAAAATAAAAAAGATAAGAAATAAAAGCATTGGTGAGGATGTGGAGAAAAATCCTCACGCACTTTTGGTAGGAATGCAAACTGGTGCAGCCACTGTGGAAAACAGTTATGGAGGCTCTTCAAAAAAAAAAATGAAAAATATTATTGCCATATGACTCAGTCATTGAACTACTGAGTATTACTCAAAGAAAACAACAACATGAATTCAAAAATATCTAGGGACCCCTATGTCTTTTGCAGTGTTATTTCCAAAGCCAAATTATGGAAGAAGCCCATAGATGAATAGATGAATGGATAAAGAAGTTGTGGTATATACATACAATGGAACATTACTCAGCCATAAAAAGGATGAGATCTTGCTACTTAAAACAATATGAATGAACCTAGAAGGTATAATGCTAAGTGAAATAAATCAGACAAAGAAAAATACCATATGATTTCATTCATATGTGGAATTTAAGAAACAAAACAAAGGAACAATAAATAAAAGAGACAAACAAACACTAGACTCTTCAATACATAGAATAAATTGGTAGAAGCCAGAGGGGAGATGGGTGGAGGTTTGGGGAAAATAGGTAAAGGGTTTAAGGGTACACTTATCATGACGAGCACTGAGTAATATATAGAATTGTTGAATCATTATATTGTACACCTGAAGTTAACACAACTCTATATGTTAATTATACCTCAATAAAAAAAAACACTAAAATTATAGAATCAATGAAATTGATAATTTTCAGTAGGGCTATTATTTTAAAATATTATTTTATAATTTGAGCATCATTCATTCAGCTATGATCACTATAATTACTGATATCTTGTAATCTTTAAAGAAAGACAATTTACTTAAAATATAAAATACAGACTCACTTATTTTTTAAATAACAACTTTTAAATCTGTTGAGACTGTTAATATATAAAAGTAATTTAAAATAATAATTTAAGTATTACAAACTAAACCACTAAAAACACTAAAACACTAAACATTGAGAAACTGTGAACTCTGTCACAACTAACAAATGATTTGATCCCATTTGGTACCAATATAAACTGATTGGAACTTTTCTATGCATTCCCAGGGATTTTCCACTGGGAGCCCTAAGCTTTATCCAAGTGAAAAACACAATTACCCAAATGCAGAGGTTTTTATTTTTTCCTGTCTTATTTACTACTTAATACAAAAATTCAAATTGAATGCTTGCTCTATATGGTTCATGCTATTATTTCACATGAGGCTAGCTTTCTGACCCCTGTAGATTTAGAATAGCTCCAGAATGAACATGATTGTCCTGATTTGTGTGAAATATATTAGTTTATTGAAATATATCCCCCTGTGAAGCATTTTCTTTGCTAGGGGAACTAATATTCAGAGGGTCTATTTGATATTAGTAATGACATTTAATGTAGAGTCAACCTCACTGCTAGGTGTCAGACGACACTTAAGAAAGACCCTCACAAGACTAGAAGTGTAAATTGATTGGTGCCATGCCTGCTCCTTTCTTCTTTCCTATTAGTGGATCTCTCTTGCAACTTTATTTTCCTTACCTGGTAGGACCAGAGACAAAGTACCTTATAGAAATCCACCTGCAATATACTGACCATAATGGCTTTCATCAGAACAGCAAGAGATATCTATGTAGAATAGAGCTATTCATTTGGACTGAAAAGATGCATATCAGCATCAGATGCTTTATCCTTTCTTGGTACCAATTTTAAAATCACCTGAAATATTTTCAGAATGATCACTTTTAAAGAATTTATTGGGTGAGATATCCGTTATCCTCAAATACTGAGATTTTATTGAAGAGTAACAAATATGCCAATTTAGAACATAGAATTGTATGACTAAATAAGATTAAACTAATGTATTGAGTAAGTTATATATTAAATACGAATTCATAAATATAATATGGAATGAGTATACACTGAGTTGCCCAATAAGACCAGAGTGATGGCTTCCATACCAGAGGCTGTGCATAGTAAAACTGAAGAGATGTACTGGGGCCCAAACCTTTAGTGTAGAGTATGAACTTTTGCCTTTATTTCTCAGGCAATGGAGAGAATCTTGGGCAAGAGTGGTAACGTGACCAAAGTCAAGGCATTCTACAGCCTTCAGCAATCTTCAAGTTCAACAATGACTTTCTGTTATGCTGTGAAGCAAGATGCTGTTAATTCAAAGTACTTGGGAAACCTCATGGAACACTTGATAAGGCTGATCATTTCTGACTGATCTCAAAATTCAGATGTGCCACCCTGGGAATAAGAGCTCTCCTTCAGTTTTAATCTCTAGTAAGATCCCAGTCTCTGCTTGCTGAAATAGGTGGACTTGCAAGGTGAAAATGAATAATGGGGGAAGAGTTCACATACTACACAGCAGAAAAGGTGGGGAAGTGAGAGCAAGGAGTCAAGGTTAAGGAATGTGAGCCCTGTCACCTACTCACAATGAGAGAAAAGATAAAACACAGTATATAATGACATAAAGGGATATTAAATAGAGCCCGGGGAGACATTATTTCTTCCAGACAAGGGGAAAGAAATAGGATATAATGGTCATGTGCTGCATTAGGGAATATTTAGGTCAAGCACAGAGAAAATTTCAACTTAAAGAGCATTTAAACAAGTATTCACTGGAGGATTGAAAAGTCATCATTATACTACATTTGCAAGACAGAAATTTGGCATTTTTTTTCCTTAAGAAAGATTAAACAATAATCCCCTGCATGCTGTACTGACTCTGAATGTCTTTCAAGAAAAAAAAATACACCTTTGACTATATTTTATTATCAGTGGGATGATTGAGGAAAGGAAGACACATACCATATAGAGTACAGTCTTATGAACTTTCTCACAGTATGATTTAGATTGTGTCATCACTAATTCAAACAGAATTCAGAAATAGAGACTGTGACATTGTGGAGCTTCAGTCAGTAAGAACAAAAAAAATAGAATTAAAACCTTAAAAACTGAATGAATATAAGCCTTATAATTTTCATTAACTGCTGATCTAATTTGATAGGTTCTTTTCATTCACTAGTGGTTGACATGAATCTTAGCATGTAACTTGGATATAGAAGACGAATCCCTTTATTTTCTATAGCCACTTAATTTCTGACTTTGGATTTCAATGGGCTATTGGAAAATGTTAATCTCAATGACTCTTGGGGCTCTTTTTCTTCCCTACGCTTGGGCCACAACCCAGTTTTTGAGGCTTTACGCTTTGCTTCTAGTTCTAGGTCACCAGATCACCCTGGGGGTTACTCAGTATCCATTCTTCTGGTCTGCATGTGTTGTTGTTCCCATTTGCCTGACAGGATAAAAGATTCTTAGCTATTTCTACTTCCAGAGGAGAGAGAAAGTAAGGAGAGAGACTGAGGAACCCAGTCTAAGTGAATGGCCTGTGTGAAGTCCTTAAGAAGGAAGCTTACAACCCTGCTGAGAAACTGAAAGATCAAGATGCCTAGAGCACAGAGAATAAGGGGGAGATGGGCAGCATCACAGCTAGATCTGCCACTGGGCCTGTCTTCTTACTCATATTGCTGATTCCAGCCTGCTATTTGTACTGCAAGGATATCAAAGTTGGTCCCGAGTTTCAGAGAACCACAGCCGAAAAGAATTTGTTTCTAGGAATAACGAGAAGGTTAAGCTTCCATCCACCCCTTGCTTCTCCAAGACATTTTCTACTGTCAAGAATTCCCCATTTCTTCTTTATTTTTTCCATAATCATGAAAATATTTTTCAAAAGGTTTAGATGTGCCATATGCCTTCTCATAGTCAATCTAACGGAGATCCATTCTAGCTGAATGGCAAGAAGGGAAAGGGATAATATTAAGAAAAAACTGTATGTCACTATCTTCAAATGTTGTCCATACTCATTTAACAGCAATACTGTAGTGCTAACAATGTGTCAGGCACTGTGCTGTGAATTCAGAGATAAGCAAGGCATTTACCATGACTTAGAGTTTCTCATGGTCTTGTGGGAGAATATAAAGAAGAAAAAGGACCATAACAGGGAATGGATTTATATTCAAAGTATATTTTTGTAGCCTCATTTAGATTTGTGAATTTTAGGAACTAAATAGAGTCAAACTATTGGGAACCCCTCAAATCCTAATTTCACAAAATCTTAAATTCCAAATGGGATTGGACTTCAGAGGTCACTTGATCTACTCCAGATTCCTTCAATGTCTCCCCTAAGTGATCATATAATCATTGCTTGTAGATTTTCAGGTTTGATTAAGTCCATTCAATTTTTAACAGTTTTATTCCTTAGAAATGTCTTTTTAATAAAATAAAAATTGTACTTCTTATAATTCTAGTCACTGGCCCTTACTCTGCCCTCTGGAACCAAACAAAATAAGTTTAATCACTCTGACACTGTAAAAGTCTTATAATTAATTATGGAGCTATGTTTGACACTAACATATTTCTCAAGAATTGGGTGCTTAACTAGATGGCCCCCAAATGCAGAAATTCATCATGATGATTTGCCTAGTAATGCCTCATAATTAATGTTTAGGAAATTGGATGTAATTTATTATTCTTTTTGCATTATACTATATCAATATAAAATGCATTATGATGGATGTTCTGAATTAATATCATTAACATAGTCACATGCGATAGAACAGCTTCATTTGTAGCCAGAGATTCACCGTCATATTTGTAATATTAATGCTTTTCAAAACTCAAGTATATTTTGTTCACCAAACTGGGAGGTATAAAAACTTGATATATCTTTTAAAATTATTAAGAGAAAATGCACCAAACTGTTTAATTTTTTAAAGAATTAAAGAAAGGGGTCAATTAAACTGCTCAGTCAGGGACTCTTATGGTGGTCATAAACTTGGTATGGTCATCAGGGCACAGGGCACAGGGTGTGGCCTTAAGCTTTGCTGTCCTAAAAACACAAATTTGTTAATTAATGTAAAATTGAATAGTACTTGGAAATGGACTTTCGTTAACCAACTGTCAATATGTGCAATAATATTTGTATGTTTCAGAGGCCATAGTTCACGAAAATTTGTTTCTAGAAATGATGGGACTGGTTAAGCCCTGCCTTAGCCCCCTCCTTCTCTAAGACACATTTTCTATTCCCAAGAAACTCCCTTTTCCTCTTTACTTCCTCCACATCCTTTAAAGTATATTAGTAAAGGGGTGCCTGGGTGGCTTAGTCGGTTAAGCGTCCGACCTTCGCGTAAGTCATGCTCTCGTGGTTCGTGGGTTCGGGCCCCGCGTCGGGCTCTGTGCTGACTGCCAGCTCAGAGCCTGGAGCCTGTTTCAGTCTGTGACTCCCTCTCTCTCTGTCCCTCCCCTGCTCACGCTGTCTCTCTCTCTCTCTCCTAGAAATAAATAAAACATTTAAAAAAATAAATAAAGTATATTAGTAAGGGCCTACATGTTTTCATCTCCTCGGAGTAGATGTAATAGAAATTCAGTTTCCAGTTAAATGGCAGAAAAGAGGGAAATTAGATTTTTGTAATGTTAGAGAACCTTTATGCCTAGAGTTTGGGGTACTGCCTTTTCACTCTCGGGGCATCTAGAAGGCCAAAAATAGCCAGAATGCAGCTTAATTCAAGAAAACCAGTTATTCATGATCTTACCAGCTATTTGCTAAAAACTAAGGTTGACACTCATGAATTCTACTTGTTATTTATTAAATTATTCCTCTCTAGTGTTTTATGTCTACCAGATACATACATTCACCCCATTCTCTGGACAGTGCTGGATTATATACATTAATACATTATTACCGTTCAGTTATTTATTTTTGTGTTCTTCATGAGAACTGCCTCCCTACTTTTAACTCATCATCATATTAAGCAGGTAACCACACAGCTTCCTCCTCCTATGGGTTAAATTGTAGACTTGAGACTATATTCTGGTCACCTTAATTAGTTTGAGGCACTTCAGGGTTTTATTAGACACAGGAGATGACTTGCTGGTTTTGCAAAAGCCTTACTGAGTCTCATTAATACCCCTTTCAGATACCATCTTATAGATGACTGAGCCTATTCATTTTATATTGGTTTTATTAGGTTATATATCAAAGATTGAGTGTTCTGACCTGACCTTGTCACAAAATTAAACATACCATTGCACAGTCTTTCTGGAAATCCTAGTAAGAATCAACAACAAATGTTAAAAACCTAGCTGGTCATTGAAAGATTTCTGAAGTCAGTGAAGTTTATATTTAGACTAATCAGACTTATTATTCCCATTATTTCTTTATTTCCTTGAAATCTCATCAAAGATTAATGTAATTATTTATCTTGAGATTCACATAACAAATGAAGTAGTAATAATCAACATTTTAAAAGTGGCATGATTGACATTATCAAACACTTTAATATACATTATTTCCTTTGATTATCAGAGCACTGGGAGATGATGACAATTAGTGACTTTTAGACTACAGTAGTGGTTCTTGGATGTGGTGCTCATACCAGCAGCATCAATGTCACCTGGGATTTTGATAGAAATGAAAACATTGATGTTATCCAGATGTACCAAATCAGAAACTCTGTTTCTGTTTGTTTGATTTGAAACATAAATGTTTTTCCTCAACATGAGGTATTCAAATCTTTGAGGCAGAGTGATGGGAGAGTCCCCATCAAGGTGCCTTCCCATATACACAGGACATTTACAATATTTGCTACTCAGCATTTATTTACCATCTACTTTCCCCTCTTTCCTTCTGTGAGATAACCCTATCCTCAGTTGCTTTGAGTGAGCTACATTCAGTACATTCATACCCTCTTGACCATTGGCTTAGGAGTAAGCATTTATCTTTTTTTTAATGTTTTTTTAAAATTTATTTTAAGAGACAGAATGTGAGTGGGGGAGGGGCAGAGAGAGAGGAGGAGAAAGAATCCCAAGCAGGTTCCACCCTGTCAGCACAGAGCTCAGTGTGGGGAATGAACTGTGAGATCATGACCTGAGCTGAAATCAAGTCTGAGGCTTAACAGAATGAGTCACCCAGGCATCCTAGGGGGTGATCATTTATCTAACCTGAGTTAATTTGCCCATTATATTCCCCCAACACAGTGATTGGTACATGCATGGGGCATATGGCCAAATGAAATCCAATGCATAAGGAATTTTTGTGGATTGTGATCCTAAGTTTATAAGCCAGAAAAATTTTCTTACAGATTTACAAAAAGCCATGTAAAAAGATATTTCTTGCAGCAATGTCTGTTTTGTTCACTGATGTGTCTCATATGCTTAAAACAGTGATTGGTGAATTGTAAGGGCCCATAATACAAATAAAACCTTGGTTTGTGAAGTTAATTCATTCTGGAAACATACTTACAATCCAAAGCACTTGTATATCAAAGCAAGTTTCAAGAACCCTTGGCTCAGTTTTGATCATGTGACATTCAGCATCATGTACTACTCGCATTGTAAGATGTTGCTTGTTTATCAAGTTAATATTTGTTAGAAATGTTTACTCATCTTCAGACCACACACAGAACAAGTTACTTGCAATCCAACGTTTTACTGTATTTGTGAATAAATAAGTTATTTGTGGTACAAGTTATTTGGGGGTAGCCTGAATGTCTGTTACTGTGAGAGACAGGGAAAATATGGTAAATGTAGACACAGTTTATTATTAGCAGATAGAGTAAATAAGTGTATGCACAATAGTAACATATATAGAATATATAACATCCATTTAGTTCAGTTAAAACACAATTACACAAAATAGTACATGTCTTGCAAAAACACAATAAAATAAAAAGTATACATTAAACAAATCAAAAGGTTTTCACAGGATAACAGAATGGGATTGGTGCATAGTGGTACAAATACATCTATAAATACATAAATCTATGTTTAGAGAAAATTGCCTTGCAAGAGCCAATGTTGACATGTCATGAATTGAAAGTCATGAGTCATGAAATGAATCTCAACCCTAGGCACTTGATTTAAAAACTTTTTTTTTTTAATGTTTTATTTATTTCTAGGAGAGAGAGAGAGACAGCGTGAGCAGGGGAGGGTCAGAGAGAGAGGGAGTCACAGACTGAAACAGGCTCCAGGCTCTGAGCTGGCAGTCAGCACAGAGCCCGACGCGGGGCTCGAACCCACGAACGGCGAGATCATGACCCAAGCGAAAGTCGGACGCTTAACCGACTAAGCCACCCAGGCGCCCCATGATTTAAAAACTTTTTTACTGAGAATCCTGAGAAAGTGATTCTCCTTTTTCTTCTGCATGGAATTCAGGAAGGAAATATCTGCAGGAGCTAAATGGAAAGAAAAAAACCTGGAACCTCATTATATCTCTAAAAGACCCTGGATCTGGCCTTACCTGAAATGTGTTTGCCAGCCAGGTAAGTTCACGTACCAATCCTCACCCCATTTTTTGTTGTTGTTGTTTTGCTTTTGGGTTTTTTTGTTTTGTTTTGTTTTGTTTTGTTTTGGTCATCGTTTAAGATAATTTGAATCATGCTTTTTTCATTTATAACCAAGAAAATCCTAACCAATACACCCCTCTTTCTTTGCCTCTCCTAGCCAATTAGTGAGAAAATGAATCTACATTTGCTGCTTTCATTTTACCACAGACACATTCTTGCACACCACCAGGCCCTCTGATGCTGATCCTCTGGCTTCTATTTAAATTGCTTTTACTGTTACTGAGAATCCCCTGATTGGCCCTCCATGCTTGACACCTTCTTAAAATGCTCTTCTTCAGCTATTATCTTTTTACTAATTGTTCATCCTAAGACCTCATCACTAGATCCTTCTAAAATATAAGATTTTTAGTACATGGTAGCTGAAGATAAATAGCTAATCAACTGTATGTCCCTGTGAATCAGTGTGGATGCCCCAGTGAGAACAGCCACTGGCCTAGAAAAAACAGGAATGGCCTTACTGAGTAGTGGGGGCTGGGTAACAGGTTGAAATTTTTTTATTGTTACTAGTAGTATTAATCTCCAAGTTATTCTGTTAATTCGCTGTGATTCACATTTTCTTCCTCAACTAAAGTATCCAAAGAAATAAACGACTTTAATATCACTTCAAAGGAAAGGAGTTCCAAATCTGTATTTGACTCCCCTTGAGCTCCAAACCTAAACTGCATGCTAAAACAAAGGCTGAACACTTTAACTCTTACAGCCACTGAAAATCCCTCCTATGTGGAGTCTCCTCTCTGGAAATGGCCAAGGATCCAGTTTCAATAGTTATACATGCTAATCATTTTTCATTTTTCCATCTTCTTCAAACTTCTATACTTCCTCTCATCTGAGCAAATGTATCAGTAGACTGGTACTGAAGGTTCTACTCTATTCTATTTCTTTATGACTTTGTCCTTTGTCTGCTCTTTGCTATTATTATACTAATTTAAGATTCACATTTTTTTTGTCTAGATAACTGCATTAGTTGACTAACAATCTCTCTCTGCTTCTAATTCCCTAGCTTTCTAATTCATCCTTTGCATTGTTATTGAGATATTTTTCCCCTAAATCACAGGTCGAATCATATCATATGTCACTTGTAGTCTCTAGTAATACTCAGTGGTTCCCTGCTGTCTACAGAGGTCTGTACACACTCATGCAGTATTCCTGCAATTACATTTCCTATAATGGCCCAAAAGGAAACTCACCTTCTACTGCCTCCTTTAATGAACTATGGAATTCAATCATATTAAGTTTATTGTCATTCTCAAAGAGGTAATGAAAGTCTAAGACTACAACTTTTTTAAATACTATTTCTTGAACCTGAATTGTTGCTCTTTCCTTTATTTATAGAACCCCCCTTATTCTTTAAGGTCCAAATAAAGTTTACTGTTTCTTTTATGGCTTCTCCAAACCATTCAGTCACAAAGAATAACTTCTTCACTTACAATCCTATAGTACATTCCTTCGGCTCCCCTTAGCACTTACTCAAGTTGACCTTGTCACATGGCTTCTCTTCTTCACATATATCCTTACCCCAGCCTCATGAGAACCAGATTCTATGATACTTTATAGTAAAGATTCTGTCTTTCACATCTTTGGGTTTCAATTCTAAGAACAGTACATGGAAAATAGATGTCCTATAAATATTTAATTAAATTAACATTTATAAATGTTGGTTAGGCTCTACTGGATCATGGGCCCACTGAGATTATGAAAACAGCTACAATCCTATATTCTCCAAAAAAATGCATAGCCGTATACACAGAATTTTGCATATAATTTAATGAGATTTGATCTGAGTGTCTGTTTTTTGTGCCAGGACCATACAGCCTTGACTATTACAGCTTAAGAGGATCCAGAAATGGACCCACAAATGTATGGCCAACTAATCTTTGACAAAGCAGGAAAGAATATCCAATGGAATAAAGACAGTCTTTTCAGCAAATGGTGCTGTGAATACTGGACAGTGACATGGAGAAAAATGAATCTGGACCACTTTCTTACACCATACACAAAAATAAACTCAAAACGGATGAAAGACCTAAATGTAAGACAGGAAGCCATCAAAATCCAAGAGGAGAAAGCAGGCAAAAACCTCTTTGATGTTGGCTGCAACAACTTCTTACTCAACGCATTTCCAGAGGCAAGGGAAACAAAAACAAAAATGAACTATTGAAACCTTATCAAAATAAAAAGCTTCTGAACAGCAAAGGAAACAGTCGGCAAAACTAAAAGGCAACGGACGGAATGGGAGAAGATATTTGCAAATGACATATCAGATAAGGAGTTAGTATCCAAAATCTATAAAGAACTTATCAAACTCAACACCCCAAAAACAAATAATCCAGTGAAGAAATGGATAAAAGACATGAATAGATACTTCTCCAAAGAAGATGTCCAGATAGCCAATCAACACATGAAAAAATGCTCAGCATCACTCATCACGAGGGAAATACAAATCAAAACCACAATGAGATATCACTTCATACCTGTCAGAACGGCTAACATTAACAACTCAGTCAACAACAGATGCTGGCAAGGATGTGGAGAAAGAGGATCTCTGTTGCATTGCTGGTAGGAATGCAAACTGGTGCAGCCACTCTGGGAAACAGTATGGAGGTTCCTCAGAAAATCAAAAATAGAATTACCCTGTGACCCAGCAATCACACTACTTGGTATTTACCCAAAGGATATATGTATGCTGTTTCGAAGGGGCACATGCACCCCAATTTTTATGGTAGCACTATCAACAATAGCCAAAGTATGGAAAGATCCCAAATGTCCATCGACAGATGAATGGATAAAGAAGATGTGGTATATATATGTAATGGAATATTACTCAGCAATCAAAAAGAATGAAATCTTGCCATTTGCAACTACGTGGATTGAACTAGAGGGTATTATGCTAAGCGAAACTTGTCAGTCAGAGAAAGACAAATATCATATGACTTCAGTCATATGAGAATTTTAAGATACAAAACAGATGAACATAAGGGAAAGGAAGCAAAACTAATATAAAAACAGGGAGGAAGACAAAACATAAGAGGCTATTAAATATGGAGAACAAACACAGGGTTACTGGAGGGGTTTTGGGAGAGAGGATGGGCTAAATGGGTAAGGGGCATTAAGGAATCTACTCCTGAAATCATTGTTGCATTATATGCTAACTAACTTGGATGTCAATTTAAAAATAAATTTTAAAAAATTAATGAGATTTGTGGTGAATATTTAGTTTAGCACATGTAACATTTATTCAAAATCCATCCCTGTATATAGAGGCTAGAAAATTTAAAATTATTTTCTGAAAGCTCCTTTGAAGTTTTTCATCTCTGGTTTTAGAATTCCATTTTCCAAAATATACTACCTACTATCCCTCCTTTTTGTAGCCATCCTCAGATGATCCTGGTATTACTTCAAGATTTTAGCTTATGGTTATCTTGTCATTCCTTCTAACACATTTTATAACTCATAGTGATTTCAATATCTGTGGAGATTTCTTCTTTCATATGTTTGGTTTCTCTGTTTCTTAGCCTTCTTTTCTCCAATGATATTCTCCTTGGCCTTGCTTCAGTCCCGTATTACTAAGACCATATCCCAGATTGTTTCACTAGCAAAAAAAAAAAAAAATGTACTAACTCTATGTTCTTAATTTCAAACACCTCACTGTCTCCACTACCTCCTATATTTATAGCTCACTGCTTCTATTATCCCAATTGCAAGAATGTTATTATGACTGAGACATAAAATTCAATGATCCTATCAAGTTACTATTATTATTGCATGGTTCATGTTTCTGAGCACACCCCTGCTTGTGACTTCAACTGTCTTGCTTCTCTATTTCTCTTTCATACTCACTGGGAAAAGTACTAGTGCTGCTTAAGTCCAGCTCTCCTCATACTCTGCCATCACTTGAGCAGTAAAAATAGTTGCAGAAAATTAAACAACGCTGATTAGTCTTACTTAAATTCATGACCATTATCCTCAACTATGCTCTTCTCACTGCCTTGCAATTCTGCATTTCACCATCTATTGACTCTCTTCCTAGCCTAGATGGGGTATTATATGCTTCCTTTCCTCAAACCTCAAAAACATACCACCTCTGACCACTCCTGTCCTTACTCTTAATTCACTGGGAAGTATAGGCAACCAAAAAAGATTTTCCAAACACCACCACCATATACTTTTGTTGTCTCCTTTAGTTTGAATAAAGTTTACTTGCATTCTATGGCTGTTTGATTTAATGATATTCATTTGCTTTTGTTCCCCCCTTATCTTTAGTATTATCAATGTTTTACTCTTTACTGAACACTTACATCAGAATGTAAACATGCTACAATATCTCCTATTTTAAAACTCATAATATCTCCTATTTAAAAAACCCACATCCCTTTCAACTATAGGCTTTTGATAGAGTTCTCTATACTTATTGTCTTCTATTTTCTTTCCTTTCCTTTTCCTTTGAACTTGCTGTAACCAAGCTCTCATTCTTGTAATTCTCCTAACTCAGTTGTCAAGTCACAAGTGATTTCAACATAGCTATATTTAATGGTAAGTTCCATGTTCTTGTTTTATTTGACTTGTCAACAGCATATCATGTCTTCTTGAAACATGTTCTTTACTTAGTGTTCAGAAAATTAGTCGCTATTGGTGTCATCTTTTATCTCATTTGCTAAATTCTCCTCCATTCCCATAGCACTAAGCCTTATAGTACCTTGGAGTCCATCTCCTGGATCTCTTCTCTATTTACAAGTACTACTTGGGGATATTATCTAGTTCATGTCTTTAAAAACTTTCTATATGTTGATAAATTTCAATATCTCACCATCTTCCTTGAACTCCAAAAGTACATCCAGCCACTAACTCTCCCTCTCCACTGGATGTCTGTTAAGCTTCTCGAATTTAACGTGTTAAAATGGAACTCTGTATTTCCTCTACACCAAACATATTCTGCCTCCTGTCTTCATCATCTCAATTACTGGCAATTTTATTCTTTTAGTTTTTCAGGTTAAAAGTGCTGGTGTTAAAAGGTTAAAAAGGTTATAAAAAAGAGAAGTCCTTTACTTATCTTACTCTTACATTAACAGCGAGTCCTATAGATTTTACCTTTAAAATACATCTGAAACTTGACATTGTCCTATGCATCATAACTACTATCATTGTCCAATGCATCATAACTCTTTGACTGGATTATCCTACCCTTTTCACTTGTTCCATTCCTTTCTTGACCCTACTCCTATATTCTCCATAAAGCAGACAGAATGATTATTTAAAACTCTGTCAAATCATGTCACTCCTTTACTTAGAGACTCCCAAAGTCTTTCTGTTTCATGCAGAAAAACAGACTAAGTTCTTAGAATGGTTTAAAAGGCACTACCTAATCCAAACCACCCATCTCACTCAAACCTCATGCTCTTTCTCTCACTTTGCTCACTTCAATCCTCATCAACTATTTCTTGAACATACCAGGATACTGCCTCAGAGCTTTTGAGCATATTCTTCTCTCTTCCTAGAATCTTCATCTCTCGATATCTTTATGACTTCTTCCCTTACTTGTTCAGATCTCTCTGCTCAAATGTTACCATAATTACCATACATTATTGAAGCTTTCCCTGATAGAAGCACATAGAACAATAATCTCTGCTTTTTAAACACTATCCTTTCTCTTTATACTACTTTACTTTTTGAAAATCATTTATTACTATATGGCATAGTATATAAAGAAATTTATCTGTTAATTTCTTGCCTATATAAGAAAGAGATTTGATCATATATCATTCACTACTGTATCCCCAGCACCCTGAGTAGTGACTAACCATAGGGTAGGTGTTTAGGAATGAATGAATGAATGAATGAGATGCAATCTCCAAAATTTTTAATCAGGAACTACGTCGAGAGGAAGAAGATGTAGCATCCTTTTTTTTTTTTTTTTTTTTGTTATTTTTCTTGACCTGTATCATGGCAGAAGTGATGTGGTTTTGTACTCATAGCAGCAACAGCTTTCAGAGTCTTCAACCTTTTTTTTTAAGCAGTGTCCTTGTGTTAGAGGATTCCAGAGCGTGGGAGGTTCTCTTCAGAACTTGGTCTAGAGCCTGTTTCTATAATTTTGCAGTCATCTAATTTCCTCTATTAAACCCCTCCTGCTTGGACTGCCTAAATTAATTATTTTGTCTGTCTGATAGTGAAACTTAGGTGGTAGAATAATTGATCAATGAAGTGGTTGCAGGTAATTTACATTCAAAAAATATAAATCTTTGCTTGGCTATGTGACCAAGGTCCAGTTATCATTAGAAGATGGGTTATATTCCCATGACCAGTGATATATTCCCATAACCCATGGTAAAGGTTATTTAAATTATCTTTTAGATTGGTCCTAGAATGAGGTCCTATTGAAGACATAGTTATCCAAATTGAATGACTGTTTGGATAGCCCATTAATGTTGGTTCAACTATAAAAGGACTGTGTGAGTGGAATGGCTAACTCTAATTGGATTGTAGAGCTCTGAATGCCTAAAAATATAACCAGGGAACCAAAGACTTTTTATAGCTGCTTTGAGATAAAGTTTTATCTTTTATATCAGCAAAGTTGAAGTAGCAAAACATCAGAAGCTTTCTGTTTTCCCAGTGTTATATAAATAAGCCAAAGACGGCCTCTGTATACTGGCCCTATGCTGTTTACTTATTTGTTAGCAAGAATAATGAGTCCTGTTAGCTCAAAAAGCCTGCCATCACCAATCTCAAATTATTACTCACCCAATTGGTTTAGTCATAGCCCAACTGAACATATTTTTAGCTATAGAAAGCCTGCCTGCTTTCCATACCTCATGAAACTACACTCAACATCTGCTAGCCATAGAGAAGTCTTGTAAGTATAATGGATGCCAAGCTGCTACTGCTCTTCAAGCACTCCAACCGAGACTCCCAGTTGGATCGTTGAGTGACATTATCTAAACACACGAACCTCCTCCTTTGATCTCTCTTTCCTTTGGGAGTTCTCTTACTCTCCTATCTTTCTGAATAGCGGTCCCCCCTATACTCTGGTTTCTCTTCAGATCGAATAAGTCTTTCACCTTTTACTGAATAGTGGTCCCTATGCCATAGCCTCTGGACAGTTTCATGCTGTGAGGAACTTTTCCCAAATCCAAATCTGCCCCAAAGTGTTATCCAGATAAGCCCCATTGTGTGTTACTGTCACCTTGTTATCATTTCTTTCCATCAACCCCCTCATCCCTTATGCTCACTACACCAGGATAGCTGAGCTGCACTGTAGATAGAATTCACAGCAATACCAGGTCTCGTTAGTGAAAATTAAGGCAATACTTGGAAATGAGAAGAACTTGGATTGTTGATCAGTGACATTTGGTGAAGTGAATAACTATAAGTTTCTTCAACCCCTTAACTCTAATCTGCCTCCTGGGCCAGCAGAAGCAACCTCTTCTTCTCTGCTCATGTGTCTGGTTGTTTTTTGGATGAGAATTCAGTAAATGCCTAACACGAAATAGTTATCTTGCAAGGAGATGCCAATTCTTCTCATTTCAACATGAAATAGAATTTCAATTCCACTCTTTGTTTAAGGCCTATAAGTGGAGTTGGGTTTCCACAGGGAGCCAATTACAAAGTAAATCAAGAGAAATAAGGCCTCCACCTCAAAATAATTGCAAGATACTTTTAATATGTAAAGCCAAAATAGGGGGATATTTATGAAAATGGACTCTGAGATTCTAGACAAGAATGGAAAGGATACCAGTTTTAGATAGGCTTGATATTGTTAATACGGGTTTAGAAAACTAGAGTTTACTTGATTTAGAATTCTGGTTTAAGCAGCTGGGAATGTTTCTAAACATTTTCTCACTGAATTGATTAAAACCTGGACTCAATATTGGGCTATGATGAAATAAATTGGGATGTCAGAATTTCCTTAATATAACATAGAAAACAAATTCCAGAGTCCTAGGGAAATAGAACTGCTGAAATGGGTTATTTTTGTAGGCAACCAGTTGTCACCTCTTAATAATGTCTTCCGAGAGGGCCTAGTTTATTCTACCCTCACCACAGAATTGAGAAATATATCAATGCAAATAAATACATTAGCCAAAAACTTGTAGTGTCCTCTACAGGACACACATGAAGGTGGGAAGTGGTGACATTGAAATAGACTCTCTGATTTCAGTGGGGTTATGGAATCCCTGGGTGACAGAGGCAAAGTAGCAGCACTTAATTAAAAGGGACAAGATTGTAATAGTTCCTCTAATAGGCAGTAGAGCCAAAGTGGTAATAAAAGTGCTTTGATCTTCAGTTATTTTTGGTGGTAACTAATTGTACATGGCATTTCTAGAACTGAAATATATGAGCAGTCCATTAATTCCTTCCTTGATCTGTATTACCAGAGGGGAGCAAAATTTATGTTAAGAAGGTCAAAGTGGAAGGCTTTGTAGGTAGAGAGATTGTCAGAAATAGAGGTCTAGGGTGATTCATAAAGAGGGAAGAATTTCTTGGGCCAGATGGACAGAGTTTTGGAGAGAAGGTTTTGAGATTGGTGACAAAAAGCTTCAGAGAGGAGACTGTAGATGGAAGTTGAAATGGGACCAGATGGAAGATTATTTGTTTTCCATGTAAATCACCAACAGTGGACTCCTCTTCTGATTATTCCCACTCAGAAAAACTATGATTCACACTCTGGATTTCACTGTTTTTCTTTAACTATTCTAATACATGCCTATTAGGCTCATGAACAAAGTGAGCATAGTGGCAGGGACTCAACATTCCCTCTTACGGAAATTTTTATCTGACTGCTTACACTGTAGTGTGTCCAGAATAAGATTAATAGAGAACTACAGCAGCATATTTTAGGGGGGCCAACTAGCCATCTTGGGCAGATGAACCATTATATAAGGGGTAGACATTTTTCATCCTAGAATTGACTCATATTCTACAAATGGATGGAACTACTGAGTGATTTGTTGACTACCATAAACCATTCAACAAATTACCATATGACAATAATTTATATTGCCCCACAAATCTAATGGGCATTATTGTATGGGTCTAAGCTATCACTTTATTTAACGTCAAATCAAAGTCTAAGAATTAGAATGAATGGAGGTTGAACATTGCTTGAAACATTGGAAAGTGCTTGCCGAGGACTATCCTTTATAATTCTGTATAATGAAGTTTGGTATCTCTGTAATAGTCAGAATAGTGTGGATTATGCTGCCATAATATACAACCCCATATCTCATTGTCTTAAAATAATAGAAGTTTATTTCTTGCCCATGCTACTTGACAATTGCACATTGCCAGGTACACATCATGGGTACATAGGTACACAGGCTAAATTGAACAGTCAACATTTTGAATATTGTCTATTGTGCCAGAGGGAAAATACCACTCTGGAGAGTCTCACTGCATTCCAGAAGTGACATACTTCACACATTATTTGCCAGGCTAGTTACAAGGCCCCAGACAGCCATAAACAGGAAATACAATCCTGTAATGAACCTGGGGCAAGGAGGACCAGAACAGTGCTGCTGACTAGCAAAGTATCCATAGAGGAATTCTGTCAAACTATTCTCAAGGCATTAATATTATTCTGGGAAGATATCTAATAGGCAGCATTCAATTTTTGAGGACTGACATATTCATTTCTTCTTATTCTAAGGATTTTCTTAGAGCTTTACTGCCTTACTTGATTTTCCTTTTTATCTTTTTCTTTATTTTCCTTTTCTCCTTTGTCTTGGGCAGGTATTCCAAGAATAACAAATTCAATGCGAAAGCACAGGCTGACTCACTATAGGCAAGGGAAATGTTTCTATTGGGAAAGGTCAAGGGCTCAAAGAAGATGATTCTTCAGTGTTCTTTATTGGAGAATCAAGAGCATTGCTTAAAATTTAATTCTATTCCAGCTCTTTCGAAGTACTTCAAGAATATGAATTAGAAGATGTGGTAATAGAGTGACTGTGGAGGAAAATGTGGCCTCCATTATCCACTTAGCAATAGTTCAAACGGAGATGTGGATATTAGAACCTGATTTTGTATATTGCATTACAAAATGCTAGCCAGGCCACCTCAGTTATTTCAAAGTGCCATGGATCTCTTTGCTTCCATCTGATATCCAGATGGACAGGAAGGACTGTGCAGATGGGGTGGTAAATGAGGATTACTTTATAGTCTGTTTCTTTGGGGGTGAAGAAGGGGACAGACTCCTGAGGAATACAATCCTGCCACAGATGCTAGAATGCCTAGATATCATAAAGCTAACTAGATTAAGGACATTTTACCTATGTATAACTTCATTAATATTAACGTTCCTATTAATATTATTGTTTAAAAAGCCTCCAACTTAAGTTTGTTTCTAATTGATGACTTAACCAATATTTATTATTTGTTATACACATAGCACTCTGCAATGGTCACATGTTTCAGCTTGAGGTACATGTTCTCCATGAACTGCATCAAATCTAAGAACTTCATAGAAGTCTGCAAAGGTGACCACATACTGGGGAATTATATTCATGGAGTTAGTATAACAAAGAAAAAGTCTAGATGTGTTTTCACTATTAAGCAAAGAACAATGGGAATTAAAAGAGGAATACAAAGCTATGCATGATGCAGTTACAAAGTGAATGACATGATTTTCCCAAGAGATCTTAAAAGCAATGGATTCCAAACTGTTAAAATGGGTTATTTTTCACTGAATATGTATACCAGACGGAATCTTAACCTTTTTTAAATGTTTATTTATCTTGGCGGGGAGAGGAAGAGAGAATGACGGACAGAGGATCTGAAGTGGGCTCTGACCTGACAGCAGAGAGCCCAATGGAAGCCTCAAGCTTATGAACCATAAGATTATGACCTTAGCTAACGTCAGATGCTTAACTGACTGAGCCACCCAAGCATTTCTCAGATGGAATCTTGAAGCTCTGAAGCTTGTCATGACTCAATCACACACTTCTAGACTTACACAGCATCTCTCATCTAATGAACTCAAGCACATCCTTTTTATTAATGTTTACTCATAATATTCTCAGGAACCACAAAGTGGGACATCTAATCTTCAAGTCAAAGACAAAAGCTGAGACCACGTAAGAGTTAGTGACATGCCCAAGGTCATGAGAGTGCCACCTGAATTTGGAATAGAATTAACTTCTGTCTTCCCAACCAGCAATCTTTTCTTAGATCACATTGTCTCTACAGTTCCCAAGTGACTCACTCTGTTGATAAACTGAAATAATGCTGAATTCCATATAATTATTCTAACCAAGCAAGATTTAATGGCTGTGTGATCTCTGTCCCTCCAGAGATATGACAGACATATCATTAATGTTCCTTAGCAAACTAAGAAGCAGCAATTCAAAAAGTATAACTCGAAATGCCACACTTCAGAGCTGATATGATGAATTTTGTAGTACAATTTTCACTTTCTGCTCCCCAAAAGAAAACCGACATGAGAAGGAAAAGAGTTGCCAAAATAATCTGTAAACTGATTAAAATAACAGTTCTAATGGAAAAAATCTGAAATCAAAATTTTACTTTTAAAGTTAAAGTCAAATTAATGCTCAAGCCGGTAGGTAAAAACAACTTGTAATCAGTACTTTTGTGATGTGCACTGAATATCATACTCTTAATGAGTTAGACTGAATTGTTTCTAGATAAACAACCTGTTTGATTGTGAGAAATAGAAGTGTTTGAACCTTCATTCACGTTAGATCACAGAAATAAGTTTAGTAAAGGGCCTGATCACCAGACAATATATCTGGAGACATTTGTATAGATTTTAAGTTATCAGTAGTTTGTGACTATGTAGCAAGGTTAGAATTATAGTAAAAAGACATATATGAAATTCCACAATTTGCTGGTGGTCTTAATTCAATCACAAAAGTCATTAAACCTGGAATGGTTTGTAAGGAATCTACACAGAAAACAGGCATTCATGGTTACAAACGTAAAATCCAAGCTTCCACCAATTTCAGATGTATTACGGTGTATGAATAAATATTTTATAACTATCACACCACTGAAAAACAGTTGGTAGTGCTTCAGAATGTGGATGACATCTCTAGGCTTGTAAAAGTAAACCTAATTTAGGAAACTTTAAGCTTAAACTAATGAACTTTAAGCCAAAATTAGTAGTTTTATGTATTCATAGAAAGATTAAAAATTATCGATGTCTTTTTAATGGCAGCAAAATGCATGAAAGGTGACATAGTGAAACAGAAAGAATACAGAAATAAAAGACAGGAAACTGGATTTCTACTTGGCCGGACATGTGACCTCTGACTTCAGTTATCATACATATATCCCCCATGCATAAAATCTTGATAAGAGGGGTGCCTGGGTGGCTCAGTTGGTTAAGCATCCAACTCTTGATTTCAGCTCAGGTCATGATCCCATTATTTGTGGGTTGGAGCCCCTTGCTGAGATCTGCACTGACAGCATGGAGCCTGCTTGGTAATCTTTCTCTCTCCCTCACTCTCTGCCCCTGTCCCACATACATGCATGCTCTCTTTCTTTCAAAATAAATAAATAAAAATTTTTTAAAAATGTTGTTATGAGTATAACAATTTTAAGTTAAAATAATAAATGTATAAAATGGTATGCAAACTTAAAACATGAATATGTCAGTAAAATTTACATGTGCCAATGGGACATTAGCATGTAGTTTTATCATAATTACCTAGATTAATGTTTATTCTTATTTTTCTTTGAATTACAATTACAATTATTTTATCTGTTTTCAAAAATATTCTCCAAAAGGAACATACTGTTTTCCAAAAGTTGATGTATTTATAATCATTTATCTCAAAAGACGTTTGGACGACATGACTGTTAGAGGAGTTAGTTGTATTCACCCACATTTTCTGGATAGAGCACAATGAGATGTCACTCGTGGAACAAGTACTAGCAAACATATCAGTTCATTGTTTGGTGAAAAACAGTGTTTGGTACAGGCAAACTTTTGCATTTCTTAGGTGTATCAGCTTGGAGTACAATGGGAATTTGGACTGGCGTTTAGTAAATTGTCCCCAATAAGTGTTTTTAAATTTTCAATTATAAATAAAAGTTTCTGATTGATGAAGCACGAGTATGTAGTCATGCGATTTATGGGTCATGTCACTAATTCATATATCTGGAAGTGACTGATTTATTCAGCCAAGGAGTTGTTTCTAAGTCATGCAACTGCTTTGAGAACATGACTGATTTACAATCTCAGGAAATGGTGAATGGTTCATGCACTTGATTTATAAGAGGCATTATTGACTTATAATTCCTCTGGCTGAGGCAGAAGTCAGTGCCTTATACTTGGGATATAAATATCTGTTTTTTAAATAAAATAAGACTGATTTATTTACTTATTTGTGTACACAGACTTTAAATTCTAGCTATAGTCATGCTTTAAATCCCTTTGATTCTCAAATGGGTCTCTTCTCTAAGATACAGATTGTGTAATTACAGTTTAGTTTATGGAAACATCTATTGCATGCAGCACTACATTCTTTCGGAATAAGCTCTGACCAAGATGAATTCTTTGCTTATTTCTTTTTCTTTTTAGGGCCCAATAAACAAGTCTTTGCCTCTTTTCCTGTCACCTTATTGTGTGTTCTCATCATTTTTCTTTTTCTAACACATACAACCTCAGTTGGCCCTTTGGAGCCCTAGATGCCACTTCAGGAATCAAAGGCTGGCTTTATGGTGGCCTTGTGAGTGTTACTGCTACATATTGGATTGTCTCATGAAGGAAGTGGTGCCAGTCCCTTGGGAAACACATGGCTGGCAACCAATACAGAGCAAGCTGAAAATGGATGGGTCAGGGATGGAAGGAAGTGACCTGGCTGCAGACAGTCACCCTAAAGAGGGCAACGAGAGTCCAGGCCAAGAGTTTATAAGGACCCAAGTCTGAATTTTGTTTCCAAAATTTTTGGAACTGAGGGCATCTCAGTATATGACTAAAGCATAGCATACGTAACAGCTTAGAATTTATGTTGTGATCAGATCATTGTAAGAGTTTCAGAATATGAGAATTTCAGCAAAATGCACTGCTCTTTAAGGTAGAGGTAAATTGTTTGGTGAGGATGGTGAATAGCTTGAATTGCGTTCCAGGTAACTAGTTAGAACTAATAAAAAGAATCGTAGACTGCTACCAAGATGTGGGAAATTGGTAGTAGGCTAGGAATAAGAGGGCTAGAGAAGAATTTCAGTATCAGAGTTCATTCAGAAGATTACTCTCTCCTGTATTAAACAGCACCAAGTACTGTGCCTGGAATAGAGCTGAGTCAGTGAAACTTTATTGAATAAACACTATTGAAAGAAAAAAAAAGAGAGAGACTACAATGTATTCTAGGTATTTTGAAGTCCCATGAAATTTGTTGAATGGAAGCTATTTGTATACCTGTGAATTGGCCAAAAAGCTAGGGAAAGTAGAGGAAATGAGATAAGGCAAATATTTACCATAAATAATTTGAAAAATACACATATTATAATGTTCTTGTCATAACCTATTAGATAAATGTTAGCTTTTTAAATTGATCTTTTAAATTATGAAATCAATTTCTTATCATGGTAAAATTAAACGTCAATGTTTAAATACAGACATTTCCTCTTCCCATACAGAATAGTTGGACTTGGACTTTACGTCTTATCATAAACAACTAGAAAATGACCAAATGTATGAAACATCTGTTTTCAGATATTAGACATCAGAGAAAACAGATCTCTGGTCACTGTGAGAAGGGAAACATGTGAGTTCAACTTTCTGTCTGAAGGCTCTGTCTAGATCTCAAGCAAAGTACAGTGTCCCTGTAGAATTGCAGAGACAGAGATTGCAGGGAGGACTTGAAATTGAGGACAAATTAAAAGACAGGTGGGAGCTAGGCAGAGAAAGAATTCCAGAAATCTGCATAAGAATACTTTGATTCTTTGTCCAAATTCTGTTGGAGCACAGGTAGAGGTAGGATGATGCCTCACATCTATAACCAAAATCAACACAAAACAAAATAAATCAAAATCAAGAACAGTGGAACATAAGGGTTGTCTCCTCAATAAGCAGCCATGATTCTTTACTTTATTCCCATACCTGAGCCAGTTTTCAGATCCAGAACCCACTAGTGAAGAGATGGCTCTATCTCTGGGAGGAAGGACTCTACAAAACTAGGACAAATGTATACCACCACGCATCCCTCCAATCTCTCCCCAAAGGGACCTATGGTCATTTACCTGGATACGTGTCCACTTTCAGAGGATTATTGGGCAAAAGCCAGTTGACATTGATACCCAGAGATTGAAAGCATCATCATAGTATCCCTTCAGAGTGGGGGCCAATGGGAGACAGATAATCAATAGAATCATGACTCAAGTCCAGCTCACAATGGACCCACTACCATTATTTTCCTAGTTCATGAGTACATATCAGAATTTCCATATTTGGCAGTCAGAGTTATACCAATATCATGTCCCTGGTACCTGGGGTAAATTTTATCATAGTGTGAAAGGCATAGCTGTGATCATGGTTACTTCATGTTCAGGTAAAAGAGATAGTCTACAGTCACTTTCCAGGATCTATCTGTTTTTTTCAGGGGCCAGACTGTCAAATTAAATAGAGATATTACTGGGGCCACCAGTCCTGCCTCCTTTCATTCTTAATGGTGATACCAACCTCTGCCACAACCCCACCCTAACGCTGAGATACAATATTATTTTTGAGAGTATATTACATGGGCATCATGCTGACTGGACAGGAAAAGTAAGAGATGGTTAGTATGCTAGTAACCTTGGTAAGACACTCCAGAGTATAGGAGATAAATCTTACCTAGATTCAGGGAGCAGCCACCTCTGTGAAGATTTTAAGGGCTATGCTAGAATATCCCTTCTAAAGTAAAAGATAAACTGTTGCATATTGTATTCCCTACTACAAAATACCCTGCTGGTAGACTTCTTTAGGTTCTGGAACGAACATATTCTATACCTAGAAATATTAATACAACTCATGCACCAGGTGGCATGGAAAGCTATCAGATTTGTGTGGGCCAAAATAGGTGCAGGCTACAGTGCAATCTATAGTGTTCATGTTTATAGGACCCTTGTAGAGAGAGATATTTGACTAGGGAAAATGAAATGACATATTGTTAAGGAATGAGTCTCCATAGGTCTCTTGCATTTCTGCATATTAAAGCAGATACACCAACCATCTTTGTTCTAGACTATCTTTTCAAGGATTTTTTATAGCAAAGAACCTTGGAAGATAGAGCGTTCTCTTTCTTTCTCTCTCTCTCACATACAAAAGATAGATTTGCTTATTGTTTAGTATAATGAAAATAATATTTCTTGTAAAGGCAAATTTCAGGCAGAATCACTACTCATTACAAAATATTTCGATGGTTTAAGCTCAGAATCCCTTGCCAGTAATGCAGTCCACTATTGTATGCTGGTATGACTTGGCCTTCTTCACATTTCCCTGTGAAAATTGGGGTTCAGGAAGCCTGCACAGATGTTGAGACTCCGGTTACTGATATTGCTATAAAAAATATCTTTTGCCTCTTACCCAGGAATCTCATGTATTCTGCCAGAATCTCATGTTATCTGTGGCAGGATAACTTCTGCACTACATAGCATGCATGTAGAAGAAAATCTCATTTTCTCCCCAATTTTTGACAATATTGACATCTAAGTTCTCATTTGTTGTTTGTTATGAGTATATTATTTAATGTTGACTCATAATGTATGTTTCAAGTTTTAGGGATCTCTGTGGTTTTTATGAAGCACTCATGTTTCACTAGGCCACCTTTAAGGGTATGAGACCTTTAAACTCATGTCATCTTGAGGGTAGAGATTTTTAAGTTAGCTTTTCACACATCTCTTAGTGCATTCCTTCCTCTCCTTGCCAAGAGCTGTAACAAGTAAGGTTTCACACCACATAGGTCATGAAAATGTGTCACCAAGACACTAGAAAGCAGGGAGAGTTTCATTTTTCTCACTCTGGGGCAGACCCTTTCTGTTCAGGGGTTGTACAACCCCGAGTTTCATTTTTGTTCTGTAATCCCTGCCAAATAAAGAAGAATTCATGAGAGATATGAATTAATGTAATATAATGTCTCTTAGGTTTGAATTTTGTTGAGGATTTTAGCAAAGCTATTTTGGTGAACACTTACTGGAAAAGAACAGATGAGTTGGAAATACTATCTCATGTTTTATGAATTTTAATCATATACTATATATGTATCATATTTAATTCTCTTTTATCTTAATATGTATTGATGCAAATTGGTACATAGATATGAAGGAAGAAATAGCGAGAGTAAAGAACAGAGTTCTCTGGCAGATAAAAGTAGACTAAGCACTAAAAACTTTACAGGAATACTTAAAACTGAAATACCTTTGTTATTCACCAAAGAGAATTAAAATATAGGGTCTCAAAAAGACTTCACATGAATTTTTGTAGCTGCATTATTCATAATAGCCACAAATTATAAATGATCAAATATCTGTCAATAGGTGAATGAATAAACAAATTGCAGTATGTCCATACAATGGAATAGCATCATCAATAAAGCAAAATAAAATACTTATACATGCAACATGGAAAAATATAAAAAATACATCTTTCACTACATGAAAGAAGGCAGATAAAAAGACATGTACAGTTATTTCATTCATGTGAATTTCTAGAACAGGCAGAACTAATCTGTGATGACTGAAAACAGACCAGTAATTGTCTATGGGTTTGGAGTGGTAACTGCAAGGGGACAAGAGAGACCTTTCGGAAATGATGTGAGTGTTCTGTAACTTGACTGTGACAGTTTTCACAGATTATACATGCTTTTCAAATCATCAAACTATATACTTAGAGTAGATGCGTTTCATTGTGTGTAAATTATACCTCAATAAATTCTTACAGAAGAAAACCCTAGGATTATAAAAAAAAATAATCGATGTTAACTACCTGTATTCAAAATGTTATATATTTGGAATTAGAAATATATTTTGTATTATACAAGAAAGGTTTCTGAGCTAAGCGAAGGACAGAACTGTGATAACTATGATGAAAATAAGGAGGTAGGTTTATAGCAGCTGAATGCCAATGAATTGAAACACATGCTTAAGGATCCAGAATATTTAGTGATACAAACAGCATCTATATATGTGTTACTTCTTCTTTGTAAATTTACATTTTTTCTATTAAAATTTTTGCTTTTCCATTAAAAATGTTAGTGCCAACACTTCAGAAAAGAGCAATGTCACTTAGGATCACACAAGTTGTGCATTGTACGGAGTCCAGGGAGTACCACTCATAAACACTACAGTGTAATTTTAACACAATTTTACTTAGTCTTAAAAGTCCATTCCAAATATCCTTAAGATAAAGACTGTCCTTGTTATGTCCTTAGGGCACCTTGAAACCAAATACTTTTATAGGCTTTTGTAAAGTATGGCCCTAGACTTTTTTTGCAAGAAAGTTCTCAGCTTCTTACCTGAGGAGCATTCCACTTGCTCTTCTAATTTCTGGTGTTTCTTTTCTGTCATTACTAAAATAATAAAAAGGAGAGGTATTACAAGAAGAGCCATGCAGTTGATTTATTTCATATTTTCTATTGCAATTTTTACAATATGGTGGGAGACACGTTTCTTCATTGCATGTGACTATGTTAAGTCCTTCACTCCTTTCTGATCAATAACTCAGTTTTGCATCTAATGTTTAAATTCATCAGATACTGGGGCGCCTGGGTGGCTTAGTCGGTTAAGCGTCCGACTTTCGCTTAGGTCATGATCTCGCGGTTCGTGGGTTCGAGCCCCGCGTCGGGCTCTGTGCTGACTGCCCGCTCAGAGCCTGGAGCCTGTTTCAGAGTCTGCGTCTCCCTCTCTCTCTGGCCCTCCCCTGCTCACGCTGTCTCTCTCTCTCTCCTAGAAATAAAAAAAAAAATATTAAAAAAAATAATAAATTCATCAGATACTAAGTAGCTGTAGATTCCCTGAGCCTTTTATGGCTGGGTCTCTGATAGAGTCAACGTTCTTTTCCCAGCAGACACACTAATTCAATCTTATTTTAGTACAAAGGGATAAAGACAATTTTCCCACATATGTATTAATGTAAAGCAAACCAAAACATATGTTTGGAATTTCAAGATTTCATATGATAATCAATTCCCCTGGTACTGTCTCAAACAGTAATGGAAAATGTTAAGTATTTTGTGTTTAGTTTTTTATAAATAGTAGGTCATGGCTTAGCAAACCTCTCCTTAAAGGGCCAAATCGTGCTTTAAGCTTGTGACCCATATAGTCTCTGTTTCAACTAATCAATTCTGTCACCATAGCTGGAAGTGGAGGTGTCCAGATTCCAATAAAACTATTTACAAAAACAGGTGTTTGACCCGTGGGGCATAGTTTGCAGACCACTTCATTAAATAATATTCAAATTCCCCTAACAGTCTAGCATGTTTTGACTATACTTTAATGAAAAAGTAAATATTCTAGAAAAATGCTATCTGGTATGATAACAAAAGTTTCTTGTCAGAAAACTGTAACTGTAAACCTGTAAGCTAAGACTTTGCATGACAGAGCATTTAGCCGTTAAGATTGTTTTAGAAGCAAAAATTTCAATTTCCTATCTCTCTCACTATGTGCACTTTCAGGAAATGTATTAAACATGTTTCTTTGATAGGAATTAAGAATGGTATATTCAGATTAAATGAGCTTGAAGTGCAAGGTGTATTTTAAGAAACCTTTGATCAAGAGCCACGTTATATTTTAATGGTAAGATGCTATCATGAGTAATTTAGGAAACAAGAATTTAATACTCAAGCATGTCAAATTTAGGGCATAACCCACTTGACATTGTCACAGCATATAAGTAACCTTTCCGGGGTGGTATTTCCTTGATAAAGTATTATGAAACTATTTTCTGTTCTTTATAGGATGCAAATTCATTTCAAAGTACATTAAACTTGAATAAATAAATTTTTAATGAAACAGAGAGTTGTTTTTGAAATTCACTATTCTCCAACAGACTCTAAATGGCTTCATTTCTCTGTGCTTATCTTTCTTCATAAGGTCTAGGACCACTATTCTATGATTATCAAATTCTGGCCAGCTTCTTGTATCTCTCACGGAGTTTGAAAAAGGAATTAATGAGCAATAAGCCTGTAAGTTACTTGCTCAACTTCTCCTCCTAAGACAGCTCATCAGAGATCACTCACAAACAGCTGTGTTCTCTAAGTCAGAAATGGGAGGTCATGTGTGATGACTAAAGTATGACTCTCACTCAGTATTCATGAAGAGTTACTCGTCAAGAGTGATATTCTCACTATGCAAAAAGTTATTTTAAAGGACTCCATCATGGCTGAGTTATCTGAACCCAATGTAGCCACTGCCAATTTTTAAAATGAAACATGGACAGGAGCTCATTTACTCCTTCAAGTCACAGGATGATCTGTAAGCCAATCGAGGGCTCCAGGGCATCTGTCCCTTCAGCTCTTTCCCCCTCTTCCTAAAGGCATCGCCTTATAAATTTCATCCAAAGTTCTGATAGTGTCAGCAACCAGGAACAGAGCACCATTCGCCATTCTCCACCCCAATCTTCATTAATCTTTGATTTAATGTAAGTAGATCCATCCTGCCTGAAACCGTATCTCAGGAGACTTGGAGTTAGAGCTTTCGATGGCAATGACACTTGGCAAAATAATACTGTAAAACTGGTTTGGAAGGCTCAAGGGGGAACTCATTCACATTTAAGACTTCTGCTACTTCCTGGTTCCAGTCAGAACTAAAACACCCACAAACATGAACACTTTTCCAAATTGCGTTTTGGCACATGTTTTTCCAGTTCCAGCTGGATTCCGGAAATGCGCCAGAAGAAAAAAATAATAACGTATTATGAGCAAGATTTTCTTTCTTTGCTTTTTCTTCTCTCTTAAAGAACTTTCAGGACACCATCAATACTGTCAAACAGAGAGGCCTGATTACTTTTTCCTGGCACACATCACACTTTTAGAATTACACTCTCAGTGCCTTTGATACAATCCAGAGTCAGGATGTCAGGATGCTGCATACTGGCAGGATGTGTGTATATGGTAGAAGTGCTGAGCCTTTGAGCCATGAGTGGGGGGATGGGTGTTTGTAAATGGTAGCTGGTAGGCAGTGCTGTCCCACCTTGATTTCATCCTGTGTCTTCAAAGTATAAAGCTAAGGCCAGATCGGAAAACAACGGCTATGTATACTCTGACATGTGATCTGTGGTTTTCCTTCCCATCAAATCTGCGTATCCTGTTTTCTCCTTAAACTGTCATACACCATCTGCAGGACCTTTGTCTGGCCAAAGGTTATCCATGAAGATAGGATGTTAGCAATGTAAGAAAATAAAAGTTAGGCAGAATTTCAGAAAATAGAATGGCAGTTTCTTATAAAAAGTAAACATACACTCACCCTATGACCCAGTAATCCTATTCGTAGGTGTTTACCCAAGACAAATGAAAACATGTGTCCACTAAGAATCCTGTGCATAAGTGTATATAGTAGCTTTAACCATAATAGTAAGAACTGATCATAACCCAAATGACCATCATTACTGAATAGATAAACTGTCGTATCTCCAGACAATAAAATAGTACTTGGCAAAATAAAATAAGATATAAAATACAATAAATTAAAAATGACATGAAATACGGATACATGCCACAACATGGACGAATCTCAAATGCATTATGCTAAGTGGGGTAAAGCCAGGCCCAGAAGTCTATGTATTGTTTGATTTCATTTATATGGCATTCTAGAAAAGTCAAAACAGCAGTGGCAGCAAGCAGATCAGTGGCGACAGAGGAAGGAGATTGAAAAAAGGGCAATGAGGGAAATTTTGGAGGCGATGGAAATGTTTTCTCTCACAATTGCAGTGGTTACGCCTCTCTGTGCTTGTCAAAAATCATAGCACTGTACGCTATAAAGGATGAATTCTTGCAGTATGTAAATTATATCTCAATAAACATGAAAAAAAAATTAGGGCTCTGCTGCAGTACTGAGAAACTCAATGTACATTTCCTGTTCTCTTCTGGTTTCCTTTGTTTAAAATCTGCCTCCTTCCTCCCCTCCCCACTCAAACCAGCAATCCTGCCCCCCTACCTGCTCAGTCAGGCTAAGGAGAACATTAATTGTTATTGACCAGCGCTTAATTTAATGCTTTCTGACATTGTTTAAATCTCCACTTAATCTCTCTAATCACCTTGTTTTCTTTCTTTAGCAACACTGCTTTCTCTGAAATGCCCCACCTTCTGAGAATTAGCAGACAACTTACTTTGTTTTCGTTCTGTCATTTAAAAGCTCTAGAACTTTTTCTAGCCTTTGGATGGGCCCCAAAATAATCCTCTTTGGCTTCATAGCAGCTGTGAAATGTAGATATGGCCTATTTTGTTTATCAGTCACTCAACAAATACATATTGATGACACACAGGGTGCCAGATACTGCTAAGCACAGGTGATCCCTCTTGTGAAAGGGGACAGGTCACTGCTTCATGCTGTCCCTGACTGGCATCAAAGACTCATAGAGGTAATGATGATGCATTCCAGGAAGAGACAAGGACAATGCTAGTGGTTAGAGCAGCGTTCACAATATTTTTTCTGCCAAGGCACACTCTTCAGGGTGATAGTATGTGATAGTGTATGATTAGCTGAGATCAACAGAGGCTGGAGGAGGTTAATACCTCAGCTTATCAATAACTCTTGTTAGGCTGTAGCAAGTTGTAGGAAAGCTCTGGTTTTAAGAACTCATCTTGGGGGCGCCCGGGTGGCTTAGTCGGTTAAGCGTCCGACTTTCGCTCAGGTCATGATCTCGCGGTTCGTGGGTTCGAGCCCCGCGTCGGGCTCTGTGCTGACTGCCAGCTCAGAGCCTGGAGCCTGTTTCAGAGTCTGTCACTCCCTCTCTCTCTGACCCTCCCCTGCTCATGCTGTCTCTCTCCTCGAAATAAATAAAAAAAACATGTAAAAAAAAAAAAAAAAAAAAAAAAAAGAACTCATCTTGTCTAGGACTTTAGGTAAGAGGGAGACCTACCAGACGAGTCTTTGCAATAATAGTGACGGTGGTCTTGGTGGTAGTGATGGTTATAATAGTTATAGTAACAGCAGTAGAAGTAGGTGGTAGGTATAGTAGCAATGGTAGTAGTCATAGAGGGTAGCTATGTAGAATTAGCATTAAGTCACAGAACAGTAAGTGGGGGCTGTCCTAACATGAATCAATAGTATTATAATAAAAAATCATGATGGGAGGCTGCTATATAAAAATTAATGTGTAAATATGTACATCTTTAACAATTAGAAAAGCGTTGACTAGATTGTATCTTTTTACTGGCAATTTTTTATTTTTACTCAAATCAAGATATTACATATATGACGACTTGCACATTTTGTATAGATGCTTCCTGTTATTAAGGCATTAATTCGCTGGGAAAAATAGAAACAAGAGAAAACACAAAGAAACTAATTACAAAATGGGATAAGGCAGACTTATCCCATCCTAAAACGACTGACAACGTAAATGGGAAAGCATTCACTAGGTGAGAAGGGCCAAGAATGGCTCTGTGGCAGAAGACAGGATGGAGGCTGTGAGAGTTGAATCTGTCCGTCTAGGTGAGGTGGAGCCTAGGCCTGTCTAGTCACAGGACTCTCCTGGAGCAAACCCGAAGGAAGAGAAATTTATAAGGGAAAGCAGGAACATATTTGTGGAAATCATTAAGCTAAATTACCTGTCTGCTATTTCAGAGTTGATTTGTCCCAAATATCATGCTCCATTCCCATTAGAATCAATATGCTGTTTCTCGTCATTAGCTGTTGCTCCATTGGGGGGTAAATAGCATTATTCTCCCATTATGATTGCTCTTTTTCATCTCACCATAAAAAGTGCTGCATGCTATAATGTAAATAGCAAGATTAACAACAGTAGCAATAAAAGGTACATTAGCATGTTTGCACTTGTGGCATCTTTCTGCTCAGACCTCCCGTGAGGAACACACATCTGAGAGGTGTTTTGTCCTGGGCTGTTCAGTACTTTTTTCTCTTCTGCACAAAGAAGGTTGGGAGCCTTGCCAGGAATCTTTCCTGGATTTTGGGGATGGATGGTTCCATGTCTGAGAGAAGCTCAGTGTTGATGGTCTTTAGAACTTCTAGTCTTCAGGCATGAGGCCCAGGAAGTGCAGCAAAGGGTAAAGCTTCTATTTCAGTGAACCTAGAGTTTGTGGTCAGGGTCAGAAATCATTTTCAAAGAGTTAACAAAGTCAACATCACAGCTCAATGCACCAGTAATGAGAAAAAATAGCTCCCTGAATGATGCTCCCTTGATGAATTCATTGAATAATAAATTTCTGATTTTTCCCAGTACATGGATTTCTCCTCAGAAGACTATGACTCTGGGATCCTAGCTGTACCATCCTCTTAGCAAAGTAGCCTTACCTAGTTGGCCACTATGTAGAACTACCACACTGAACATTAAAAATAGAAAGAATATATAAATACATAATTACAAGGCCAGTCCAAATTTAGTCTGGTTTGGCAAATGTTAATCTATAAACTAGACTCTTGATATCTTCTAACCCTTCTTAAATTCCTGTTTATGTCAACCTCAGCCCTAATGAAGCTCTCATAGGTCTGGTATAAAGTCTTTTTCTAAAAATAATTGGCTTCAATTCATTCTTTAAAAAAGTTATTTAATGTTTATTTTAGTTTTGAGAGCGAGAGGCAGAGACAGAGAATGAGCAGGGTAGGGGCAGACAGGGGGAGACACAGAATGTGAGGCAGGCTCCGGGCTCTGAGCTGTCAGCACAGAGCCCAACACGGGGCTTGACCCCACAGACCTCGAGATCATGACCTGAGCCAAAGTCGGATGCTCAACTGACTGAGACACCCAGGCACCCCTTTAATTCCTTCTTAATTGCAGGTTGCATTTTTTATTTTTCACAGCCTTCTGAATAGTTGTTTGCATTTAGTATAGTATATATTTCTTTCTTCTATTAAGTTTACTTTTTTTTAGTAATCTCTACACCCAATGTGGGGCTAGAGCTCACAACCCCAAGATTAAGAGTTGGGTGCTTTTCTGACTGGGCCAGCAACCCCCCCTCCCCAACACACACACAATATATTGCAATTCAGTTCACTTTGTTTGATTTCAGCTCAGCAGAACTGTATTACCTACCATGACCTTAGCACTTGAGGATTACAGAGATGACTGATTCTCTTTGCCTTCTCTAGAGTAGGGAAAATCTTAAGTTTGTGTCTTGGGTGCCTGCTAATTAAACTGACAAAAGATAGATTAGCAAGAGAAAAGACAGATTTTTATTCACCTAAGTACACAGGCGAGTTCACAGGAAAATGTGACTCAAAGAGGTGTTTAGAATTTAGGGCTTATATGCCATCTTAAAAGCAGAAGAACAGGGGAGAAAAGCTCTTAATGGGAAAACAAATAACTTCTTAATAGGGGAAGGGGGGAGGAAGGAAAGGGCACTTACGGAAAAATAAATGACTTTTAGGAAAGATAAATGGACTTTTAGGAGAGTAATAGATGGAAGATGGCTCGGTGACAATGTTTGTTTAGGTGTGGCCTGAGGACTTCTCCTCTCTGGTAATAAGGACCAATCATTCCTGGTTGCTCTGAGGGTGGGAGGGGTGGAGGGCACGGGATTTAAGTCAACGGAGTTCTTTTGGGAGGCTCTACTTGTAGGCGGATAGATTTTGGAAACTCAAATGTCTTCTCAAAACAGGTTTTATCCCTAGGTGGTGTATTCTGGACCCCTTTACTTCAATCTGGTGGTGGAGAAATATACAAACCACTGTGTCAGAAGAAAGCCACAAGCACAGTGTGAGAAGGGGGGGGGGGGGAATGAATTCTGACTGAGTTTTGGAATACCTTGTGAGGGTCATGGGATTTCTGAAGAGCCTCTAAAATACCGAGTAGAATAGAGGAAGTTGAGGACATGAGTCAAAAGGAGGAACAAGAGAGAAGGGAGTCAGGTGGTTTCCTTGGATTAAGAATTTTGAAACATACTATCTCTCTGATACTAGTTTACATCATTATTTGTATTTAATCCTTTTGGTTTTATCTATTTGTATTGCTGTTTTATCCTCACTTCTAATTCACTCTATCAAATCCAGTTTTCTTCTCAATCCTCCTTTTTTTGGTAGTAACAATGGACTTGTCCCTGCCACTTTCTTTTGTGAACTTAAGCAATCCTCTCAAAACTGTGGATCAATAGCATAGTGCCTCCGACAGAGCATGCAGAGTACCAGAAACTAAAAACTCACTACCGCTCACATCCACGTTGAAATGTCTGATTCCCTATGTGAATATCTACATATCTGATAACATTTCGTTTACACTATGGTTTGTCTCAATTCCAACTGATTTCAATATACTTTATGTTATAAAATATGAGCTTTTGTAGGCAGCCAGGTAGGATGAGAAAACAGAACAACAATTAAGTTGATTGAGTCCAAATTATTAACTGTTAAGAGAATGGCAGACTGGTCAAAAAGTGTGTCAGGTGCTGAGGGTACTTCTGAACGTGGCCCTGCAGGCTACCTCCTTTGCTAAGAGAAAGTCGCTCAGCAGTCGCAGAATTTGGATGGGACTGTTCTAAAAGAATAAACCACAGGTTCTTCGAACCCAGGACTTGACCTGCAATCAAATACTCAGCACAGTGAGATTTAGAGTTGGAAAACCACTGCATTCCCATCGTGGTCTAATTTCCCAGTTCATTGCCTACATGACTTTTACCCCAACTTCTAGTTGGAGAGTCTAAAGTCTTAAAATAACTTAATCTGGGGAGAAATTTTGCATATGGCTCAGAAGGAGTATAACTCTTTGGAACCTAGACAATACTTCGTTATTTCTCGTGTAGAATACTACAATTGCCTTTGCACAGTTCTTTTTTTTTTTTTCAACCTAGGACTTCCTTTTCCTAGATGAGAGGAGTTTTTGTTCCAGAATTGCCTTTCACTCCAGAAGCAGGATACCCCTGCCTGCATGGGCCTGAATAGAAAGAGGAAATGAGTACAATTGGCATTGTGCTACTTTTTGGTCACCTTAATATACCCTATGAAAATAACATCCATATACCAGCAGTGTTTGCTCAGGGACCACTTCCTTGAGGTAAAATATAGCTTCATGAGTCACTTCAAATGTTTTAATGTACCACCCCGTCCTTAGTACATATTCAAGACGTTTAAAACTGTATTGGCTATCAACCACAGATGAGCTCAATTTACCACTGTTGTGCCTAAATATGTTTAAATATTTATATGCTGAACCTTCACACAACGACGAGTGGTCAAGCTAATGATTTTTCCCCTCTCGAAGTTAATTGATATTGCTAAGAACACTTCACACGTGGTAGCGTCCACTAAGTAAAACAGTGCTTATGAGTTAGAACAACAAAACGGGGAGCATAAGAACAGAAATTTATTCGTTGAGGATAAGGAGATAAGGACAGTCGTCTGGGCACTAGGTATCAAAACTATTCATTGTGCTTCTTTTTGATGTAGCACCATCTAGTCTAAATAGTTACTGCCAATTCAGACCATTAGTTGGTGACATGTCTTCATCCAACATGCTTACTCCTTTCCCACTTGCGTTATCCTCTCTTTTCGTTTGGCAAGCAACAGGCAATCCTTTTCATACACATTATTTTTAGCTGAATAGAGGTTGGCTAGAGCTGATAGGATGTAGATATCAGCAGGATTGGGACCTAATATGACCCTGTCGTCAAAGTAATAAAACAAGTTTATCCTTTCATTAAAAAGAAATGTTTTTATTCACTAAGAAGATTCTTTTTTTCCCCCAACAAGTCTCTCTCATATTTACATTATTTGTGCCCACTCTAGGGTCTACCATTGAGCTAAAGACATTTGTTGAAGTAAAAGTAAAAGGAAGAAAGACTGAATGTTTTATGAAGAATCTAACATAGCACAAGTCAGGGGAAGAGAGGCAAGATTGTGTGTCTATGGGTATGAGTGGGTGTGCATGGCACACACACAAATGTATGTGTGTATGTGTAGGAAGGAGGGTGGATTAAAATAGGCTATAATTAGAGTTCCCTGTTCTTCTTTGTGATATCAAACAGTGAAGGCAGATCATCTTTTTCCCATTTTAGCAATGAATATTAAGAGAGCAACTTGTACATTACATTGTAAAAGTAATGCTAATATAGTATAATCATAAAGAAATTATGAAACACCAGCTGAGATACACATTGTGGTTAAGGCTCAGGTATCAGTTTAGATCCTGCCTCTACCAGCTATTTTTTGTGGGACACTGGACCAATCACTTTCTTCTTTTGAGTCTTGTATTTGTATAATAGAAGTAATACTAATACCCATTCCTTGGAGTAGTAATGGGACTCAGTGTGATGATTCATATACAGCACATCGTATAGCCCCAGGACATTGTATGTCCTTGATAAATGTTAGACTAATTTTTTTGTGTGTGAAATTAATCAGGCAAATTAGTTACCTTTGGTTTTTGTTTCACTTGCATGAGATGCCTACTTTCTGGATACTGAAGAGGTTCCAAATACTTTTTGGATACTTGAGTATCAGGAAGAGCATCAATAGTATTAGAGCTTTCAATGAAACCTTTCTTAAATTCTTCTTCTTCTTTTTTTTCATCTGAGAATTTCCTGAGGATAACCTGGCCTTAGAACCGAGGCTGACTTTCCCATTAAGTATAGCAGGCCCCGTGCCTGGAGCCCATTGTACTTTTAAAGGATCACAAAAATATTTCAAACTCTTTTAAAATCATAAGAAATCGGGGCACCTGGGTGGTTCAGTCGGTTAAGCATCCGACTTTGGTTTAGGTCATGATCTCATGGTTCTTGAGTTTGAGCCCCATATTGGGCTCTCCACTGGCAGCCTGGAGCCCACTTTGCATCCTCAGTCTCCCTCTCTCTGCTCCTTCCCCACCTGTATTCTCTCTCTCTCTCTCTCCCCTTCTCTCTCTCAAAGATAAACTAGTATTCCATTGTATAAATATACCACATCTTCTTTATCCATTCATCAGAATGAAATCTGGCCATTTGTAGCAACACGGATAGAACTAGAGGGTGTTATGCTGAGCAAAATAAGTCAGGCAGAGAAGGACAGATACCACATGTTTGCAAAGATAGGTGGATTAGGAGGAAGCTAACGGAGGACCATGCGGGAGAAGAAGGGGAAAAAATAGTTGGGTAGAGGGAGGGAGGCAAACCATGAGAGACTCTTGAATGCTGAGAACAAACTGAGGGCTGATGAGGGTGGGGGAGAGGGGAAAGGGGGTGATGGACATGGGGGAGGGCACTTGTGGAGATGAGCACTGGGTGTTACATGGAAGCCAACTTGACAATAAACTAAGAAAAAAAAATAAAAATATAAATAAATAAACTGAAACAATCATAAGAAGTACATAAGCTTATAGGTAAAACATGTTTTAATACATATCAATATATTCATCTTTATACCAATTCAGTCATAAAATAACAGTTATAATATTTTTTTAATCCATTAAGGGGCAAAACTACTGAAGGCCTAAGAAAACCATAATGCAGCCCTGCTTAAAATGTGATACCGGACTGCAAGTAATAGAATTTTCCTTAGGTGATATAGTGGGTTAGTTGAATAGGGGAAAAGTGGTTTCCTTTACTATTTTTATGCTTAGCTGTTGATGGAGAGGGGTGGGGTGTGGTGGTGGCTAGGTAGAGTGGTGGACTTATCTTGTCTTGCTAGAGTGTACCAGGCATATTTTTCTCAGACCAATATTGACACATACCATCACAGTAACATTGACACTTAGAAGGACAAAGTCGAAAGAAATGTAGGGGAATAAGGCCAGGGTAAGTAATTCAGGAAATAGGGAAAGAGTAATGGAGACAGAAATGATTTTTACTGTTCTTCAGATATGAGGAACAGCACCTCATTTAAAATCATACAAATAATTTTTAAAACCCATTGGAGAGCTTAAATATAAAGTCATAGAAATATGTGCTGCTACAAATATTACAGTAGTCCCTGTGCTCAAGAGGAACTAAGTTATATTTAAACATGCTGACCTGCAAGTACAGTGTCTGAGCAAAAAGAATCTGAACTTGTTGTTAAGGCAAGCCCAGCGCTTAATCCTTTGGTGTAGTTATTTGAGTTTAGTATCTGATGTCTCATAAGATAATTTTGGACATATCAGGACATGTTATACTTAACTAACAGTCAGGACGAGTCTTTCTTGTTGCTTGATTTTGTGGTATTATATGAAATTATATTTACAAATTGCTTTCAATAGTAGTTTGGAGTCATTTAACAAGTTGTGAAGTGCTAGAATCTCCGAAATAAAAAGTGTAAAACATAATAATTTCTCAAGAGACAGAGATTTAAGAGGTGCCTGGGTGGCTCAGTCAGTTAAGCGTCCAACTTGGGCTCAGGTCATGATCTCACAGTTCGTGGGTTCGAGCCCCGCAGTGGGCCCTGCGCGGACAGCTAGCTCAGAGCCTGGAGCTTGTTTCAGATTCTGTATCTCTCTCTCTGACCCTTCTCTGCTCACGCTGTCTCTTTCTCTCAGAAATAAATAAAAACATTAAAAAAAATGAGAGACAGAGATTTAAAAATCACTGGCATCTCCCATGTGCCCCGAACACACATTTATTTATAGTCTATAACATGAAACATTTAAGCAATCTTGAGGATACTATTTTGAATAAATTGTATAACACTTAATTTAAAGAATCCTAGCCGTTGCCTGCAATGAAAAATTAAACACCCACAGTGTAGCTGACACTGTATTGGGTCCCGGAAATTTTGACCAGCTCTGCCAATTATAGTACAGCTGAAAGAGCTACAAATTACTTGAGAAAATAATTTCACTTCTCTTAACCTCAGTTTCCTTATTTGTGCACCAGAGGTGGTAGTTCCTGCTTTATAAATTTATTGTGAGGCTCAAGTCAAACAACGCCCATAAAAGTGCTTTGGAAATTGCAAGGAACTATGAAAATATAAGATATGGTTATTACTGTCCTTCGGGCTCAGTTTTGATACCATGGCAATTAATTATGATTATCTTATGAGTAGGATGGGATTTGAGGCTGATTTGTGGGCTTAAAAATAAACGTATGTGTAATTTAAGATTTAGTCCAATGGCGATTTCTCTCTGGACTCACAAAAGCAAATGCCCTTAACTAGCAGCGGACCCAGGTGTGGACCCAATTGCTCTTTGTTGCCTACTTAGCCATTCTGCAAAGTGACTTGGTTTTACTCTTGGCAAACGTGTTTGTTCTCAGAGTGTCTACTGAAAACTTGTCGATGGAAATAATGAATGTGCAATGACAACACATTTACTCAGAATCTCTGCCCTCAGTGACAAACCAGTAAAAAATCCATCCCTATTCACTTTGAATGCCTTCCTTTGAGGCCATGATTTAAGAACTTCACACCTAAAATTCATCCCTAAAATTAACAACCAGATGTCTAATTTTGTAGTAATAGGACCTAAATTATTTATGCACATTAGCTTTGTGAAATTTGTAGACGACAAGGGTGAAACCAAGCAGATAGCTGTGGAAACACCTTGTAGTTCCAACTTTAACCTGTTTTTTACTTTTAACCTTTCAACTCACATTTAGTATCTACTATATTACAGCGCCACTGCATACATTGTTTTGTGTAATTTCCATAGAAATTCCATTTTGAAACCTAAGGAAACCAAGCTTCATAGAATTTAAAAATCTGTCTGGGATGACACAGCTGCAAGTGATGGCTCCTCCTACTTATTAAGTCCAAGACGAGCATTCTTTCAAAAGCAACACAATTTTTCATCCAAATCTACACATAAGGCAGAGGATGATCTCATATTCTCTCTGTCCTTCTAATCAAAATTTGATCTCAGGAAAGAATTTGACAAACAGATCTTCAATAAGGGAGTAGTACATAAATGATTCATAAGGCTTAAATTCATATCTAACACAAGGAGATGTATATTTTACTGAGGGAAAAACTATTTGTAATCATATGTCAAATGCTTGAAATTCTTCCTGAAATTTCAGACTTCAGAGTGTGAGTAGGTTGAAGGAACTATTCTGTACTCTGAAATCGTATCACACAGGTGATTCTTCCCCATTTAATAAGTTGCACCCAGAGGTGGAACGATCACAGAGGACTGATGATTTACTCTTTCATTTCAAGTTGTGTTTAGGTTTGTAACTGCTTCTGAGGGCCTTCGCTCATCAGAAAAAAGCCACCCATGCTGAGACTGCAGTTATGTAAAATAGCTCTCCTGTTCTTCCTCCAAAATCTCAATAAAGATAAATGATACATCACGTGTGTGTGTGTGTGTGTGTGTGTTTTAACATGGCTATAACCAAAAGCAAGATAAACATATCTGAAAACCAGAAGCAGAATAAAAACATGTAATGGTAATTGTGGTTTCACAGCCCTACTGAATTCTCGGACAAGAAACCAGCAGAAGCGGCCATGTATTCTATTCAGCTCCTGAAGATCAAAATGGGTGGGAGAACAGTTCAGAAGTAGCAATGTAGACCAGAGCATCCATGGCCATTGGCAAATACTCAGCTTTGCCTACAGGGTAGGGAGGAAACATAAAGAGCTGTGCCAGCAAAGCTGGGCCAAGCCCCAACCAGCGGGGTAATAGGTCTATGCTACGCTTGCGTTGTAAAACTCTGGTTGCCAACAAAAGAGCGAGGCAGGTAGAGACAACTGTGAAATGGTCACACACGAAGAGGTGAGGAGAGAGAAATTAAACAGAAACATCAGAAAAGGCACACTGGAGGAAACACACTAAAATTTCAAGGCCTACAAGGAGAGAAAATTAATCATGAAAGATACTCATTAAACAGATGTTGATCCAGTAACATATTATGTTTCGGTAATTTGAACACTGAGTTCCTAAAATGCATGAAGGAATGAAAGAAGAAATGATTTTGCAACCAAAAAAACCAATCAAGAACGAAAAATAAGTTTTGAAAAGAAATATACTGAAGAGAAATCTTAGAAATAAAAAAATGTGAATTTTTCACATTCAAATTTTTCACATTTCAAATATCTAACTTGAAATTAGATAATAACCCAAAACCCTAAATAAACTGGGTGAGCAGCAGGTTGTCAGAACTGGAGAGAAGATTAGTGAATCAGAAAGATACTGAGAAATTACACCCAGAACATGTAAGAGAAAAAGTAAGAAATGGAAACTGTGACATCAAAATTAAAAGAGATTTGGAGAATGGTCTGATTTAAATTACTTTTCCCCATAAAATTTTCTTTTTTTCCCTTAAATAGTTTATTGTCAAGTTGGTTTCCATATAACACACAGTGCTCATCCCAACAAGTGCCCTCCCCCATGCCCATCACCCCACTTTCCCTCTTCCCCACCCCCATCAGCACTCAGTTTGTTCTCAGCATTCAAGAGTCTCTCATGGTTTGCCTCCCTCCCTCTATTTTTCCTCTTCTTCTCCCCCATGGTCCTGTAAATTTTTCAAAAGAAGTGAAAATGTCAATATTTAAAGAGACAGTGACTTAGAAATTGTCAGACTGAAGGACCAAATAAATCTTCATTTACAAAAATACAGATAAACAAGATGAAAGTCAACAATTCTCTACCTTGACAAACATAGTAAAACTGTAAAATATCATGGCTAAAAATAAAATCTTAATATTTCCCTGGGGGAAGAGCAGACTCATGGTGATAATTCAAATGAGAACAGCTATTTCTTGAGAAGTAGACAATAGAGAGGCCAGAAGACAATGGAGCAATAACTTCAAAGTGCTGGGGGGAAATAGACACCAAAGCACAATTATGTATATTCCTAAACTGTCATTGAAGAGTGAGGATGCTAGCAAAACATTTTGAACACACACACACACACACACACACACACACACACACGAGTAATGTGATATTTCACCCATAAACTTTGGCTGAGGAGTTTCTGAAGCATTCACTGTATCAAAAATAAAAATTTATCTGGATAGAGGGGTAGGATGCATAAGCAATGTGAGGGGGACAATTATAATAATTATTTGTACATTTGATTAAAAATAAGTAATCTTGTGGAATTTTTTGTTACTTTTCTTTTTTAAAAAGCAGAAACTAAAACTCTGGATAGAAATAATATAGATGGGGTCTTGGGGTGCCTGGGTGGCTTGTTTGGTTAAACATGCAACTCTTGGTTTCAGCTTGAGTTATGGTCTCGCGGTTCCTTGGTTTGAGCCCTGCATCAGGCTCCATGCTGTCAGTGCAGAGCCTGCTTGGGATTCTCTGCCTGGCCCTCCTCTGCTTGTATTCTCTGCCTCTCAAAATAAATAAGTAAACTTTAAAAACCTACTTATAAATGAGGTCTTGTTGGAGAGGAGGAAAAGAGATAACTCAATTTCAGTAAGTTTGTTAGAAAAAATTAAGGTTTAGAAATGTATAGGCTCAACTTTATTTCAAGTAGTTTAATTGCTGGAAGTGGGCTTCACTTGCTGCTTGGTGACACACGCCAATTCAAGTTCTCTGACTTACCCTGTTTTCTGCCAAAATCAAATAATAAATAAAATAGATAGTGATAATAGTAAAGGAAAAAGTAAGCTCAGAAAAACATTTAAAAAATTGTCACTTGGTAATTATGTATCTAAATACATATCTAAAACATGTAACCATTAAAATAACAGAAATGCAATTAAGTCCATACAAGCAAAACACACGAAAAGAACTTTAAAAATTTTATCATTCCAGCAAAAGGTAAGAAAAGAAGCAAAAGAATCTAGGAAAATCAAAGAGAAAAGAAACTCTACACATGAGATAAGGGGTGAATTCAGTAATCCATTCATCAATTAAAATACAGAATCTATCTAAATGTATTTTAAAATATCCATATGGAATGCTGTTTTTAAGAGATAAAAATAAATACAGACAATACAGGAATTTTGAAATAAAGGAACATGAAGTAAAATATGAATAAAAATGATATGCTTATGTATTATGCTAATCAAAAGAAACCTGATACACTATTATTAAATAATGAAACTATTAACTAGAAGTTAAAGCAAACACCTTAACAAGGATGAAACTTTCCATAATATTAAAGTGTCCACCAACGCACATAAATATTATAAATTGTGATTTTTCTAACAATATGCAATTAAAGTACATAAAGGTATAATTAACAGGATTGTAACAAGAAATGAACAAATCCACAATCATAGTTGGGAACTTTAAAATATTCTCCAAGAGGCTTATTAAGCAAAAAACATATTATCAAGCCTCAGATACTAACCAAAATTAGACGCATCTATAGAGAACAAACTGATGGTTACCAAAGGGGAGATACATAGGGGAATGGGTGAAATAAATGGAGATGAGGAATACACTTGTGTTAATGAGTACAGTAATGAGCACTGTTGGGTCACTGTGCTGTACACCTGACTATGTTAACTATCATGGAATTTTTTAATTAAAAAATATAGATTATCAAGGCTCTATAAAATATAAGCAATTAGTAAATAGCATTATTACCTGTCTGTCTTTACCTACCTACTTATCAAACTCTACATTCAAGAAAGATATTGTGCATATTTCCAGTACACATAAAACCAATAAAAATATTGATCAACATAAGTCATAGGGGAAGTAACAATTAAACAAAACAAAACAACAATTTGTATTATCTGACCATAAAGCAATGCAAAGAAAATAATAACAAAAAGATAGTAAACAAACACACAAGCAATCATATACATCGGAAAAATAAACACACACACATTATAAATCACTATTAAGTTAAAGAAGAAATCACAATGAAAAATCCAAAGTATTTAAAAATAAATAGAAGCAAAAATAAATTTAAATCAATCAATCAATCAATAAAAATGAATACACACAAAAAACTTACATATCAAAATGTATGGAAAATGGTTAGAGTCATAATTAGCAGAACATTTGTTGGCATACATTCATACATTAGAGAAAAAGAAAATTTAAAATAGATGAACTACGTGGTTATCTTAAGATTAGGTGAAGTAAAAATAAAGGAAACTTGCTTAATAAATAGAAGGAAAGAAGTTATTCCTTATAATTTTTAAAAGAATTTTATTTGAGACAGAGAGAGAGAGAGAGAGAGGGAGGGAGCATGTGCCTGAAGAGAGGAGCAGAGTGAGAGGGAGAGAATCCCAAGCAGTCTCCTCACTGGATGTGGGGGTCCATCCCATGGACCATGGGATCATGATCTGAGTTGAAATCAGGAGTTGGATCCTCAATCAATTGAGACACCAGGTGCCCCATAAAAGGAAAGAAGTCATAAAGCTAAGAAAAACAACAACAAAAATAAGGTAGCAAACAAGGAAATAAAAGATCTGAAAACAAAATCTTGGGTTTTTGAAAAGAAAAATAAAATAAAAACTTTTCAATCAATAGAAGACAGAGATGCCCAAATAATCAAAATAGCAAATGAAAAAAAGGTACTGTTTTTAGAGTTATAGGGGTATTTAAGAATCAAAAGGGAAAGACAGTTGGGTGGCTCAGTCAGTTAAGTGTCTGCCTTCAGCTCAGGTCACGATCCCAAGGTTCCATCTCAAGGTTTGTGAGTTCGAGCCCTACGTTGGGCTCTCTGCTGTCAGCACAGAGCCTGCTTTGGGTCCTCTGTCTTCTTCTCTCTCCTCTGTCCTCCTTTCCCCCTTTTTCTCTGCCCCTCCTCTGCTCATTCTGTCTCAAAATAAATAAATAAGCTGAGAAAAGAATCAAAAGGAAAAACTAGGCAATTTAATTCCAAAAGGAGAATGTTGTGAAAATATTTATATTACAAACAGGAAGAAACTGAAAATGTGCAGACAATAACCTCATTAAAAAATTAGTTCACCCTCTCTCTTTTCCCTTCTTACCCATGGAAAAGGAAAAGATGCCAAGCCCAAAATGTTATATAGGTAAGTTTGTCAAATAATCTCTACCTAATGAAAAACTTTAAAAAATGAAAACTACATAAATCATTTTATAAGAGCAATATAATCTTCATAGGAAAATCAGACATGAAAGTAGGAGAAAACAAACTCACTAACTTCATGGGCGAAATGGATAAGAAACTAACAAATGAACCCAAGCTATGTATTAAATATTGCTATGTCCTGATAAATTGGGATCATTTCAGAGCAATGTGTTAAATATAATCTATTAAAGAATTTTAAAAAGTGGATAAAATTTAACACTTTTATCAAGTGTTCAAGATTTTTAAATCTTAACAGATTTGTGTAGATTCTTATTTGATGGCAGATAACAACAAATAAACTACTGCAAACATCATACTTACTTTTAAATATTTAGAAATTTATTTTTCTAAATTCAATTTTGGCTTTTAAAGTTATATACAAGATGATTGGGTTGATAGAAACTCAAGGAAATCCACAGAAAAACTCTTAAAATGAATTAACATATCTTATTGATTTGGAATCTTGATATTAAAATCAATAGCAGTTCTATATATTAGCTATACCAACTAGAAAGTGCATTAAGAACAAAAATATATGATTCAGAATAAGTCTTATATAATTTATTGTAAAAAGAAAACTAAAAATAGTAAAAAGTATAAAAAGTAGTGAATAAGGGTGCCTGAGTGGCTCAGTCGGTTAAGCATCTGACTTCGGCTCAGGTCGTGATCTCACGGTTTGTGGGTTCGGGCCCCACGTCAGGCTCTGTGCTGACAGCTAGCTCAGAGCCTGTTTCAGATTCTGTGTCTCCCTCTCTCTCTGACCCTCCCCTTCTCATGCTGTCTCTCTCTCAGAAATAAATAAAACATTAAAAAAAAAAGTAGTGAATAAAGGAGACTATATGTTACTGAAGACAAAAACTTATATCTTAATTTCTTCAATCAATTAATCTACATAGCCATTGCAAATGGCAAATCTTAGATTCTGACAAAAATTATTTTAAGTCAATTTTTTAAAGTGGAAAACAAAGAGGAAGGACTTGATTATGGTCTATCATATTTTAAAGCCATGATATTAAATAAGATTTAATTGGGACAAGAGTCAGCAAAAAAGCCCTTGAAACCAACCCAAACCCGTATGGAATGCAATGTGTGATAGAGGTGCTAATACAAAAAAACAGGGAAAGACGAGCACCATCAAAGTATTTGGTGCTAAGTCAACTGACTTTGAACATGGTAAGAACATTATGCAATTCCCTGTCACAAACCATACTCACCAAAATAATTCTACAGATCCACAACCTATTTAGGAGAATATGTATGAGATTATTTTTCTTATAATGTGAAAGGGAAGAACTTGTTAAGTAAGATGAAAAATCATGAAGGAAGTATAGATAAATTCAACACATACAGATATGAAAAGAGAATTTTTTACTTACATAGCTAAGGTTAGATAACTATTATGTTAAAAGAATTCATAAAAGTAAACAATAAAAAGAATAACCAATCTAGGAGATGAGTAGACAACACACATGGAAAGTAATTCAGAGAAGGGCAAACTTGAACGTTTAAACAATTTTTAAAATAATGCTCAATTTTATAACCAATCAAGAGAATATGACTTAGAATAATTTACTCTTTCATACTAATAAGAATAGGAAAAATTAAAATTTGACCCTTCTAGGTATAATTTAGAATGTGGGGAAATCAAAACTCATATACTGGGGAAACTGTACAGTCTACGGACCAATTTGTAGACTGGCAATGTACCACAGAGTTGAAGATGTTCCTACCAGTGTCTTAGCAATTCCCTTCAGACCTATACATACCGACAGCTTCCTGTACATTTCATGAGGATGTCAGTAAAGATGTTTACTATAAAATAACCTGTAATAGTGAAATATCAGAAACTGAAAAATCAGAATCAAAAGGATGAATGAATAAATAAAATGTGGTATTTTTTATAAGTGACATGGTCGACATGAATAGATCTGAAAAAATGTAATATTGAACGGAAAACAAGTTGCAAGCATCAGCACACAGTGATAACATTTATGGGAATTTGAAATATACAATGTTTTGAAAGTGACAACGTATACAATAGTCCTCCCTGGGGCGCCTGGGTGGCTTAGTCGGTTGGGCGTCCGACTTTCGCTTAGGTCATGATCTCGCGGTTCGTGGGTTCGAGCCCCGCGTCGGGCTCTGTGCTGACTGCCAGCTCAGAACCTGGAGCCTGTTTCAGAGTCTGTATCTCCCTCTTTCTCTGACCCTCCCCTGCTCACGCTAGCTCTCTCTCTCTCTCTCTCTCCTAGAAATAAATAAAACATTAAAAAAAAAAATAGTCCTCCCTAACCTGCAGGAGATACATTTCAATACCCCCAGTGGACGACTGAAGCCATGAATGGACTGGACCCTATGTATACTATGTTTTGTCCTATACATACAGACCTATGATAAAATTTATTTGTAAATTAGGCATAGTAAGAGATTAACAACTATAATAATAAAATAGAAAACTTATAATGTATTGTCATAAAAATATGTGAATATGGTCTCTCTCCCTCTCAAAAATACGTTATAGTGCTGTACTCAGACTTCATGTGATGATGAGAGATGACAAAATGGCTATGTGATGAGATCAAGTGAGGTGAAGGACATAGGAATTGTGATGTGGTGTTAGGCTACTGTTAACCTTCTGACCATATGTCAGAAGGAGGATCATCTGCTTTTGGACTGTGGTTGACCACAAGAAACTGAAATGCAGAAGCAAAACCACGGACAAGGGAGGGGGACGGGCGACTACTGTTTAGGAGATAAAAGTGGAAAAGGACCAACTGCCTGAATCACAAGATTATAATGTCTGGAGCTTCTGGATAGTTACAATATAAGTAGAATGATGGAGCGCAGCAAAGGAGACCAACTTTATACATAATAATTGCATTAATTTTATGAAAACATGTCTGAAGCTAATATGAAGAAGAGTAAATGTTTGTCATTGTGAGTAGTGGATACATGTATGTGTTATTTGCTTAAACTTTCTGGCTTTAAAACTTTTTCTTTTTTTTAATTTTAGAGAGAGAGAAAGCATGAGTGAGGGAGAGGGGCAGAGGTAGAGAGAGAGAGAGAGAGAAAGAGAGAGAGAGAGAGAGAGAGAGAGAGAGGGAGAATCTCAAGCAGTTTCCACACTCAGCATGGAGCCCGACCTGGGGCTCGATCCCACGATGCTGGGATCACTATCTAAGCTGAAATCAAGAGTCAGGTGCTCACCTGACTGAGCCACCCAGGCGTTCCTCAATTTTTTTCAAGAGATGAAATAATAAACAAAGTCTACCAGTGTGTGTACAAGATGGTGTGCTTATAGTCAACCAGAGCACTGTTTAGTTGGATAACATGAATTCCTTGAGTGATATCTTTTATTTTATTAGAGGAAATTTTTTTTATTCCTTTGGTTTGAAGAAGAGAAATTTTCTCTAAACATTCCTGTTGTTTTGGTCCCAACCTTAATACATCTCACTTGATTGTAACTCAAGTCCTCTCTCTCTTTGGAGCCAGTGGCTTGCCTGTGAAAATGCATTATATGTTCTCTTTATGTTTATTCTCTGTTTTCTAGATGGTTAAAGCTGGCTTTACATTTTTATCCTACATAAAAACACTTCCTTGCAGGCCTATTATCAGAAATTTTATATTAACAAGGGAGGATGGTAGTAAAATGGCTATTTGATTTCATATTTCCTTTAACTCTCAGACAATAGGTGTTTTATTGGCCTGAACAGAATCTGAGTGTTACCTAAAATGAAGAAAATAGCCACACATTTACAAAGGCATATAAAGATACTTGTTCTAAACATAATCTGTATTCAATTATAAAAAAGAGTCTTAATGCAACTAGGAAGGGAGAAAGGTTACCTGAACTTATCTATCTATGTAAAGATTATATATTTATAAAAAATTATAAAAAATATATAATATACAATTTTTGACATTTGCAGGTTTTTGAGATGGTAGCAACTCATGTTTCTATACATTTTGATTAGCATAAGTTGAGATAGTGAAGATTTATGTAATAACAGCTCATGCACTATGGAATTACTTTTTCTAAAAAAAAGTGCATTTTACTTTGTAACATTCTTTTAAAAAGTAAAAAAAAAAGTGGCAAATATTAGAAAGAATACTTTTTAGCAACTAGTTTTGATCTAAATATTTTGATACACCAGCTTCTGATATGATATTTTGAGAAATTTTAACGAATGCACAAGATTTTTGTCATTTTTTTGTCTCTTTATGGTAATGTAAGAAATGTCTAAAGAAATGGAATTGTTTTAAAAACAGAATTCATTCCAGAAAAATTAAAGATAACTTTCTATTTAAAAACTCTACTCCTGGGATAATATCATTTGGGCATTTCCATATTCATTTTCCCCCACCCCATTAACAAAAATAAAGCCTATAGCTTTCACAGTCTCATTCATGCAGAAATAATGAGATAAACTACCAGAATTCTTTGCCATGCAATATGGATGATCAGCCTATAAGTAGAACTTATAGCTCTTTCTTTCTCCTCAACTATTGCTCTTTTCTGAAAGATGGCAACATGTGATAAGCCAGTGGTATTTTTGAACTGTGACATACGCAAATGTTAATGTTGATGAAAGGAAACATGAACATGTGGGGTATCCTCAACCATCCCACTGTCCCCTCCTCCCAGAGTCTCCTGACGAGACTGTTCTCCAGTGCTTCAATAATGTCTGAGCAGCACTGTATTGGATGCTCCCAGTGCGTTTTCTACTGCTTATCCACACGGGCCAGGTTATAGACACGACTGAGGAGCAGACACATAGGGCTCTGCACGGCACTGCAAGAGTCATCCATTCCTTACTCCCAAATCCCCTCTAAGTGGGGTCTAAGTCTTCATTCCCATGAAGCTATGCACATCTCCTATTGTAACCCAGTCTCATACCCCTCCCAACCTGTAAAACCCTTCAACTTTGTTCCCTGAAGCTCGAATCAGTTATCATCAACTTACCCTCCACATTCAGCCTGTTGTAAACTCGTCATTCTTTTATCTTAACACAAAAATGCCCCACCACTGAAGACACTGCTTTCCCTGGACCCTTTCAAGTAATGATTGTCTGTTTCTTTTTTTCATCTCCTTCATGACTTTTCCAGAACATTCACTCTTCATTCTTCCTAAAAATTCCCAGCATCTTTGAAGATTATATCAAACAATGCCATTCCTCTTATTATAGCCATCCTCAATCTTTAAAGATTAACTTAGTTACCTGTATTCCAGTCTTAATTGCTTTCTCTTCAACATTACTCCTGGACCACACTTCTGCTTCCTTTGCTGGTGCCCTTGCCAAGCTCCTAACCTGGCTGGAGTCCAAGTTGAGCAACACGGCCTGCATATTTCACTGGCTGTATATACTACTACCTATCTCTACCTTACTACCTCTCCTTCCAGATGTGGATGGATTACTTCTCTATTTAATAATACATATATGGGGGGGGGGTGGGGGCATGTACCTGGGTAGCTCAGTTGGTTAAGCATCTAACTCCTGGTTTTGGCTCAGGTCATGATCTACAGTTCATGGGTTCAATCCCCACATTGGGCTCCACCCTGGCAGTGAGGAACCTGCCTGGGATTCTCTCTCCCTTCCTTTCTCTCTGCCTCTTTCCGCTCACTCACTCTCTCTCTCTCAAAATAAATAAACAAATAAATAAGCTTAAAAAAATAATACATATTGAAACTGTGGGGTCAGCTCCTTATGATATGAACCTTGACCAGTGGGAGATGAAAGAGAACAGGATCCGTTAATAACCCTTTACCTCTCCCTTTCGTGGACTGTTCCAGTTTATGTTTGCTCCTTGAAAACTTTCCAGAGAAGCCCCACCTACTAAGTGAAAACACCTACAGAGTGATCTACCTTTTCTGTTTGTAAGGTACACTTCTTAGCACTGTTTCTCATGATATCGCTTGCATTTTCCCTTGTCTCATTTCTCTTCATTTCTTCATCTTCACTGTGCTAGACTTTTATCTACTAATAAAGTATAAGCGCTTTCATCTTTGCCTCATGTTCTATTTTCTGACAGCCTAGAGCAAACATAGTTAATATCTGTGAGTATATTCTGTGGAGACCAGAAGGAAACCATAAGAAACTTCCAAGGTGAAAGATTTATCAGTGGGTCCTTCATTCTTGATCATGAATTTAAGAAAAATGATGCTCAATGCTTAATGAGCCACAAAACAACATCTTTTCTCTGGTTCTTTTACCAGTGGGGTTTTTTTTTGTTTGTTTGTCACCTGAGATTACATCATGTTATTTGTTATTTTCTTAATAAAAATAGAGTAACAGTCTCACATGAAGTGGATCAATGTAAGACTGTTTACTGGGGTCCTTTTGTTTCCTGCTGCCAAACCAGCATAGATTTTGATTTAGCCATTTAATGATTAAAGGCTTCATTTTCTTTGAGTCACAGAAACTGCTCTGCCTTATGTCCTCTAGGCCAGTGATGTCTAATAGAAATTTTGTTGGTGATAGATAGCTTCTGTTCAATACAGAAGCCACTGGCCAAAGTTGGCTATTGTACATTTCAAATGTGGCTAGTGAGACTGAGGAATGAAGTTTTTAACTTTTGTAAAAATGTAATTCAAATGTAAATAGCCATATTTAGCTAGTGGCTATCCTATTGAGCCGAATAGTTCTAAACTGGCAGAAGTGATGCTTTTATAGCCTAAGAAGTGCAGCCTAAAGTTACCTATTCCCAGACCAACTCTGAAGAAAGCCTGTCTCCTGCTCTTTCTGGTATAAAGCATGAAGTGAACCACTGAATGATGGTAAAAATCTCTAATATAGGTGGGGGAAAGCGATTGTGATAAAGTTTTATAAACAACCCTCATAATAAAATAAAACTATTTTGTAGGTATTTTCTCCATCAAAGTTGCTGCTAAATTAGTGTTGAGTACCTGCAATTATTTGATGTTCTTGGGTAATACAATTTTTAAGGTATCCTGCTCATTACAGTCTCTACTATACAAATTAAAATAATACAACAGACTAATCAAAAATCTCCTAAACAGTAGCTAATGCTTGTATTTCCCAACAACAGTGTCAAAGTCATGTTCTTAGGAACATTTTACATGGAACTTCCTCCTTCTTCTTTTTGAGACGGAGGCCTTTTTTTTTTCTTTTAACATGCTATCACAGTATAATGTCCATTTCATTCAATTCACTTGTATTTTCATAATTACACATTCACTACTCAAATTATTTGATTACAATCTGTCTTTCCTACTAGATTCTTAGTTCTGAAAAAGTAGGAGCATGGCTCTTTTACTCACGTGCCACATGTAATACATACATTGCACGTCTTGTAATAAATAATAAAGTGTTGGGTGTATGATCAAAACCTATTCCCTCTTTGTGGGAAAAAAAGTTAGTGTAACTTCTTTTCCAGTATGTAAAATTCTCTGAATACCTCCCAATGATTCTTTTCAATAACATTCATTGCTGATTAACTGTATTTACATTTGTACCTCTTTTTCCTCTTACCTTATATAACTAACCTTCTTCAAATTCACTGGTAATTAATGGGAAAGTTAAGAAATATCACCTAGCTTAATTAAAAGGTTTAAAGTAGTTCCGTTTAGAAACATGAATGAGTATTAAGCATTAGTTTTTTATAAAAATTGGTCCCTAATTAGCTTCAGAATTTTGAAATTTCATGATAGTTCCTTGGTGTTGTAATTCTTGTGACCTTAATCTTCCCACTCATAGTGGAAAGGGACCATGGACTAGATTAATATTTTGTGAACTTCCCCTTTGTCCCTTAGTCTACCCACTCATGCTGGAAAGGGACCACAGACTAGATTAATATTTTGTGAACTTCCCCTTTTTCCATTTATACCTCCTTGCTTTATCATATTATATAGTATTTTGTCATTGAAATATTTTGAAGTGTGAGTACAAATTCTTCCCAAAATGGAAAGTTTCTAAATTCTGTTAGAATGAGTTACTAACTGGGGCACCTGGGTGGCTTAGTCGGTTAAGCGCCCGACTTTCGCTTAGGTCATGATCTCGCGGTTCGCGGGTTCGAGCCCCGCGTCGGGCTCTGTGCTGACTGCCAGCTCAGAGCCTGGAGCCTATTTCAGAGTCTGAATCTCCTTTTCTCTCTGACCCTCCCCTGCTCACGCTGTCTCTCTCTCTCTCCTAGAAATAAATAAAACATTAAAAAAAAAAATGAGTTACTAACTATATATACTTTTATAGCCAACATTCCTATTTTTTTTTCCTTCCCCATAATATCTTTTCTAATTCTCTCAGAGGCTAAATATGCCTAAATATACTTCAAATCAATAAAACCAATATTAGCTAAGAATACTCAACATTTCCAGACTGTAATTTGACAAATCTTCGAAAATGAGGCCAAACTGGACTACTTAGGTTGAGATCTATTTTCTTTTCAACTGCTGGTTGCTAGTTGTCTGTTGAAATAGGCATTGGCGCCATATATATTCACTTATCTCTTACTGTATCAAATGCATTCTTCATTAAAATTTTAATGATCTCTTACTATACCAAGCTCTGTGTTGTCCACATGAGATAAAGAGATAAATAGGAAACAATCCACTAGCTTATAGGAAGGGATAATGGCAGGGACTGCTAAGGGGCAACCCTACATTCATTTTGCCTTGATTTGACCGTAATAAAACAATCATTTGGACCATAAATTACCGAGTAAAAAGATATTTTCCAGCCTTTCTTGTAGCTAAACATGGCCATGTGATTATTTTTTGGCCAACATCATGCATGCAAAAATATCTTGTAGGACTACCTGAAATGCTCTGCACAGATGGATGGGAAGGAAGGATGGGAAGAAAAGTTTTCTGTAACCAGAAAAACATACATAATAAGTAGAGCTCCAGCTAACTTCTTGCACCAACAGATGACATTGATGATGAAAGCCACACTGAAGAAGTCAAAATAGAAAGATGAAAGACTTACTGATTTACTCGAGACTTCTGAAGCCACTATATAGCCTTAAATGCATATCCTAAGAAACACATTTTTGTTCAATTCCATGTTTTCAAGTTTCTCTTTTATATGTAAGTTGACATAATATTAATTGGTGTATGTTAAAAAATTGTAGATATATACTTTTAGAGACATATAAAGAAAATGTTGAGGAGGACGCCTGGATGGCTCAGTCAGTTGAGCGTCGACTCTTGATTTTAGCCCAGGTCATGATCCCAGTGTCACAGAATCAAGACCTGGGACAGACTCTGTGCTGAGTGTGGGTCTGCTTAATATTTTCTCTCTTTCCCTCTGCCTCTTTTCCACTCAAATAAATAAATAAATAAATAAATAAATAAATAAATAAATAAAAAGTTGGGGAGAGAGTAATTACATCTATTTCATGAGGTCAGGGGTAGCTATTCAGAAGCATAGCTATTTGATTTCAGTCTTAAAGGCTGAGCAGGAGCTTACCAGGTAGAGAAGAGAAGAAAGGGCATTACAAATAGACGAAAGAGCATATGGTAAAGCACATAAATTTGTAAAAGAAAAACAAGTTCATTTTAATAACTATATGTTGTTTAGTAATATTTGGCTGAATAATCCATTTACATAGCTAAGTTAGGTCAATTGATGATGCTGTACATTAAAGAATTTTATGTCTAGGTTATGAATAATTTTTAAGTCAGAAGAGTAACATGATTAGTTTGGGATTTTATGATGATGGATTAGAGGTATATTAAGCTAGGAACTAGAATAATACTTAGATGACTGTTAAGGTACAAAATGAGGTAAATATACTAGGAGAAATTAATGTATCATCCATGGAAATGGAGCATGAGGCTGCAAGAAGTATTGAAATTAATAAACCACTTACTTTAGAGGTTGTCAAGTGTCAGATGAAGGAGTAGATTTCAATATTCATCCATTTTATTTCTGTAAAGCATCAATAAATAATTGAAAAAATAAAATGTAAAGTGTTAGTATTCTTAAGAACCAAAAATAATGTAAAATCTCCAGAAAAAATATAACAAAATATGTATAAGACTTTTACATGAAAAATGAAGTTTATGGATAGAAATGAAAGACATACAGAAGTGAAGGGATATACCATATTCATTGTTTGAAGAAGTTATTGCAAAGATGTCAATTTTCTCCAGGTTAATTTCTGGATTCAATACAATTGCAACAAAAATCCCAACATTAAAAAAAAAAACTGATATTAATTCCAAAATTATTTAATACAATTTTTTTAAAAATTGGGCTCCATACCCAGCACAGAGCCCAATGCAGGTCTGAACTCCTGACCTTGAGATCAAGATCTGAGCTGAGATCAATAGTCAGTCACTTGGGGTGCCTGGGTGGCTCAGTCGGGTAAGCACTGATTCTTGATTTCCACTCAGGTCATGATCTCACAGTCATGACATCAGTCCTGAGTCAGCCTCCACACTGAGCATGAAGCCTGCTTGAGATTGTCTCTCTCTGCCCCTCCCCTGCTCTCTCTCAAAAAAAAAAAAAAAAAAAAAAAGACAATCTTAACTGACCGAGTCACCCAGGCATCTCTCTGACAGAATGTTTAATAAAGCTTTATACTATTAGACATCAAGATGTATTATAAATGTAGTCCAATGTAGCAATTGACTATTTTTTCACTCAAACGTTATCACTTCTTTATGTTAAAAAATGAGAGAGGGGGAATAATGCAAATGTAAATTCTTCTTTTATAATAAATAGGGTCATACTATTCTCTTAACCAAGTGTGTGTAGCAGTACAACATTGAAAGACTTATGTGAATTCAATATTTGCCACATTTTATGTTAGATTACTAATTCTTAGGTTGTTAAATAGAAACACTTCTAGAAGGATTAAAACCAATATCTTGTTATGAATCACAGTAGATAACAATTTTCCTATTTGTTGGATCCTTCTTATGGAACAGCATTGTTATTAATGCTTTTACTACTCTAGTTCACAAAAACTCCTACTGAGCATCAAGTAACCAAAATAAAATTTTCAATCAATACATGAAGGTAGGGTGGAGTGGACAGTTAGTTCTACAGCTTCCTTGCACCAAATATACAAAAAGTTGCCTCCCAGCTGTTACATGAATGAGACTTATTAACCTTTGATTAAATTTGTACAAATAGGCATAGACCAAGGCCCTACCAGATGACACTTCTGTAGAAAATAACTATGGAACCAGACAATACAAAAAGCAACACTCTGAGGTACAACTATCTGAAAGAGCATGAACAGAATCAAATACCCTGCTGGGAAGTACAATTCACAGGGAAGAGGGGGGTCTGAAGTAAATTTCTCTCTCCAAAGCTTTCACTTTAAGCCTGGTACTAAGTGCAGTCCATTTGGTGAGCAGAATTGGGGCTGGGCACACATGGAAGCAAACAAACACAAACAATGTTTCTAGTTGGGGAAGCAGAAATCTGCAGCTTGGAAGTTGTGAATGTTGAAGAGAGTAGGGGAATCCCAGAACAGAATGAGTCAAATAGTGAATTCCCAAGTTTCTGCTTACCCCATTTATTTGACCCCTGAACTATGTATGTGTAGGACAGAGGTAAGGTGGTTGCACTGAATTAAAAAAAATCCAAACAGCAGGGAGTTTCTGCTCAAGAAATGGAGTTGGCAGTTCAAGCTAACTCAAGAAAATTTGCTACTAAACTGAAGGAAACAACACACCAATAAAAAATAAAAAAATTCAGAATCTCTAATATTTAACATTGACAATGTCCAGGATACAATGCAAAATTATCCAACATAAGCAAAGCCCCCCCCCCAAAAAAATCATAGTCTCAAGAAGAAATGGATCAAGCCAAACCTCAAAATGAAACAGATGTTAGAACTAACAAAGTTTTCAAAATGGCTGTTATAACTATCACCAATAAAGTAAAAACTAGACATATTTATAATGAATGAAAATGCTTGAAATGGAAATTTTAGAACTAAAGAATGTATTTTCTGAAATAAGAAGCAAAATTCTCTGGATGGATTTAACAGCGAAATTGACATGTTGGTTGAAATTTGAAAAAGAAGAAAAAACAAAATATTCAAGATTAAACAACAACAATATATAAAGAAAAAAGAGTTTTAAAAGTGTAAGTAAAATCTCAAAAACCTATTTCAGAAGTCAGCACGCTATGGTCCATGGGTCAAATCAGCCTGCAAACTAAGAATGACTGTTACATTTTCAAAATATTGTTTTTTTTTGAAAAGGAAAAAACATTCACGTTCATAGCAGCATTATTCACACACAATAGCCATAGGTAGAAGCAAACCATGTGTCCACCAATGGATAAATAGATTTAAAAAATGTGACATGCATATAATGGAATATTATTCAGCCTTAAAAATAAAAGAAATTCTGATATGTGCCATAATATGGATGAAAGGTGAGGACATCAGAAGAGTTTTGGAGATAGATGGTGGTGATGTAGCACAATATGAATATACTTAACACCACTGAACTAGACATTTTAAAATGATTCAGATGGACATCCAGATGGCCAACAGACACATGAAACGATGCTCAGCATCCCTCCTCATCAGGGAAATACAAATCAAAACCACACTGAGATACCACCTCACACCAGTCAGAGTGGCTAAAATGAGCATATCAGAGAACTCTAGATGCTGGCGAGGATGTGGAGAAACGGGCACCCTCCTACACTGTTGGTGGGAATGTAAATTGGTACAGCCAATTTGGTGTGTGGAGGTTCCTCAGGAAACTAACAATAGAACTCCCTTATGACCCAGCAATAGCACTGCTAGGAATTTACCCAAGGGCTACAGAAATGCTGAGGCATAGGAGCACATGTACCCCAATGTTCATAGCAGCACTCTCCACAATAGCTAAAACATGGAAAGAGCCTAAGCGTCCATCAACAGATGAATGGATCAAGAAGATGTGGTTTATCTATACCATGGAATACTACATGGCAATGAGAAACAATGAAATCTGGCCATGTGTAGCAACATGGATGGACCTTGAGGGTGTTATGCTGAGCGAAATAAGTCAGGCAGAGAAGGACAAATATCATATGTTTGCACGTATAGGAGGATTAGGAGGAACTTGACGGAGGAACAAGGGGGAGAAGAAGGGCGGAAATGGTGGGGGAAAGGGAGAGAGGCAAACCATGAGAGACTCTTGAATGCTGACAAAAACTGAGGACTGATGGATGTGGGGGGGAGGGGGGGATGGGCATGAAGGAGGGCACTTTGGGGATGAGCACTGAGTGTTATGTAGAAACTAATTTGACAATAAACTATTTGTAAAAAATAAAATAAAATAAAATAAAATATTACTAATCAGGGGCAAAAAAATAAATAAATAAAATGATTCAGATGGTAAAAATTTTTAAGTCTATTTATTTACTTTGAGAAAGAGAGAGAGAGAGAGAGAGAGAGAGAGTGACTGCACCTATGAGTACAAATGAGGGGGGAGGGACAGAGAGAGAAGGGAGACAGAATTCCAAGTAGGCTACGTATACTCTCAGCCTGATGTAGGGCTTGAACTCATGAACTATGAGATCATGACCAGAGCTGAAATCACGAGTCAGACACTTAACTGACTGAACCATACAGGTGCTCCCAGACAGCAAATTTTACCACAATTAAAAACTAAAAAAGAAAAAAGAAAACCTGTGACAGACATGTGGCCAGCAAATTCAACATTATTTATTATCTGGCTTTTTACAAAAAGAGTTTGCTGGTCTTTGATGGTCAAATACATTAATTTGATTCCAGAAAGAGGAAAAAAAGAATGAAAGGGAAAATGTTTGAAGAATTAATGTATAAAAATTTCCCAAATTTAACAAGAGAGCAAAATCTGAAGCTCCAAGATCTAGAGGAAAACCAAGCAGGATAAACACAAATAAGCCCAGCTAAGACATATCTTCATCAAACTGTTGAAAGCCAAAAATAAAGAGTGACTCTAAAAAGTACCCAGAGAAAAATGATTTATTACATAAGGGGCAACAAATACCTAAATCTTTTTATTGGACCATGGAGACCAGAAGAAAGCAGAACATCTTTAAAATGCTGAAAGAAAGAAAATAGTGCAGAATTCTATATCAAAATCACTCAAAACTACAAATGAAATAAAGACATTTTTAGATAAAATCAAAAGAGAAGCAGTGGATTTGGACTACAAGGAATTGTAAAGGAAGAGGAAGTTCTTCAAGATGAAGCACAGACGTGAGCATGGAAAACTTGGGACTTTGGAAAAGAAAGATGAACACTGGAAATGCTATCTATCTGGATAAATGCAAAAGTAGCTTTTTGTTTCTTTATGCCACCTTCCTCTCCTTCTTTATCATGTTAGATTTCCGTGTTTTGCATGAAACAGCACATTGTGAACATGTATGTTGTAATACCTAGAGCACCTACCACCACCACCAATCACAATAACAAACCCAAGAAATTATGATTTTACCAATGGGAAAATTGACATGAAATTATAAGAATTATTCACATAGTTTTAAGAAGTAAAAAGAAAAAACAAACAAAAAACAAAGGTGATAATCATTAGCCTCCTTCTTCTCATCCCTCTCACTGTAGCTGGGGAAGTTTCTCACTTTTAGAAACAAATGTGATTAGGTTGGGCCCATCTAGATAATCGAGGATAATCTGATCCCAAGGTCTTTAACTTTTTAAAAATATTTTGTTTATTGAGAGAGAAAAAGGGAAGGTGAGCAGGGAAGGGGCAGAGAGAGGGAGAGAGAGAATCCCAAGCAGGCTCTGCACTGTCAGCAGAGAACCTGATGCAGGGATCGAACTCAGGAACAGTGAGATCATGGTCTAAGCCAAAGTTGACACTTAACCAACTGAACCACCCAGATACAACCCCCACCCCCTACCCGCACCCCAGCCCTGCCCCACCCCCAAGGTCCTTAACCTTAAGGACACATTGGCTTAAATTCTGCTTTGCAATGTAAAACAACAAAATCATGATTCTGTGGATTAGAAAACGGACATCTTTGCTAGCCATTATTCTGCCTATCACAGTGCCTTCCAGCTTCCAAATATTCATGTCCATCTGATGTGCAAAATATGTCATCTCATCCCAAGATCTCCCAAAATCTGAAACCATTACAACATCAGTTCAAAGTCTAATTCTGATCTGAATCTCGTCATCTTAAAAATCTCAAGTGTTATCAGCTAAAACATCTAAATTACATATGAGTGAAATTTTGGTTATAATCCGCCCTAGGACACAATTTCTCTCCTTCTTTGGGTCCTTCAGTGTTCAGGCTTGGTTTCTCTTCCTCCAGAAATTCTTGACCTAACCCACTGTTTTGGTTAATCTTAAATGTCACCTTAACTGGGCCATATGGTGCCCAGACATTTTGTTAAACATTTTCCTGGGTGTGTCTGTGAGGAGGTTTCTGAATGAGATTAACATTTGAATGGGTAGAGCAGAGTAAAACAGATTGCCATCCGGAATGTGAGTGGATCTCATCCAATCAATTGAAGACCTGAATAGAACAAAAAGATTGATTAAGAGGGGACCTCTTTGGCCTGACCGATTGACCTGAAACATTGGTCCTATCCTGCCCTTAGATTGGAGATACTTCATTGGATCTCCTGGGTTCCAGCTTGCCAACTACAGGTCTTAGGACTTCTCAGCCTCCATAACCATGTGAGCTAATTCCTTATAATAAAGGAATTGTACTCTCTCTCTTTTTCTCTTTCTGTATATATATATCTCTATACACAGATCTATATCTATTTATCTACATCTTTATCTATCATGTCCTATCGGTTCTGTTTCTTTAGAGAACTCTAATATCCCTATTATTTCTAGGGTAGCTTCATCTGTGAATTTATACCCTTAGCTTCCTCTCCATCTCTCTATTGAGCATATCACTTTATATTATAACTCTCCCTCGGTTTTAAGTTGAGAAAGAAATAATTGCCTTTCTTCCACGTTTTTTATACATAGTCATCAGTATAGTGCCTGGCACCTAGTGTACAATGAATGTTGAATAAATGAAAAAGTTAGGTCAAGTTTTCAATCAGAGATATATCTAGATTGCTTTCATCATGTAAGCCATTTCTTCATGTATCTTAGCTATAGTTGGCCCATATGTAACTTGTACTCAGGTAAACATCACTCAATGTGATTCTTAAGTCATTAAACCCTTCAGTCTATGTTATGTAGGAATTTAGTGTTTTCTGTTTGCCTATTCAGGTTAAAAGGTCTGAAGGAAATGGCTTTTTGATACACATTTCTCCTTTTTTTTAAGGTTAATTATTTATTTTGAGAGAGAGCCTGAGTGGGGAAAGGGCAGAGAGAGAGGGAGAGGAAGAACCCCAAGCAGGCTCTGCTCTGTTAGCACAGAGCCTGATTTGGAGATTGATCTCACAAATTGTGAGCTCATGACCTGAGGTGAAATAAAGAGTCTGATGCTTAACTGACTGTTCCACCCATGCATCCCAACACACACTACTCTTTAAAAAACTAGATATTCTAATATATTTGCTCATTTCCATTCCTAGTTTTGTATGAAAACAACCAAGGCCCAAATATGGAAAAGAACCATCACATGGACAAGAAATGTTCCTCTTCCAATCTCCTCAGCCACTTGTTCAAACTGAGACAATCATCTTCCCATAATAATTAAAGACAGAGAAGGCTATAGCTAAATAATTATCATGGTTGAAAATTCCTGATCTTAAAATAATTCCAATTAGAGTTCGGTCATAATTGCATTCATTGCCCTAGAGAAAATAAGAAACTTAAGTTAGGAAATGTTTTGGCATGTAGACATACATCAAGATTTTTTTCTTTTGTTGGGGTATGTGTATTAAGAACAGAATGGAATTTTTTTGAAGTAGGTCAATGATGGTTAAAATTACTGTTTGCTTCCCTATTCCTTCTGTTAAAAAATTTTTAAACAACACTTAAAACCAAATGTCTAGGTTTGTACACATCAATAGAAAATACAAGCAAGAAATAGAACACAGAGACCACTATTGATCCCTCTACACACAAAAGGAGTTATTTTCTTTGGTATTGGCTTTTAAAAGTGGTGTTTCCCCCTCCTCCCCACACCCCTTCAATAAAGAAGCCAACAATTCATTCTGTGTGAGCTAGAACTGCGAGGAATTATTGAAAAAGAAAATAAAAAGCATTATACCATTATACCAAAGAGAGAAACACATTTCGAAGGCCGACTTAGCTACTCTCTTGGATTTAGGTACTTGCATCTTTTACTGTGTCCTGAAAGAGTGAGGGTGAATACAAGCCTCTTGATGGTGCCTTGCACCCAACCAAATTATGAAAATCCCTTTTCTATAGAATTTGCTGCATTCCTTCCCTTTTATTCCCTGCATTGTTGTACCATAAATACCTAGTTTAAACTAACATGCAATGCCATTCTAGTAAGCCTCTGAAAAGCCATTCATTTAAGTACATGATACAGCAAGGGGAACAGGCGGTACCCATAATACTAGCATACTTGTCCATGTAAACAATGACATATTCCTGTCAACAGTGGATAATCACGATTCTATATTTTAAACTAAATTTGCAGGAAATAAGCTATCCTTCCCCTCTGCCCCCAAAGACTAATACAGTGTTTCCTACTTGCATATGAAAGTATCATTAAAGCATTTTTCTTAAAAAGTTACCTATGGTAAATATTTATCACAACGAGATTCAAGTATTTTTACATTTTTTTAAAAATTTTATTTTTGAGAGAGAGACAGAAAGACAGAGACAGAGCTTGAGTGGGGGAGGGGCAGAGAGAGAAGGAGACAGAATCTGAAGCAGGCTCCAGGCTCTGAGCTGTCAGCATGGAGCCCAATGAAGGGCTTGAACCCATGAACAGTGAGATGATGACCTGAGCCAAAGTTGGACACTTAACTGACTGAGCCACCCAGGCACCCTTGATTCAAGTTTTTATTAAAGCTTGGTCCTTGGTCCTCCCAACTAGTACTTCTTTCTATTTTCCTATCTTGTCTATTTTAAATAGAGACAGTTTTATGGTCAGTCTTCTTCACTTAATACAGTATCATAAACATTTAACTCTGCTGTTAAATGCTTTTCTTAATATCCCGTTGCAAAGATATGCATAATTACCATAATCATTCCATCTAGTTACATTTTTTTCTGTTATAAATCATACTGTAACAAACCTATTTGTATATGTAAATTTTCATAATTTAAGTAAGATAAATTCTTAGGAATAGAATGCTCTTTTAATGACCTTCTTTCCTGAATGTAAAAAAATTGAATCAGGATCCCAAATTTAATCACTTCCTTTCCAGAATGGATAATTAAGAATCTAAGCCTCCTTTTACACAATTACAAAACAGGCTAGTAATTCAGACTTGGGGTAAGTAGGCCCAGGTCTCAATTCTGTCTCCAATACTTGTGTGATCTTTAGGAAGAGACTCCTCTCCTACAGTTCTTAGTTCTCTCATCCTGAAATGGGAACAGTGACTTCTTTCTGGTCCAGCATGTAAAGAGCTTACAAGTCATTGCGCCACCCTAAGAACCAGAAAACGCTGAGGAAAAGGAAAAGTCAGCTTTTCTTACATTTGTCATAAAAGTGATGACACATGGCAACTGTTGCCCCTGAACTGGAGAGTCAGAGCGGAGGAGACAGGGAATCATAGTTTACAGAGCAGAAACCCAGAAGCGCCATGGGCACCAGTGCCGGTGTGGGGAAATGGGAGCTATAAGTGATGAACTGCTGGAAACTCAGTGTGCACGAGTCTGAGAGTTAAAGGCTCCAGGGACACCCCATCATTGGGAGGGAGGAGCTCACTTTTGTGAGTTTTACCTTCAAGAGCTCCATCAGATCCATATGGCAAAAAACTGTGAGAGAAGAGGAAATGGAATCATTCTGAAATGCATTTTTCATTGGGTTTGGTTTTTTTTTCTAAATTTATTTACTTTTGAGAGACAGAGAGAGACAGAGCACAAGTGGGGGATGGACAAAGAGAAAGAGACACAGAATCTGAAGCAGGCTCCAGGCTCTGAGCTGTCAGCAGAGAGCCCTATGTGGGACTTCAACTCACAAGCTGTAAGATTATAACCTGAGCCAAAGTCGGATGTTTAACTCTGACCGAGCATCCCAGGCATCCCAGAATATTCTGTTCTTAACAAGGACTGACTTCAAGAGAAATTATTTTACCAGAGCTTAATCTGTTGGTTTCGAGTATTCTAAAAACCTAAAAACGTGTTTAGAAGATTCGTAGAGCTTTAAAAAATACTCTGATACTGTAATGATGGATACATATCACACAGAGTGAACCCTAATGAAAACTGTGGTTTTGATGATAATGATGATGATAAGGTGATAATGATGCGTCAATATAGGCTCGTTGATTATAACAAATGTACCCCTCTCGTGAAGGATGTTGATAATATGGAAGGTTGTTTGTGTAAGGACCAGGGTATATGGCAACTTTCTACACAGCTTTGCTTTGAGGCTGAAACGGCTCTAGGAAATAAAGTGAAAATGTTAATTATTAAAACATCGGGAATAGTAATGTTTATTTGCCCATATAGGTGATTATGTGTAATTAGAAAATGTGATATCAATACATACATATATAAATTATTATGTTGCTATATATTCAAGGTAATTGTAATATTTCAGTAGTTAGTAAGCACTTGAGTAATGTGAAAATAAAAAACAATTCATGACAGAAGAGAATGTTAATGCAACTGGATTTCATTTAAAACTAGCTAAAACACAAGATCACCGCATGCTGGTGATAGTTATACAGTTGTTCTGGATGAAAAACAACCGAGTTTTTAGGAACTATTTCTGAGTTTTGGAAAACTGATGCTTCCAATTTGGAAAAAGTATTATTAGAAAAAGATGCCAATGAAAGAACAGCTCACTGATCTTTAAATTATGTTTTCGGCCTCCCTTGGGCAATAGTTTCTGAAACCTTGACATCCCACGTTTTCCTATATGGATTTGGAATATCTCCAGAAGAGCCAAGAATCAGGAGCATTTTAGAAAGGTAAAGGGCTATAGCTCTTGTCTTTAAGGCAGGTCTCTCTCCTAATAACTTTTCCTTTCTCCTCTAGCTTGAAACGCAACCAGTTTCCAACACTTGAAATATATATACAGTTCTAGCTGTTGTAAGACTATGTTAAATACAAATAATCTTTTTTCAGTGAAGGCTTCTACTAGATTCTTCTTTTTCACATTTGTTCAACTTTATTATTTCAAATGATTTTCATCTCGAGAATTAGCGATTAATGAACAATCATTTAGAATATGTCTTATGATAATTAGACATCCTACAGCTACGACACAGTATTTATACCTATGTGTCTTCCCACATAAAGTTTGCGTTTCTATTTTATTGTCTGCAATAATGGTTTATTTTACAAACTTATTTTAATTTATTTAAAATAAATGGATTCATTCACTGATAAGGGGCTGAATGAGGTATTTCAAGGAGGTTGAGGTGAGTGGGGCATGGGCACGATAATGACTTAACAGCCTGACTATACTACTTTGATGGAATAAAAGCCATTTAACTTGGGTTTTACTCTGGCACAATACTAACTGGGTTCCCACTGTTCAAAGATAAAATGAGCCATGTTAAAAATGTTAAGAGTTTAGTTGAGCAAAAGTCTATCTGACTGGGCAGCACCAAACCAGAAGTGGTTAGGAGTGCTCCCCTGATAGGAGGTAGGGAGAAACTTTGATAGAGAAAAGGTGGAAGGAAAGCAAAGAAATCGAGTGGTTGTAGCTTAAAGCCCAGTTGGATTTAAAAAAGCCCTTTGTGGTTGGTTGTCCTTAGGTTTTAGTGTCATGACCTTGAAGCATTTATGGGCTTAGATTTTTGGTTTGCTTATGAGTCCTCCACAACATCAGAGCCACCTCTGCCGAATGACCTTGATTGTGGGTTATTTTCAGTTTTCAGTTTTAAGTCTGAGGCATCTACAGATAATTTTAGAGTGAACAGAATCCCTCCGTTTGCACATAAGCTGACATAAGAAAGAGGAGTGAAAAATGAAAAGAAGAATAAGAAATATGGAAATGCAGTTGTGAAAACATATATGAATAAGAAGTGATTGTCAATTTGTTTAAAATGATTGGTAACATTAGGATTGTTGTTCAAACAAAAGGCAGTGTAGATGACATCAGAGGAAACTGCCACTGCTTGGATTCTTTATTTATCGGTAATCATCTATACAACTAGCAGAGTCCAGGGGACTGGCATGAAGGCTATAATTGGGCTGTAGAGCTGTACGATATGGCTACTTAGGAATTCAGAGATGATAACAGGTGTTTTGGAGCCCTGCTTTCAGGAGTATTTCATCGGCTTCTTGGAAGCATGGAGAAAGATTTGGTGCCAAATCATCAGGCACCTCAGGACTTTAGAGAGGAGAAATGGCTGTGAGAAGCTATGTAAAAGCATGTCCTGAGGTCAGAGTGCTGTGGGGGATTTTTCAGCCTATTTTTGGCCTCAGACACTAGCCTTGTGATCAATATGAAAAACACACAACATCGGGTTGTAACCTTTAATTCTCTTTGACCGTATTCCTTTTCTTACTTAATAAACAAGATTATAAAACTAAAACTTTGGGCAGCAATCTGTAAACCTAAAGAGCTAAAGGGCTGAAAAGAAAAGCAAGTTATCTCCCCACTTTAGGGCAGTAGCTCTGGCCCAAGGAATGAGAAGGGTGAGCTCAGGTGGTGAGATAGTATCTGTGTATTGAAAGTGTTAATCTTAAAGAAAGAAAACTGCCAGGTTTTTTTTTTTTTTCATAACAGGGAAAAACTTAGCATGTCTGACTCCATATTGCTTCTATTTTCCTTGCTGCTGTGACCTAGCACTTAGAAACTTCTGCAAAGCCCTGCACACAGGCATGCTACAGCTAAGATTTGCAAAACAGTGCTTCTTACCCAAAACCCACTTCGCCCAAGGAGATAAGGAAGGACTATGCTATGTTTAAGATTCACAGGAATGACCCGACCAGATTCCCGTATGCAAAGATCAACTGACTGAAGACAAAGAGGTTACATGGCCTTCCTTGGATGTCCACAGACATCAGTCTCTTTTGACTCCACCTCCCTCCACTTCCCCCTTTAGCAAACATAAAAGGAGCTCAAATTTCAAGCTGAGGGGAGATGGGTTTTTTGGAACCAGACCAAGGAATCTTCCATCTCCTTGGTTTGCTGGCTTTCAGAATAAAAGTATCTTTTTTTTTAAATTTCTTTAATGTTTTATTTATTTCCGAGAGAGAGAGATAGAGATAGCGTGAGCAGGGGAGTGTCGGAGAGAGAGGGAGATACAGGCTCCAGGCTCTGAGCGAGCTGTCAGCACAGAGCCTGACACGGGGCTCGAACCCACGAACCCTGAGATCATGACCTGAGCTGAAGCCAGACACTTAACCGACTGAGCCACTCAGGTGCCCCTAGAAGTATCTTTTCTTACCCCAACATCTTGCGTCTCAACTTCTATTGGCCTGCTGGGCAGTGCATAGAACAAGGTTGAACTCAGCTGAATTCTGCCAGCAAAAAGATAGGTTTAGTAAGGAGTAACAGAGAATTGCAATCAGGGACAAGTAAGTTATGGCAAAGCCATAGGCCAGTCCAGAGAACAAAGGAGAGATGCGCTGTTTTATCGAGGAAGGGTAAGTTGAGAAGGTTGTTATGAACCAAAAGTACATTGGAGTAAACGGGGAGTTGGAAGTATAGTGACTTCTCATTGGCTGAGTTGTGACAGTTAATTGGCTGAGCTGTTGCTGAGGAGAAGGAAAGCCCTTCTTCCTCTTGCCAGGATAGCAAGGTAGCATCCACCTGCAATTATGGTCCCTTTCTGCTTGATTTGCAAATGATGGTGAGTAGTAGGCCTGAGAACTCCCCCTGCCAAAATCTCAACTCCCTTTTAGTGAAGTTTCCCTTTAAGAATTTTTGCAAGAGCAGCAAGAGGACACCACAACAGGCTCCTTGGATAGTGAGCCCAAGAAACAATGAGCTAGAGGGTTAAGAGACCCTGTCGTAACAGTAAGGGGAAGACAGCATAGCTCTAAGCAACAAACAAAATGTGTACTCAAAAATTATCAAGCATGTGGTGAATTGAATTAAAAGAAGCAGTTAAGGAGTACCTGGGAGTCTCAGTTAGTTAAATGTCTGACTCTTGGTTTCAGCTCTGGTCATGATCTCATTGTTCGTGAATTTGAATCTCATGTCAGGGCCCGTGCTGATGGTATGGAACCTGTTTGGGACTCTCTCTCTCTCTCTGTCCCTCCACCTCTCTCTCTCACTCTCTCAAAATAAATAAACTAAAATACAAATTTAAAATAATCATGATGGGGGTTAGAATTGTTTCTTTTAACTTTTAATCTGGTATATTTAAAATTTATTGTAACACATTCCATGAGTTATCCCTTACTTTTAGAAGTGGGCTATCTAATATGTCAACTGGCCTACAGATTGTTAGGGATCACCTAGTGGCCCCTAGAACATCCTTTCAGTTGATATTGCCCCAGATCATCTCAGAGGAACTAGTATACAGTCCCATAGGATAAGGGGAGAGAGCTATTCAGTCTACATACCATACTAATAAAGCTCCTCAAAAATACCTGAAAGATGAAGAAGTAGAGGGTGTGGTGGGTAATTTTCATTGTTTTGGAGAGGCCACTGTGACAATGTTAAACCAGCAATAATTTCTGCCCATGACAATCACCCAAAGGCACAATGCTATGGTCATTTTCTGGGCTTCATTTTGCATAGTTCCTTAAAAAGAGGCAAATATTGGAATATAATTCTTAGATGATTTCTTGCTAACCTGCAAAGAAATTTTGTTGTGCATATTTTACATATCTACCCTGAAATTTTAGCCAATTTCCCCCAACGTCTGTTGGCAAATAAAACTCTCACTATTTCTACTAATACCCTCCACTTCTTATAAAATTAACATCTTATAAAATTAACATCTTATAAAATTAACATCAGATGCTATATGCTTGGGGTAGTTTTTAATAAATCAGTTTCCATTATGATGCTGTCTAAACATGGAAATACAGAGTTGCTGGCAAAGGTCATCCACTGGATCATTAAAATTCAAAAGAGTCCTAAAAGGGATGTCACTGGTTCATCGACATTTCAAGTTGTAAGGGTTTTTTTCTATAATATGTAATGATTACACGAGAATAAAGGACTGGATGGAAAGAGGAAAGTTTCATCTCAAGTTGCCCAGGTGTGCATCCCTTAGAGAGCCAAATAGGTTTCTGTGTATGTGGAGGTGAGGTGGGGAAGGTTGTAGTGTGATTCTCTTTAAAACAAACCTAACTGGGTTTTATCTTTATTGCCACAGAGAGATTAAAGAGTCTGCGTGAGAGGGAAAAGTCCCCAGGAAGAGTTAAGTTGCAGACCTCTCACTTCAAGGAATGTCATCTAATCAGGGTTGCAGCAAACCAGTCATATCAGATCTGAGGCTTGCCTTACAGAGGGACTCTTCAAAGACTTGCCTTGAAATCTCCGGGGCTCTTCAGATCATTTGCTCCCTGAGCAACTTCTTTGGCATCGATATTACTGCCCTCTGTTCCTGCTGAGTGCCGTACACAGCCCTGCGGTGGTGCGGAAACAATAGAAGAGTACTGTCTCTAGAAGAACCACTTCTTCATTCAAAACGGCCGAATCAAAATGCATACAAAAATGCATTTAGCACCCCCCAGGTTTATTGAGATATAATAGACATATAACGCTGTGTAAGTTTAAGCCTCATGATGTGTTGATTTCATACACATACACTGCAAAATGATGGCCACCAAAGCATTAGCTAACACCTCCATTGTGTCTCATAATTACCTTTTTTTTTTGCAGTGAGAACATTTAAGATTTACTCTCAGCAACTTTCAAGTATATAAAACAGCACACAGATTTTAAACTATAACCAACATGTTATTTTTCTGCTAATAGGACACCTTCCACTTGATTATCCGTTGATGGGGAGCCATGGACATGAAACAAATCTCAGTTTTGAATAATTACTAAATGTAAGTGTATGCTCCCTAATATTGAAATGAAGTTTATTTCTAAACTTCCATACATCAAGATATTCTCTAATGTTACCAATTATAAAGCAATGCTGTCATTGCTTTTACAAGAGCTTTCTTCTTTTTAAAAATTTTTTTGATGTTTTTTATTTATTTCTGACAGAGAGAGATAGCATGAGCAAAGGAAGGTCAGAGAGAAAGGGAGACACAGAATCTGAAATAGGCTCCAGGCTCTGAGCTAGCTGTCAGCACAGAGCGCAATGCCAGGCTTGAACCCACGAACCGTGAGATCATGACCTGAGCTGAAGTCGGATGCTTAACCGACTGAGCCACCCAGGTGCCCCTACAAGAGTTTTCTTCTATTATTTCAGGGAAACCTTCACATCCCCACTACACATTTCCAATTCCAGGAAGAACATCTGTGATTCTTCAGATATTTTCTTACATAATGTAGCTAGGTTGCTTCTTAGTCTACCCACCACTGTCAAAACCTTCTACAACCTTATCACATTTTAAAACATCAAAACCATAGACAAATATAATACACTGCATGTGATCTGACCAAGACAGTACAATAGGCTAAGTATGGTCTTTCTTTTTTTCTCAACGTAGATTAGGATTCTATGAGAGTTTTTGGCCACTTGTTATACATGTTGGTTTATATTGAGCTTTAGCTAGCAAAAGGATTACTTTTTCCAAGTGAACTGTTTAATCAACTTACTCAAAGTATAAGGCAGATTATTTTTGGTTCATCCTGACCAGATTTTACCTTGATAGTTGTTTCTTTTTTATTTAAAATTTTAAAAAATGCTTATGTATTTTGAAAGAGAGAAAGGGAGAGCAGGGGAGGGGCAGGGAGAGAGAGTCCTAAGCAGGCTCTACACTTTCACTGCAGAGCCCTATGCAGGGCTCAAACTCATGAACCATGAGATCACGACCTGAGCTGAAATCAAGAGTTGGATGCTTAACCAACTGAGCCACCCAGGTGCCCCTTTACCTTGATAGTTTTGACCTGAATCTTGATTCTTATGAGTTTGATTCTTTATCATCTATGTATCTATATGGGAATAAAACAGGGTAAAGTAGTAAGTCTTTTGCTGTCCCATTAGAAAATGACCTATGAATTGTTGTTAATCATTTTTGCAGAGATTATTCAACTGGCTACAAATTTATGTAACTGCATATGTTGTTCTAGCTTATCTTCAGGGGAGAATCCTCCCAATGCTTGCTGAATAGACTTCAGTGAATCCATTTGGCTTACTGGTGAGCACCAGCATTTTTTGTTAAATATTAACATGACATATACTTAAAATTCTACCTTAAACATTTCCAGGTATGTGTGTCAAACTTTTGGAATCTTTATCTAGAAATCAAATTTGTCATTGAGAATTTTTATCTTTTTTGAGGCCAACAAAATACATTTTAAAAAATAAACTTCATCAACCTATCATCAATGGTTTTCCACAGTGAGCCAAATGCCTTTCCATATCCTAGAATGTAATTCAGTATAAATTGCATAAGGCTTCCAGACCCTGAATTTTAATATAGGAGTTTAGATTTTAATATAGGAGTTTAGTTTAGAATGTGTGTGACTTTATTCAGATGACACATGTTCTTGGGGTCTTGGTTTGTGAGGATGATGAATGTGAAAACACTGGTAACTACAGTCATCAGTCTTGGATTGCAACTCCTGTTAATAATATATAATATGTTCGGGGCGCCTGGGTGGCTTAGTCGGTTAAGCGTCCGACTTTCCGACTTTCGCTTAGGTCATGATCTCGCGGTTCGTGGGTTCGAGCCCCGCGTCGGGCTCTGTGCTGACTGCCAGCTCAGAGCCTGGAGCCTGTTTCAGAGTCTGTGACTCCCTCTCTCTCTGACCCTCCCCTGCTCACGCTGTCTCTCTCTCTCCTAGAAATAAATAAAACATTAAAAAAACCTAAAAAATATATATATATGTTCATATTCATGTTTTTTCTTAAATTCTCACAGATAATTTTGTGAATGCTGCTGGTTAGCATTTCTTTCATCCTCCTTTCCCTATACTCTTGGAATTGTCCTCTATTAGCCACACAACTGAAATGTTATTAAAGGAAAATACTATTTAAATTATCAAAAATTAACATCATCTACACATAGACTCAAAATTCCTAGAGAACTTCAATCTGCAAGTCAATAAACTTCACTGACACCAGTGGTTTATACTTTTTCTCATGCAGTTTAGTGAGGCTTGTTCATAACTTTACTTCATTCAGTCTCTCTGCATTTCCTAGAATTTTAGTGCATGCACTAAACCCATGGATTTTTTTGAATTCACCTCAGTTGAATCCAGTTCATTCCTCTTTTGGCATTGGCTCCAGATCATTGTTTCTTTTGATTATCATCCCTTCTTTTGCCAAAAGTCACCTACTAAAGTGGACTATCTATGCTAATTCTAAGCCTGCAGCAGTTTTGTCTGCAAAAGTCCTTTCAAAACCATCAGAAAGAGTGGACCTTAACTCTTTCAATGGAAATTGCCATCATCTTCCTGATATTTCCATAGCTTTTTCTATTGGAAGAGAGGAAATTAGTCCTTCAACATAACATTTTAGAGTTTAGTTACAAATCCTTTTCACAGTCTACCATTTTAGAGTTTTATACTCTAACATGTTTTGGTAGAGTTTCAAAAGAAGGAAGCATAGATGATGTTAGGATTCGTAAAGCTTTGTACAATAAGCTATCAGTAATTCTTCTAAGAATGTCATTTACTATTATTCTCAAATTGCTCCACAACTTTGCCAATCATCTTTTTCTACCCTTTTCACATCTCTAGGCACTCAGTTGCAACACATAGAAGGGTATGTTTTGAAGGGCAAAAATTCATATTTAGTCCATAAATTTGGTTTGCTTTACCCATAGTTTTTTCCTCAGGATTGGGCAATCTTTAGGTTGTTCCCAAATATATAAAAATGATCATTCTCAGTTTAGGATCCTGTCCAAGATGCTTTAAGATTTCGAATCACAATACTGTTCTTGATCAAGTTTTGCATGTAACCTTCACCAGGGTGGAAAAATATAGGTAGAGAAAGATGGCAGTGACCTTCTATCTTACATCAGAAAGAAGAAAAATTGTTTTGTTATTTTCCCTAAAGTGAAAATTCTTTAAGTAAGTTGATTGAACTAGGGATTATTGGTGTTATGAGGGATACTATAAAGTGTGTGTCTTCAATAAAAGCCTAAATCTTTTAAATAAAATTTTATTTCAGCAAATTGAACTAGGGATTATTGATTATATGAAGGGCATAGTAAAGTTTTGTCTCTGTTACAAACCTAAATCTTTTTAAATAAAGTGTTTGGACCATTATGCTTTCACATTTGCTTTTGAATGGGTAATGACTATCAATCACACTCTTTTATGATAAGATTTTAGCATGGTCCAGAAAAGCACTTGCGTTAAAATGTGAGAATGAGTAGGAGTGATCTGTATCTTTAACTACTATTGTCATTAGCATTCAATGGTTCCTCTTAATACTTATAACTTGAGTGGCTATTATAAAATAAATTTTCAAGTGGAGATTTCTAAAGAATCATAGAAAAAAAGAAATGGGGTGTACAAAGGTAGAAACTACTCATGCAGGAAGTGCTTTTCCTGTCGTGGGACCTCTACAATTTTCTGGGAAATATTGCCATAAAACACTTGATATTTTTAGAATACTTTTACCGTCAAAATCTGCTACATTTTAACACTTCCTCTCTCTTCTTTAATTGCAAAAAGCAAACTACAGGCTTCATGTGTTTTAAATAAATGATTGCCTTCACCCTCCTCTTCTTCTGATTCCCACGTTTCCAAGCTTGCTATTTCTGGCCCTTTCTTTGGCCTCTTTTGGAGCATGAAGTTGTACCTGGCATGATCAAACTGGAGGGCCATTAGGTCACAGATACTGAATGGGTTCACCTCGGCTGGTGATGTTGATCAAGCAAGCGCATATGGTTGATCCTGGCTTTTAATTTATACTGAGACATTCCAAATTTATGTCTTTCCTGTATATATGGAAAGAATATTTTTTAAAGAAAGGACACTCAACTTTAAAATAGTGGGCCTTAAAATCAGCGTCATTATGATCATTACAAATACCATTTTTTTAAAAAAATGCCATATCAAGGTCAAGAGCAAACAGGGAGTTTTGGATTCTGAGAATGGAAACCCATATGGCCGGATCAAGGTCTCTAGGGACAGTGTATGTAGATCAAAACAGTGAGAGTGGAATTTTCCCTAGTTCTACTTCTATAAATAATCAACTGAATGCCCTTATATAAATAAATACTTCCCTCTGGGAATTACAGCATCATTAGGAATTTCTGAGTACTAATTCTAGTTTTGGCATCTATTCTCCATTCTCTTTTTAGCATCTTTCTGTCTGCTTGTCTTTTAAGAAGATATACCCTAGTTTTGAAAGGAAATGAAAGAGGAATCACAAAATCATCACAACTAATATGCATCCTCAAGAGCACAAGGGGATTACTGTAAGGGAAGGCAGGACAAAGGACAGGGAATACATTTTTACAAATAAACCGGTCATGATCATCTCCTCTTGGGCCTTTATCCCATTCCTCTTCTCTTAGTGAGGGATGTTACTAAGCCCCTAAAGGTGGTTCACATCAGTCCTAATCCCTTCTTTTTCCTAATTAGTTACTGTTGTTTTTAACATGGTAGAGAAGTTAATCTACAGCCCAACTCTCAAGTAGACAGGTATCCACCTCTCTTATTTTTAAATCATGACATCCCCCTACTTCTTCTCAATATGATTCAATACACAAAAGAAGATAAATCATTGCTAAACACGAAATTCCATAAACAAAGCACTTAGCTACAACAAATAAACAGGAAGACTATACTATTTTGGGAACAAGCCATCTAAGATAGGTACTCGTGATACAGTCATAAATTAGAAGACACTTTGATACATGTGAGAGTGTTAAATGCATGAGCAGTACTTTATATATACCTCAAATCATTTATAGCAATTTTACGACTTCATTAAGGGACTACTTTGTAAGGGAGTTCTGTGTGAAATCTTTGGCAAGGTGAGTAGTCACCTCTTTGCTGATCTGTTATAGATGTCAAAATTTGGCAGGTCATATTTTCTGAAATCATGGAATTATCCACGCTATAAAAGAATGATATTTCCCTGAATATCTTCCTCAGCTACTACTGGAGACCAAGTTGGGGAGTGGAGGTAGATTGCTGGAAAGTACTGTTTAATGAGACAACTTTTGCATATCTAGATCAAGGATCTATATGCCCACACCCTAGTCTGCATAGGGAGGCTGACCCCGTGGACTTATCAAAGGCTTCTTTGCATTCTGGCTTTTTATCAATTCTGATGGAAGATCAGCAGGTGGGAAGAGAAAGTGAGTACTGGATTTATTTTGCCAGATTCTTCCCTCTCAAGTTATTTGGTGTTGTCTGTGTCCCTCTCTCTACCACACACCCCAGGTCCTGTCAGGCTTTACACCCTTACAGCTACCCTCATGGGATGTCCCTTCAGTCCTAAGTGGTAACGACTCTGTACTGTTACTCACCCCTGAGTACTGTTCCATACCTTGTTGGTTTCCTTAAACCTTGCCTTTGTCAATCGTCCTTTATTAACCTTTCAAGAAGTATTCAAGTGAACATCCTTGGTTCTTGACCACATAAAGATTTGTGATATGGTAAAGATTAATTTTCATTAAAGACCCAGAGACTTTTCCTGCTAAAAATCATTCTGCCTTTGACATCTCTTTAGTGCCCTTGTCCTCAATTGTTTTGGACTACAGGGGAAAATTTACCTGCTAGGCTAAAGAATGCTGATCTCCTCCTACAAACCAAAGTAAATAGGAGGTTCAAGTAATGTCTTCCCAAAGAATTTCTCAGAGCTTCAAGAAATAGGAATGAGAGACAGAGCTGTATGATTTCATTGCCATGCTCAGGTTTAAAAGGTAGGTAATAATACACTCTGATTGGCAATAAAACCACAGGGAAGAATGGACATATCAAAACAGACTCCAAATGACGTGGTACATAAAGAGACTGGACACTGGAGAGAAATATTCCATGGCTTCATTGTTTACAGATCATTACAACATTTTTAATTTCATTCGTTTATTTGTTCATTTGCTCACATACTTATTCAACAAATATTTGAGTGTTTGATTGTGTTCCAGGTACCGAAATAGGTCAGAAGTACAGAATTGTAAACAAGGTAGTCCCTGCCCCCAAGGAATGTTGTGAAAAGGAACCACTGATTGAAATCAGGATCTATTACATCCCCTTCTAATTTGTTAAAGATTGTTCTCAATCAGTCTGTGGGGCTGCGTGGAGTTACACGCTTTGGGGCTCACTTTTTAAGTGTTTTCAGTGTTTTCAGCTAACTAGGCAAGACATCTTACTTAAGTCAGAAACTGCCACAGTTACTTATTATTTAAAATGCCCCCAAACACGTTGTCCTATTACAAAAGGTAAATGAAACTGGAAATAAATCTAGCCTCCCAAGTTTCCCAGCACAAACACCACGCGAAGAATATGGGAAAGTTTGAGCTCTGGTGATGTGTTCGTATCTCTTTTCTTCATGTGTCTCAGGCCGGCATCAGCACTGGCTATCCTGGGGAATTGCATGTTTTTCAGAAAGGAGAAGTCTATGTTATAGCTGGGTTTGGATCCTGGCTAGATCCAAAATTATGATTCAGGGAAGCAGATACAAAGTAGTTCTGGGGTTGCAACATTTCTGATGTTGCTTTTTTCAACTCTAGCAATTTGTATAGTCACTTTTACCTCTTCTCTTCCACACCTATTTAATCTCTGTGAGGTGGGAGCTGCTGATAGAGGAGGTCAGGTTAAAACTGCATATTGGTGCAGAAAGCATACTTTATCCTTTGAAACTTTATTGTTTTGACCGCGGGAGGTAAAATTAATTGTTTTTTTTTTTTCTTAAAGCGAAGTAATCAACCATTCTACTAATATTAGCTGCTGTGTTTTCAAAGTACATATTCTAACAACTGTTTAAAAGAATTTTTGTAGTTTTTTAAATGTTTATTTATTTTTGAGAGAGAGTGATGGAGGTGCAGAGAGAGAGACAGAGAGAGAAACAGAGAGAGAGACAGAGGATCAGACGTGGGCTCCATGCTGACAGTAGAGAGACTGATACTGGGCTTGAACTCACAAACCACAATATTACCTGAGCCGAAACAAAGAGTTGGACACTTAACCTTCTGAGCCACCCAGTTTCCCCCTGTTAGTTTTTAACATACCATCAAATGATATTGAATTTCTTAACTTACCAATTTAACAAATCCATGCTGCTCTCATGGTAAAGAATGCAACTAGGTAACAAAATTCAAACATGGTAAGTATGGGGGTCAGGTCCAAAGAAGCAACTGGAAAATAGTTATGTCCTGCTGATTCTTTTTACATACTCCATTTTCCATCTCAACTACTGGCTTTCCTTCCACTGTATCTTGGTTATGGTACCAATTAAGCACACAGATCCTATGTAGGCTTCAAGAATGGTTTGATGGTTTCTTAAGTATTTAATACTTTTTATAGTGTGTTGCATCTCCTTGTATTCACCTCTCCCCACCCCTCACAATATGCTGTGAGTTCCCTAAGTATAGGAATATCTCTCTCATTTGCTTTTGCAGGCATAAAAACGTATAACCAAATATAAACAGTATGTGATAAGGCAGATGCTCAGGTGAGTTTGGCTAAATTAATGAAGATGGATGCAATCTAGATTTTCTGATTTACTTCACAAGGGGTTATATTATTATTTTAATCAGAAAATTACTTTTAAAATTCCATTACATCTTAAAACAAGATAGAAACCTAATCATTACTAAGATTGACAGAGATAAAAAAAATTTCAAAAACAGAATAACCTCAACTTTATGCATCACCCTCTGTCTCCTAAAGTATTTGAAGAGAGACCATGACAAGTTGAATCTTGATTGAGATTTCATTATTTACTCTATAGCTTCTCTATTTACTTTTAACCTCTTTTAGGTACTCTTTTACCACTTAATTATTAGTTGAAACAAATCAAACATTTCTTTTTCTTGTCATAAGCTGTTAGGAAATATTTAATAAGCAAAATAATAAAAGCATCAAATAACATAGTGAATAGGAATTTATTTCTATTCCTTCTAGTACAGATCTGTGAATCACAGGGGGAAATAATTAATTGGGTTTGCTGTTGTTGCTGTTACTGTTGTTATTGTTGTTGGTGTTGTTGTTGTTGTTGGTGGTGGTGGTGGTGGTGTGTGTGTGTGTGTGTGTGTGTGTGTTTCCGGTCTGAGAAAAACTTGCAATATTAAAATAACTCTAGATCTGAAAAACATGAGTTCCACAATTGACTATTTTTACCTTCGTCAAGTCATTTAACTTCTGAGTCTTTCCTTTCTAATGTAAACTCATGTTGGATAAGTAATTCCCAAGGTTTTGTCTGCTTCTAACATTCTCCTTCCCATTTTTAGTACTGAAGTGAAGAGAAATGATAGAAAAATTCCCCACTGTATAAATTTCTCCACACATTATTTCATATTCACATAACATCCCTTGAAATGGACAAGGCTTGATAGAGAAAAAATTAAGGCTCAAACAGGGTTATTGAGTCCTTTACCCAAGGTCACATAATCTAGTTAATAAAACTCAAAAATAGAACACATGCAGAAACACCAGCTCCTCACCCAGTGCTGCTCCTATGCTAGCAACCTACTTCTCCAAAAGTCGCACATTGCACACACATACAGGTTCACAGAAACACACATACACACAGACTCCTTTCTTTCTTTATATGCACAGTGAGCTTGTATTGATATTGACATCCATAAGCACACAGCTGTATGGGTCAATTACTATTTACCTTGCAGAGAAGTAGAGGTATTTCAATTATTGGTTTTATGCCAATGTGTAGTCCAAGACCTCACACATGAGGGTAATTATTTGGAGAGCTATAACATGTCTGATGCGGTGTATCTTCCCCTCTTAGATTTATTATATTCTCCACAGGTAACTTGTACTGCAGCAATAAAATGAACTCAAGGTTGACTGGATTCTATTGTTATATATAAGTGAGAATAATTTTTGCACATCTTGGCACATTAAAACAATTTAAAATAAAAGATGTCATAATTGTCTCTAAGATTTTTGCTATTTACAATTTGCTGTATAACTTGGGAATAATAGCCCTTGTGATGTTCTTAGATTATAATTTTTTACCAAATTTGTTTTTACTCCATTGATGTACAAATGATCACTCTTGCTATTGTACCAGAACATTGCAGTTTAAAATATTAAATTTTAATATAAATGTTTCAGTACAATACTGATGCTCATAATCTTGTAATCAAGAGTTTTATGATTATCCCTGTCCCCTACCACCATTAGAAAGAAGATGACTTATAGGCATATGAAAATGAAAATGAAGAAATCAGGTTTTCCCTGATATTTTACTTTGTTCAAATAATTTAAAGCAGCTTACATTGAGTCATAAAATATAGAAAGATTCGATAATTTTTAAAAGTTAGGTGGAAGTTTCCAGTGGCCGAAAAGCAAACCAAAAATATTCAACAACATTAAGTCAAAGTATGACAGAAATACACCATTGTTTCTTAATAAAACCAGAGGGGGCTGTTGTTTATAAAACAGTTATATTTGAGGGCTATTTATCAAAGCAATACATTTAATTTCATATAATTAATTTAAAACCATAGCCAGGAACACAGCCCATTAAATGTCATGGCCAGACTGCTCTGCCCTTTGTGTAACCAAAATAGTATTCATAGTAAGTTGAATGATAAAAATAAGACATCTGGGTATAAAAACTGTATGTTGTGGCATAAAGATGTACATCCATCTCATTTTAAAGGTATACATATCAAACAATTAAGGGAAAACAATTAAAAGGTGAGTAAAGAGGTGCTGGTTCTGCACCAGAACCACTGGAAATCAGCAACTGCTTATTAGGATGCTACTCATAAGTGAGGGTTCTGAAGTTGCAGTAATGATCAGTGGTCTGTGTTGAGTTCATGTAGTTTTGCTGATTGATGTCAGTTAACATCCAAGACTCAGAGTAGGTCAATATACCTTAAACAATCATTTCATTATGGCCATATTTTGCTGAGGGTTTAGAATATATAATAGAATAGTTATGCCTAAAACCAACTTAATTTACACAAAAAAGATTGATCTGATAAAGTTTTTTGGCACTTAAATGAAATAAGAAAGAGTTACCTGACAGATACTTTAATACATGAATCTCTTGTCATTTGGGAGATTTAAAAAGGGGGAGAGGTTCTATATAAAACAAAGTCATATCTGAAACTAAAATACTAATTACAAAGGAATCTTCTTATAAGAATGATAAAGGTAAACAAATGAGCAATCATCAAAGCCCATCATCATAAGTGGTCTTTGAACAGGTCAATGAGTAGATTATCTTCCTGAATGTTTTATTCGTTTTAATCATTAGGAAGGATTGCTTCCAGAATCTGATGAGAACAGTTTGGGATCTACAAAAATAGTTAACCTTGACCTATAATGCTAGTAAGCTTCTCAGGTATACTAGGTCTAAATTGCCACAACTTCAGTTGGTAGGTTCAAACCATAGATAACTGATCCAGTTTATGCAAATAAATTGATAATTAAATTACACTCAGATTTGTACAGACTCTGCTAAATAAATTCATATTTCCCCACTTATTGTCCTGTTCGCAACAGTAAAGAGTGAAGGTTTTAAGAGGGACACATTTCTTAGGGGTGGATATTCAAAGAAACCCTCCTTGTAGTAGAGTTAACCACCTCAGGAACACAAGAAAAGTTAAGACACTGATCTAATAGGTTCTGCTTCTCAAACCTGGAAACAGCATGTATAAATCTCATCAAGTAGGAAAATCCTTGATTTAGTCATTCAATGCAGTATTTCTTGGATGGCTATCCTCCTTGTTAAGAAACAAATAAAAACAAAATCCCAAACCCTTTTTAAACCAGGCTTCTTGATGTGCACCAATAATGCTAGAGAAAAAATCATATCAAATTCCATCCCCACCAACATTGTATGCAAGTACATCTATTTTGAAAATTTTCTCTCATCTACTGAAAGACTCCATTGGGTGCTTATCTGTCTTTAATGTCTTTCTTTAATGCCTTATAAATTTACTTTTAACAAGAAGGTGGAATAAACTACAGATGGTCGTAGCTGCCAGAGCAACAGCAAGCAGTAAAACAAAGTTGTGTTATTTGACAGTTCTTGGCACAGCAAATGTCTAGAACTGTGAATAACTGAATCTCTGAATCTAGAGGGTGTCTGTCCCAAATGAATGGGCATTTATACTCAGTGAATTAATACTGTTGTCTGACTTGTAGAAAAAAAAACATAAAAGAATTGTTACTGAGATTAATATTCTTAAATACACTCAATGACTTTGAGTGATCAAAACAAATTTAACACTGATAAATATTTATAAATATTAAGACAAAATGGTAGCAAACACAAGAGTTTAATAAAAAATACATATAAGTTGACATAACTTTGAGGCTTTTGTTAGGCCAAAGAGTGGAGTTGTAATACTCTGAAGCAATTACCACACGTACACAAGGAGACTTAATGCCTGTCATTAATACAAATTGGGGATGAGTATGAAGAAAGATGGAGAAATGATCAAGAAAATGAGTCCTTGTTGCCTGCCAGTTTTTTAGATTGTTTTATATGGTCAGAAATTACAACACAAAATTCAACATGATGATTTAAAAAAGGATTTGGAGAGACTACTACCATTTAATAAGTAAGAAGTTGGGTTGCACTTTGTATTTTTCAAAATTTTTTTGATGTTTATTTATTTTTGAGAGAGAGAGAGACCCAGACAGAGCATGAGTGGGGGAGGGGCAGAGAGTAAGAGAGAGAGGGAGACACAGAATCTTGAAGCAGGCTACAGGCTCTGAGCTGTCAGTACAGCTCAAGAGCCCAATGTGGGTCTTGAATCCACAAACTGTGAGATCATGACCTGAAACGAGGTACACTTTGTATTTTTAACAGACCTGTAATGTTGAACATTTTAATGATATTTGGAGGTAGGTCAGTTCTCATTCCATTTTGTAAGAGTATTTAGCACTTTTTAAACTATCAGCAGCATTTGCTAATAACCTGCCGTGTGCTGAGTACTGTTTTGGTGCTGTGGTAAAATATTTTGCTGAAATTAATTATGTGCACAATTAATAGCTTTATATATATGGGAAGGCCTGAAGTGTGGCACAGATACAAACTGAAGGCTGGTGTGAGAAAATTAAGTTGTAAACAAAGAATGGAATAATTAGCACTTGAAGAGGATATGAGCTCTTTGTGGAAAGTCATTTTGAAAACCAAAAAGGCAAATTTCACTAGAGGGATCAGGCAGTATGTACAAGTAGATGAAACCAAACACCTCATATCAGTAACAGAAGGTGTTTGGGATCAGAGAGTTTCTATTGAAATTCATTTCCTACCAATAGAGAGAGGCCAAACTCCACTCTCCTTTCCCCACACATACATATTAATTACCCAGAGTACTGTTTGGAAAGGAGGGAAGGAAGAAAGGAAGGAAGGAAGGAAGGAGGGAGGGGAGGAAGGGAGGGAAGAACGAAGGTCTAGTTTGACTGATGATTATGTCCTTTTCTTCCACACATTCCACACTATTAACTGTTGAGAAAAATACTGTTGATTTTAGAGATTACCTACCATATCCTAACTTCTTTAAGATAAAGAAATTAAATTGTTGAACTGAATTCTAAATTTACCATCTCCTTTTAATCCATTTTACGTGAGCATTACCCTAGATTGGAATGGTCCAATAGAAATATCTATGATGATGGAAATCTGCCCAGTCTAATATGATAGCAACCAATGACATGTGCCTATTGAGCATTAGAAATGTGATTTGGTTGGGGTGCCTAGATGGGTCAGTCAGCTAAGTGCCAGACTTCAGCTCAGGTCACGATCTCATGGTTTGTGGGTTGGAGCCCTGCATAGAGCCCCACATTGGACTCTGTGCTGACCACTCAGAGCCTGGAGCCTGCTTCAGTTTCTGCGTCCCCTCTCTCTTTGCCCCTCCCCGACTTGTGCCCTGTCTCTGAAAAACAAACAAACATTTAAAAAAATTTTTTTTAAAAAGAAATCTGGTTCGGTCAACTGAGGAGGTGAATTTTTATTCTCATTAGATTTAAACTAAAATAGTCACTTATGGATACAGGCTACCATATTAGACAGCACAGCTCTACATTGCAAATACTTTGAAGTCAGGGGCTTTGTAATGACTTCATTTCTCACTGAATCGTGCACAAGGTGGAGCTCATAATACTCAAAATGTGTGAATTGACCCTTAAAATATTCAGCATTCATAAGACCAGAAACAAATGTGTAGCCTCCAAGAAAAATCAGTGGAAATTTAAATGATCCTTACCTTGACTGTTTAGAAAAATAATATATGATAATCATTGTATTCATTGACCTAGCATAAAGTATTTTTAACTGACTACAAAGTTCATGAAGGCGGTCATGAGGTTTTCTCCTTGATGTCTGTAGGCTTGGGTTTCCCCTTCTACTTTTCAGGGCATGAAGCCAGAAGCAGAACCAGAATCAATACCTATAGATTCTCTATTAATGTGTGGCCTGGAACTCTGAGTTTTATCTTGCCACACTGTCACTATACTTGCCACAATGGTGAGTTTTCATCCCTCCTAAGGCTCAGATTCTCTGAATTCCTAACAATTTAGTGCAATGGTCTACTGCAGGATTCTATTCTACTGCAAGAGCCTATTACACAATTTTTTGGCAGCTCAAAAGAAACAAAAGAACACTGGCTTCATTTATGACCATATATTTGCCTATGTTTGGGGAAAACGAGGTGTTATTTTGATAGAGGAAAACAAGAAAAGTGAAACTGTATTTTAAATCGTCCTTCTGTTTATTGAGAACTGCACACTGAGTACTATGATCACTGCAATCATACCACTGCAAAAACTGTAAGGAAATAAATTTTACTTCATTCTTGAAAAACCCACATTCTTTACATGCAATAATGATACACTGTTAACAATATTAAGTGTTAAAGTACACTCTCAATAAAGGAGGTGACACAGTTAAAACTGAACAATGAAGTCTGTGCCTATGTCATCTATATTAATCTTCTACTTAGTTTGACTTTTCATTGTTTTTCAAATCCTTTTAAAGAAATTCTGTATAGGTGATATTTTCATTTTTCTGTAAAAATATAGAAGTATATGCTTTAGTCCTGGAGAAATTCAGTCTCACGTACATACTATCAAAACAATATGTTTGGTGGTGCCAAGTATTAGGCATTAAATGGAACAAGACTGGCTTCCTCTAACTTTATAGGGTTCACTGAGGTAGAGGTCAATTGGGTCAAATATGGTGGCCTATTGTGTGACTATTGGTAAAATTTAAGCTCAGAGGGTGCCTGGGTGACTAAGTTGGTTAAATGTTGATTATTGGGGCCTGTTTGGGATTGTTTTTGTCTCTCTCTCTGCCCTTTCCCCACTCACATACATACAAGCACGCTTTTTCTGAAAATACATAAATAAACTTAAAACACACGCAAGCTCAGAACATGTGAAAAAAATGCATTGGCAGTTCAAAAGTTGGAAATGAAATGTTAACATTAGGAGGTAAGATGTTTAGAGGCCCTTAGGAAATGGGGAATAAGAAGCTGGTGGGGCGAGTGTAGAATCAATCCTCATTAAGTGTGGATTCTGTATGTGAGAATTCATGTGGTTTGAAACTTCCAAGTCAATACTCAACGGCACTTTCACAGTCACTTACATCCATGTGTAGAGCTGTGAAAAATTTGAGTGGCCTGATGCTAATGTCCCCACCCGAGGTAACAAGGCAACCCTCTGCCTTGTTTCAGCTCTCATACTATAAAGTGTCCTCTTTATGACCTATGTGGTATCCATTTTTCACATTTCTCTGATTTTTATTAGTAATCTCACTGCAGACAATGGCCACATTGTGTAGCACAGAGGTTGTGCCTAGTGTTTCTAAGGATAAGAGGGCTGTGAGGTGCCTGATGGATAAAATACACGTGCTACGTAAGTGTTGTTCAGTCATGAGTTAGAGTGTTGACAGAAATCAATCTCAGTGAATAAACAATCTATATTAAATAAGTTATCTTTAAACAGAAATACACATGATATAAGGTTATGTAAGGATTGGTTGATGAAAATGCTGTGACCAGAGGCTCACAGGAACCTAACCCTGTGTTTCCTCTAGGAGCAATGGTTTGGTATTTGCTAATTCAGTGTTCAAGGTGACTTTATAGAGCATGAAAACTACGAATAATGAGAATCAACTGTATGGGAGGAATGGGAAATATTAGAACATTTTATTTATTTTTCAAGGATTATTATTTATGTTCATAAAGGGCTCTTTGTCCTAAGCTGAGCATTAGGATAAGGAAGTCCTGAGAGCTTCTAAGACATGTTTTCCTGACGTGGTTCTATATATTAGCTTCAGTGAGTGCTGAAACAGCCTGAAATGAAAGACTAATTTTTATACATACACACACACACACACACACACACACACACACACACATATATATATATACTCTAGTGTGCATTTTGGGTCGGGGGTTATGCTCCAAAATTTCCAGTAGGTTTTCAGAAGTGTCTATGACTTTAAAAAGAATAAGAATTACTGCGGGGTGGTTTGAGCCTGAGGCCTATGGCTGTGGTACTTTATACAGAGCTTCAGTTGAGTTGGAGTTTGGATTTTGTTTGTCACTGCCTAGCAAGGATATGGCTCTGGGTATGGGAGAAGATGGAGCTTGAATAGTCCATTGAGTTCTCAAAGAAAGAAGATCATGAAATCTTCCACATCCGATGGCCCATCCAGACTGCTCGGCCATGAAAGACAACTGTATAATGAATTGGGGAATGTGATCCTGCATGCATATTTTCAGTTTACAAAAATTGGAGTCTTCTTTATTTCTTGCTACTTCACCTCTCTCTACCACTGAATAACAAGCAATTCATGATCTTTACCTGGCAACATCATTGGATACATCAAATGCATTAATCCTTTTGGACTAACAGTTTCCATTTAGCAGACTGCTGCCTTAGTACTGTAAATTATAACTTGCATTTGTAGACATCTTTTTACTCTTAAAGCATGCTCATATATTAGACCAAATTTGCACTGTGCAGGGCAGGTAGTCACATCTTGAAATGATGAGGGTAGTGATTAAGAGCACTGACTCTGTGATGACTCAGCCATTTACAACACCAAAACATCAGACTAATACTTCCCATTCCATATACTTGTTGAGTGAATTAAATGAGATAATGCAACAAGAGGACCACTTAGCCTAGTGCCTACAGATACTTAGGGCTTGATATATGTTAACTATCAATATACTCATTATTATATGACTCATTCAATCCTTTTTTGACTTTTAAATACACATTTGTGGAAACTAAGATCCAGTAAAGTTAACATAATTGCTCAAATCACAAAACTAAAGATAATATGGAATAAGAACCCAAGATCCTGACTTACAGGATGGTGGGCTTTCATATAAATCTTTCGTAAATACAGAAATTTGTCTCAATTTGACCATTTGCTCCCTGTGTTTTGATAGTTCTGGAATGCTTTAATAAAATGTAGACCTCGACAAAGCCTCAGGGGAGTCAGCATCCTGTTAACTGAACCTGGAGTTGTTTTGAAATCAATTGGTCTTATTTTTATTGCCAAATATGTCTGTTGATCATTAACTCTATGAAAAAGGCCATTGTTAGGGAAAAGTTTAAAACCTATTTCTCCCTCAAGCTAAAAGTGAGGACTGTGGAACACATATAAGACAATTACATCATTTATTCTTAATTTATTGACTTGCTCCATAAGCATCACTTTCATGCTTGTAAATCAGAAAAATTCTCATAAGGTGAAAGAGTCCACAATGTTTGATACATAACTGGGCTTATTGTTATGCAACCTTAGTGGTTGCTGAGCATTGGTGCAACTGGGTAGTACATGAGTTGTTTAAATGTAAAATTATTCACTGAAACATGGCATTACATTTTCAAATACACATCACCATTTTTAATGAAATCAGATGTTTTTCTCATGACATTAGCATCATCCTCATTTTACACATGGACAAACAGAGTAAATAACTAGCCCAAGTTCATATCATATATTACTGTATAATTAAGAATAAAAGCCAGAGTTGTTAGCTCTTATTTGAGAGTTCAGGCCGTTTTCCCCACTGCTTCAATCATGATGGAAGTAAATGAAACGAGGCTCATTAAAGCAAATTATTGTTGGCTTTTTTTCTTTTCACAAAGTGTGGGATTATATAGCCTTAAAGCTAAACCTACTGTTTAAGAAGAAATGGTTTCCCAGAGGCATTAGGCTAAAGGAAATAAAGTCAGATGGAAGAGTTGCAGGGAGTGGTAGACAGGACTGTTGTTCATTGCCTCACATTCGGCCCCATATTAACTGCCAGTATCTTCCCTCAAACATTGTGACAGCCAAGATAAAAGGTCTCTCCATTACCACTTCTCCCCTCCCTACCCCGACTCCATATTCTCCAGTGGCCCTTCTGGGAACCACTAATTTAAATGCCCTGGAAGCATGTACAAGAACCCAAAGCAACTGATTTTTGGTAGGAGTCCTTCTCCAAAAGCTCTTGAAATCAAGTATCCCTTCCTACTAGCCTCTGTATATTTTATTTTATGTGACCAGTCCCTTTACACACAAAATTTTAGTTTATGAAGAAATAAATATTAAAGTAAAGAAAGTGTTGTTATGCTGTCCTAAGACCTGGACCTAATGTTTATTTATAATGAAAGACAGCAGAGTATGCAAATCCAAGACATGTCACTTTGCATAAGGATTATTTTGAGCTGAAGACAATTTGTAAGAAGCTGTCTGCCCTTCCCCTAGTTGTCTGAAAATAGGACATAGATTTGCAAAGGTGTCCCCTCTGCCCTCTTTTACAGGGAAAATAGAAGTTAACTGTGGGAGACAACATTGGACGCTTATCACCCCAGAGAGGGCATCAGAGAAATATACATAACAAACCTTATTAAAACAAGACTTTATTCGCCATTTGTATCCCTATAGATTTGTCTTCCTGCAACTTGTCAGTCACTAGAAGCTCAAAGTTCTTTGTCTTATCACTTCCCCAAAGTTTGTTGTGCTTTTGTGAAGATGCTACATGAACCCAAGTTCTAACCATCCCTTAAGTCACTCATCTCTGAGTATTCCCATGTGTATGAGCAAAGCACATGTTAATCAACTTCTGTTTATTTGTTATCTCATGTATAGGGCCCTGGCCAATGAACCTAAGATGGATAGAGAGAAAAATACCTTTTTTTCCTACCATACAAAAACACTAAATGCCAGTAAATTGGATAAAATGACTTCAGTGGTTAAGCAGTTTTCCTTCCTCGTTTACTTTAATCTATAGCTGTCTCCTGTGTTTCTTTAGCTTTTTCAGAGTACAAACACCTTACACTTAACATCATGCTCACTAATTATTTGCATACGTATAATTCTCAAAGTTTATGAAAGGACCTTTCATATACAAAACAAGAGAAGCAGCAGAAGGGCTGTTAGAAGCTTGAGGAAGGTCAGAAATGTGTTCTCCAACCTGCAAAGTCACTTAAACACTGAAAAAGGCAAGCTACTCAATACCATTTCCACATTTATATCAAGGTAACTTACTGATGGAGGTTTAGGCAGACAAATAACCCAGGTGTCCCACGGCTATTCACCCCATCCAGACCTCAAGCCACAGCCTTTATAAAGTGAGGAGCATGGGGATGAGGTCATAGGGTAGTTATCTAATGTGGGGCCATCTGGTACCAGTCATCTCTACTAGTTATCTAAAGAGGAGCCTTCTGTGTGCCACTTTAGGGAAGATCACAAGACTTCTGCATCCTAGTTAGGGCTGCATTAACTTCATGCGGCCTGGAACACGTAGCCCAGGGGGAAGTCATGGTGTGGGTAAGAACGAGATGCCGAGCCAAAGATGCAGTCATTGTTATCAGCACACCTACAAGAGCAAAAGCTGTAAGGACAAAAAAGAGGCCTTAAGGCCATACAAATAATGCAGGAGATGACCAGCGCTTAAAGCTAACCCAGGAGAACTGACAGAGAATTACGGCAGCTTGTGCTAATTACACACTATCACAGCCTGGTGCTTCTCCTAAGTACACGAGACTTTACCGAGTCCCTGCTTATGTGAAGAAATGCTTTAAAAGCTGAAGTCAAGTCAAATTCCTACAACTGATGACTTGCACTTCTTCTCATTGTGTCCTATTCCCTTCGCTTGGTTAAATTAAAAAAAATAAAAGATCTTTCTTTGGAAATAATATACATATATTTAATGTTTATTTATTTTTGAGAGCACAAGCACAAACAGGGGAGGAGCAGAAAGAGAGGGTGGACAGAGGCTTCAAAGCAGGCTCTGCACTGACAGCAGCGAGCCCAATGCAGGGCTGGAAATAATATTTCTAAACATACCTTTAGTTAGAAGCAATTTATCTTAGTGAAAGGGTTCCAATATGGAGTAAGCCAGAGGTTTGTTTTTTTTATGCTTATTTTTGAGAATGAGAGACACGGAGTATGAGCAGGGGAGGGGCAGAGAGAGAGAGAGAGAGGGAGACACAGAATCTGAGAGCCAGCTTTCAATGTGGGAGTCGAACTCATGAACCGTGGGATCATGACCTGAGCCGAAGTCGGACGCTCGACTGACTGAGCCGCTCAGGTGCCCCATGACTGAGTTTTAATTTAGTTTCTTTGGGCCTTAGATTCTTCATGTGTAAACTGAGATATTAGGAATATCCTCATTTTTGTGAAGATAATCAGATTTAAAAGTATTAATATAGATCTGATACATAGTGAAAAATCAGCAAACCTGATTATATACACATACTTACATGTACTTAACATACATGAACTATATAGAGTCATTATATGTACTTAAATTAATATCGTGATAGTCCTGACAAAACTATGCCCTATGGCAAAAACTTCTTCAACATGTTGTCATTCACTTATATTAATTTTTTTAATTTCAGTTTTTAGAGGAATAACTACAATAATGAATGGCAGAATCAATATTTTAAATTAGTTCACTAGATTTTAAGATAGGTTTAAATCAGTGAGCTATGTTTTGGCAGAAATAAATAGAAAGGCCTATATGTCAATTTAAATGATAAATGGCGCAGGGGCACCTGAGTGGCTCAGCTAGTTGAGAGTCTGACTCTTTAACTTCAGCTCAGGTCAGGATCTCGCAGTTGTGAGATCCAGCCCCGTATTGGGTCTTTGCTGAGCGTGCAGCCTGTTTAAGATTCTTTCTCCTTCTCCCCATAGCCCTGTCCTGCAATGTGCTCTCCTCTTAAAAAACAATAAATAAATAAAGATGATGACGATTAATGGGGCAGTCAGAAAGTACTTCCCCAAAACTCAATATTGAGGTGTTGGGCGATAAACATAACCTTGAAATGAGTTCATTAGAATTTAGTTTACAAGCAAGTTACCCATTTTGGAAGATGTTCTCTATGCCTATCACATCATGCTATGGGATTATATTCTGTCTGGGCTCTATGATTTAGTAGTTACATTGAAAAATGAAATAAAATCCTTTACAAAATGGAGTGCCCTTTGTCATAGGACAAACAGCTAGATGAACCTACCATGGTTTAGTCTAAAGAAGAGACAACTTACGGAGATCATGCTTTGTTGTCTTCAAATATTTGAATGGGTACAATGTGAACAAATTTATTGGTTACCCACTACTATTATAATAGCTTCTAGCTGTGACAAATAAAGTTTTTTTTTTAAAGTGCTCAGAAATGGAAACACCTGGCTCAGTCAGTTAAGTGACTCTTAATTTTGGCTTGGGTCATGATCTCACAGTTTCAGGAGTTTGAGCCCTGTGTTGGGCTCTGCACACTGACCATGTGCAGAGCTTGCTTGGGATTCTCCCTCTCTCTGCCCCTCCCCCACTCACACTCTCTCTGTCTCTCTCATAAATAAATAAATAATAAATAAAACGCTCAGAAGTTATAATGTTTAAAGGCAAATTAAAGGAAACTCAGAGAGGCCAATTGATTTAGAGACAGATCTACAGATTTCTTCTGTCAAGGGTCAGATATCTGGTTATTTTATACTTTTTGAACTTTTTTTGTCTTGATTGCAATACTTAACTCTCATTGTATGAAAGCAACAGCAGACAAATAAATAGGTGTGGCTATGTTACAATAAATTTTATTATAAAAATAAGCCCTGGGCTGTGGTTTGTCGACTTTAATCACACACACACACACACACACACACACACACACACACACACACACACACATCTATACTATGGTAGAGGTAAAGGTATAAAATTCAGAATCTTCCGTTTTATGGAAATAGCAAATCATTTAACAGGAATTAAAAGTATAAGCCTCTAAGGGAGCCTGGGTGACTCAGTTGGTTAAGCATCTGCCTCTTGATTTTGGCTCAGGTCATGACCTCACAATGGTGAAATAGAGCCCCAAGTCAGGCTCTGTTTCCACTAACAGCACAGAGCCTGTTTGGAATTCCTTCTCTTCCTTTTTCTCTCTGTCCCTCCCCTGCTTGCTTATATGCTCTCAAAACAAACAAATAAATGTATAAGCCTCTAACTCAGGATATTTTCAATACAATCTTACATTTGTTGGGCTTACTTACTTATTAATTCATCCATTTATTCCAAAGACATTGAAGGGCTACAGAAACCCTGGCAGATTGCTGGTTATATCTCTTTGGCTAGAACTGTACCACACAACCATATCTAGCTACAAGTGATACTTGCAAAGCAAATATTTTATACACCAGCTCCAAGTTTTCTGAGCAAGGAAGAATTAGGAATAATACTGGGCACAAAACTAATAATCTGTGACATACTGACAAGTAGTTAAGTGATAGAAATGCATATGAAATCAAACAGTGAGAAAAATATCAATATTATACTTGATCTCGGGGAAGATCACCAGAGAAGGTGGAAATCATTCTAAAGGGATACATGCACTGATAAAAATATTGAAAATATAACAGTAAAAGATTTTTAGAAATCTTATGTTTCATGATTTGGAGGATTGGCAAGATGACTATAACACCTAGAGCAACTTACATTTCAATTAATCCCTTCTTAAACTCTTTTTGGTAAACTATCCAATTAGACTGGCCTACAGACAATGTTTAAACATCTCAAAAGTCATGTTTATCCAGGAATAAGTAGAGTTAAAGTAACATTTCTCATTTAATTGTGAAATTTGGGAGATTTCTGGCAAAAAGTAATAGGTTAAACACATGTGTATACTTGTCTTTTAGAAACCATAATAAAATGCAGGTCAAAGGATTTTATTTAATTAATTTATTTATTATTCTTTTTGAGAGACAGAGTGAGCAGGGGAGGGACACAGAGGGAAACAGAGAATCCCCAATCAGGCACCGCACTGTCAGTGCAGAGCCGATATGGGACTTGAATTCATAGTGAGCAGTGTGATCATGACCCCAGTTGAAATCCAGTCAGATGCTTAACTGACTGAGCTGGCCAGGTGCCTGCAAAGGATTTTTATTTTAGATGCATATATCCACAAAAAGTAAAACCAAAAGGGGAAAGCAGAGCACTAGCAGTCAGCTGCTGGGTACCTATAGGGCATCTGTCTGAAATCCATTCTGATCAGTCAGGTGCCTCTTCTGATTCATTGGCCCCCATAACATATCAATTATTAAATAATAAAATAATTAATTTTCTTTTCTGGGAGGGAGAGAGACAGAGCATGAGCTGGGGAGCAGGGAGAGAGGGAAACAGAATCCAAAGCAGGCTCTAGGCTCCGTGCTGTCAGCACAGAGCCCAAAGCGGGGCTCAAACCCACAAACCGTGATGTCATGACCGGAGTCGAAGTCGGACGCATAACCAACTGAGCCACCCAGGCGCCCCCATTATTAAATATTTTTATAGCACTCCTGTGGTAGCAACAAAGTTTTGAGACAGAAAGATGGGAAAAAAAAGTTCTACTTGATTGAGTAGCTCTGAAAAATCTTAATTCTAAGCTGACAGCAAGGAATAAAAACATGCTACATGATTTATCATAAAACCGCTAATAAATTCAGAAACCACATCACTTGCTAACTCTGGAGGTCAAAGCGAACATGAAATTAAAAGATAGAGGATTTGTAGAACAAGCTTGAGAAACAGTGAGACCCACATATCCCCAGTCACACCCGGCACAGTTGAACAGTTGCCTCTTCCCGACTACTATGGACTAGATTCCTTCTCTCCCCACTAGTTTGAACCTGAGGTTCGATTTCATGATCATGGCATTTGCAAGGCATAGAGCACAACCAGTCCAGTTGGAGTAGATCAGAAAACTCTGAAGACTTGTCTCCAAGGACTTGATACAATCCTAATAAATTTGGAACAATTCAGGGAGAGTTAGGGCATAGAAAGCCCAGTCAATGAAAAGCCAGTACCCTTAGTACCAACGAGGTATAAAGAAGGTTGTTCAGTAAAGGAAAAAGAAGCCTAGTATAAAATATAGCCCAGTCAATATTTACAAAAATATAATAATGGAAACCCTGAATATTGATCTAACAAAAGTAATGTTATAACTGTCAAGCATGGGGAAATTTGTGTATTAGGAAAGGTTAGAGAGTGAAAAAAAATGCTAAACCCACATTTTCCATAGAGGAATATAAATAAATAGATATTTTAAAAAGGTTTTTAAAGCACCAATATAACAATGTTATTTGACAATATGGAAGTAAATAAACATACACAAGTTAAATCTGGAGTGTGGGAAATGTAAGCGTCAGGGAGGACTAGTGACTGATTCCCATTTCATAATTCTTATGAAATGTTTGACTCATTAAATCGTGTGAATATATATTTTGGTTGAACACAAACACCAAATTACAAACTTAGGAACAGATAATGGTAGTTGTGGTTTATTATGGTATTTTCACTCGAGTTCACCTGAGTTACAGTCTGTCTTATTATTGCCAACACTAAAAGTAAATTAATCTCAGAATTTGTCACATACATTTGGGGAATATCTTGTTTTACAAGAAATATATAATTAGATAATTAGATAATTATAATACATATAATTAGATGCTTTATGCTTTAGTAAATACATGCTCAAAAGTTATTTATGGTCTAGCTAGCATAGAATTGCATTGTATTTAAAAAAGCCCTTTACTTCACTAAACTCTCATCATACCAAAGGCTAGCGAAGATCAATTCGGGGCATCTGTAGCTTTGTAAGAGACTTCAGGTTATGTCGACGCTGCATGCGATAGAGAAAAGTCAGCCCCCTTCATTTCATTTCATTCAATACAGAGAAATGAGTGGTGACGATGAGATTATATTTTCCCACTTCACTATAAAATTTGACTTCAAATAATATTTACTGAACTTGAGACTTGCTGGCACTTCACTCATTTCTACAAAATATACAAAATCATTATCCATAAGTTTCCTAAATGATTTTCATCGCTCCTTGTTTATTTGAAGACCTAGTTCATATTTTTTTCTCTTGATTTCAAATCTCATTTGAAAATACTTAATTTTCTTCTCACCTCATTATCAGTTTCTTTTTTTTTCTTCACTTGCTTCATTATTTCTAAACACTTCACCGAGCTTTTTGACACTCAGTTTGTAGGAGAGATGATTTGCTGTTTCAGTAAGCTCTTTGCTGGAATTTAGAGTACAGGAAAAATTACGGAACTATTAAAAGATAATGTTGTACAAGTTATTGGTGTAGAAAAGTTGAAGCAAAAGCCTTGCCTGTTTTCCCTTCCTTTGCCTTCTTTACTGTATACTCATTGGTCTTCCCTAGGTATTGCAACTCATTAAATTCTACTAATCATCATTTTTTTCCTAATGAAGGAGATGACTTATTGCTCTTGTTATTTTACCATGAGATGAGAAACTATAAAGCAAACACTATCAAAGATCGGTGAATTTAAGAGATCAGAAAGATATGACATCTTTTTAAAAGAAGTCAAGCTTTGGGGTGCCTGGGTGGCTTAGTCAGTTAAGCGTCTGACTTTGGTGCAGGTCATGATCTTGTGGTTTGTGAGTCTGAGCCCTACATCAGGGTCGGTGGTGAGAGCTTGGAGCCTGGAGCCTGCTTCAGATTCTGTGTTCTCCTCTGTCTCTGCCCCTCCCCTGCTTCATGCTCTGTCTCCCTCTGTCTCTCAATAATAAACGTTAAAAAAATTTTTTTTAAAAAGAAGTCTAGCTTATTACTTTGATGCCAATATACTTAAAGAATTTCCAAGCCATTCTGGGCCTGCCTGTCCTCGTAACACATATATACACAGAGCCATACACAGGACCATATACTGGTATTGCCACATGGACCACCGGTAAATGCCCCATTTTCCTCTTGGGCAATTTACATAGATACACTAGATTTGATCCAAGCCAGAAATCTTACCTATGTTATATTTGAATTCCAGTACATGAAAAGAAAGCAACTAGGTCTTGTGAAAATCGATGTCACCTTGAAAATAAAGTTTTCACATCAGTTTGCCAAAAAAGACACCTCTAAACAAGTTGCTTTTTAGCAATTAAGAATGCTCTCAGTAACCATTGATGGTTGGAGCATGTTTAACAAGAAGGATATCATTGGTATTGCTACTTTATGGCATTTCTACTCGTGCTCTCATTTCCTGTTGGCTTTTCCCTGGTGTGTGGCCCAGCAGCAGAGAAGTCAGTCTGCCGGTCCTCTAGCAAACAAGTAGAGGTGCCAGTCCCTTTCTGTCATCACCGTATGCAGCCCAGGGGACAGCAAATGGCTGAAGCTGAGCCCAATTAACTGAGATAGACTGGATCTTCGACAAGTGACGCAAGAGAGAATGGGTTTGCAGACTGTGCCCATGACCACCGAGGCCAGTGGTTGGTTTCCTAGTCATCTGAAGCCTTCTTGGCTCTTCCACTCACCAGGTCTAGTTCTGTAGCCTCCCTACCTCCACTGTGTCTCCATCTCTGCTATTTTTCCAGAATACCCTTTTGCTTAGGTTAGCCAGCATCAGTTTCTACTGCTTATAGTCAAAAACCCCTCAGTGATACAAAGGACATTTTGCCAGAAGCCTGACTGAGAAATGCAGTTACTATGTACTAGTTCTTATCATATAAACCATCCTATGATATCACATGTGCCTTGCAAAACAAAACAAAACAAAACAACAACAAGTTATTTTATGCTGCTATTAATCTTCAGTTAGCAGTGAAATCTTTGTAATGAGGGGCACCTGGGTGGCTCAGTAGGTAAAGCGTCTGACTTCAGCTCAGGTCATGATCTCAGGGTTCGTGGGTTCGAGCCCCGCGTCGGGCTGTGTGCTGACAGCCAGCTCAGAGCCTGGAGCCTGTCTTCGGATTCTGTGTCTCCCTCTCTCTCTGCTCCTCCCCCACTCATGCTCTGTCTCTCTCTGCCTCAAAAACAAATAAACCATATATATATGTAAAAGAAATCTTTGTAATGAGCAGGAGAATAGAATTGGAAATAGTAAATCACTTTTTCTCAGGCTGGGCCTGACTTTGCTCTATCTTTTTAATGATGCTACCTCTCAAATTCATTCGTTGGATCTTCATTAGTGGTTATGCAGGAGCTTATGTTCTTCCATTCAAATTGCACTCGTCTCAGAAATGAGCTATCAGTAGGCTCTTGTGATCCCTAGTCCAATGCAGTTCTGTCCATGTATATTAGCACTACTGAGAGGGAATCATCAGGTTTCTCTTTCTTTTATTTCCCTTGGCTACAGGGTCTGGACCGGCCATTGTTTCCTTTTGGACCTCAATGTCCACATTTCTAAATGAGTTCTAGCATTTTATAATTCTATAATTCTGTAATTTCAACAAGGTTATTTCCATAAATGTAAACACCTGTAATTGTAGATACGAATGACAGTGACATCTTTATATCTCTCTCTGCATTCAGATTTTTGCTTAATTTTATACTATTTTAATTTGAGCCATTTAAGGAGAAAAAGCTCATTGCCTAAGTAGTTGATAGCTACCTACACAGTTTTAGGTGAATGGACATATGAAGTCCTGAATTTCATAATAATGATAATAACAGTGTTATGTTTTGAATATAATTTTGTATTATAAAATATGTCATTTTTATTTATGCACTGTAAAAGCTACAATCTTTTAATTAATGGCACAGCTATAAGAAGTTACATAATAAGAATAGATATTTTAAAAGAGGCTATATTAAAATTAAAAAATACATAAATAAAACTGTATTATGAGACTTTTATAAAAATCAATTACCTTGGCTGTACAAGTCAATGAATTTGTTCCTAATTGTTAAAAATGAATACATTTTAGTGTAAACATTTTCTTTTGTTTGCTGAAGTTATTTTTGCACATATGTGAGTCAAGTAGCTCTACAATTAAGAAAAATAGTAATTCCCAACCCCTTTTTCACATTTCTATTTTCTCAGAGGCAAGCTTTTTTCAACTTTTAGCTTTTTAGCTCTTACTTTTGATAGTTTTCCTCCACTGGTGTTAATCTATTTCTTGCTCTTTTCATTTTAGATAGATAGTATATACTGACTTCATACGATGGAAGATGAGCATTTAGCTGTCTTTCACTGCCTAGGCCCCTACTGGCTACTTCTCAGCTCTTCTATCTTCTTCCCTCTAAAATTTTGGCATTATTTTGATTAAAACTATTCAGGGTACATTATTATGACTATGCAAGCACTGTTCACAGAGAAGCTATATATAATGGTGACTACTTCTTCTTTAAGCAAGTCTTTGTTTTGTCTGTAGCTAATTGTCTTATTTTGTTGCTGGCTCTATTTTCTATGTACTAATCCTTGAAAAATGCCCAAGACTTGAAAAATGTAACTCTCTGAGTTACATCAGATATTGTACCATTTTTATTTTCTCAGAGCTAATCTTGCTCCATGCTTACTCTTGCTGTCCAGTGGCTTGCTACATTCCTGATAGAGTCCATCATCCACATTCCAAAGTTATTCTTTGCCTCTTTCTTAAAGGAAAGAAAATCGCGTTTTCTTGATTTCGTGTCTTTTTCTTGGTTACTCCCTCATTGTAACACAGCATTTCCTTACAAGTTTCCTAAGAATGCATGGGAGATAAATATTGGAAGCTCTTGAATGTCTGAAAATGTATATCATTACCCTTGATTTGTCAGTTTGTCTAAGAAGAGAAAACTAGAGTCAAACTTTTTACTTCAGAGCCCCAGTTATGTCTTCATCATTTTCAGCTTCCAGCACTGCTCTTTTTTTTAAAAATTTTAAATGTTTTTTCATTTATTTGTGTGTGTGTATGTGTGTGTGAGAGAGAGACAGAGAGAGAGAGAAAGAGAGAGAGAGAGAGACCGTGAGCAGGGGAGGGTCAGAGAGGGAGATACAGAATCTGAAGCAGGCTCCAGGCTCTGAGCTAGCTGTCAGCACAGACCCCGATTTGGGGCTCGAACCCACGAACCATGAGATCATGACCTCAGCTGAAGTCCAACGCTTAACCGACTGAGCCACCCAGGCGCCCCAGCACTGCTCTTGAGTAGTCAAAACCCATCCTGTTTTTTAATCCTTTGTCTGTAGCTTATTTTATTTTTTAAGGAAGCTTTGGAATCTTTTATTTAATCTTAGTTCTAAACTTTTATTCTGAAGTGCTCTGGAATAAAATCATTCTTTAGCTTATTTTATTTTTTAAGGAAGCTTTGGAATCTTTTATTTAATCTTAGTTCTGAACTTTTATTCTGAAGTGCTCTGGAATAAAATCATTATATCCAATCAATGGGCACTTGACACTTCCAATCTTGGAATTCATGTATTTTAGTTCATAGACATTTTCTTCATTGTTTATTTCATGATTTCCTGTGCCCAGTTTTTTTCTATTCTTTCTTCATTAAACTCATCATTCAAATGTGTTTTTGGTTTTGTTTTTTTACTAGTTCCTTAATTTCCTTTTTTTCCCTGTTAAACTCATATGTTTGTCACTTTGCTCTGTTTTCTGGGAGATTAAGTTTATCTTCGAACTGTTACATTGAGGTTTTCTTTTTTGCAATCATATTTTAGTTTTTTAAGTAATTTTCTTATTCTCTGAGCCAACACATCACATGTTTCTCTTCTTGCGTCATGAATGCTATATCTCTTTTTATTGGAGGGTTTTTTAGTACATACATATTTGGATTTTTCCTGTCCTTACATAATCTGTTTCCTCTTTGTGCTTTCCCCCTGTTTGTATGTTTATATGTTTTCATCTTATCATCCTTTCTCTTTAAATGTTTTTTTCAAATTTATTTAGAGAGCGAGAGAGAGCGAGAGAGAGCATGAGCAGAGGAGGGTCAGAGAGAGAGGGAGACACAGAATCTGAAGCAGTCTCCAGGCTCTGAGCTGTCAGCACAGAGCCCGACACAGGGCTCGAACCCACGAACCGTGAGATCATGACCTGAGCCCAAGTAGGACGCTTAACCAACTGAGTCACCCAGGCGCCCCTCCTCCTATCATGTTAAGGCTTGAATGAGGTGCCTACTGATCCTTTGTTGTCTGTTCATATGTTGGGTAAGATATGAAAAATTGGTTTAAAAGCTACAGGTTTGTTGAATTTAGGCTTCACTGTGATGATTTGGTTGGAAACTTTTGTTGGCCAATGCCCAGTAATGATATCTTTTCTTCACATCTGATCAGATTACCTAAAGAAGAATAGTTGTGCCTAAAGTTACAAGTTATATAAATCTGCCCACAACCTTTGGAAACTGAATAGGGAAAGATACATGATCAGTTTCAATGTTGTCTCTATATCTATATGTATATAGATATAGGTGCCCCTGCTTGGGGCTTAGTACCCTTCCTACTACTTTGTTTACTGAAACATCAGGCTCTTTCCATTCTCCTCACACCAGAGGGTAAACCTCCAGTCTTATGCTGAGGTTTTAGCCCCAACTTTACCCTCACTTTCAAATATTTATGCTATTGTCATTTCTTGGGTTTTTAGGAATTCCGATGTGCAATTAGGAATGATCCTTCCTTGGCTTTCCCCCACTGCTTGATTAGGATTTAGCATACTTGCACCTTACAAATCAATTCCCATTGTACATTCCATATTTCAAAGAAACTATTCTTAATCTTGTTTGTTTCGTGATTTTTATCTTTTTGAGTTATGTTTTTACTGTTATTTTCTATTTTGGAAAGGAACAAATGTAAATATGCATGGATAATGTAACCATATAAACTGGAAGTTTGAGCATTATATTTTTATTTCAATAGAACTATAGAGCTACAGAATTTTATACCTATAATATTTGTGAAACTTTTTAAATTACCACTGTTGAGCCCTCAGCTTCCATAGAACAGAATATACAATTAATAAATTAACAGAATTCATTATATTTATATATATAAATATATATATAGTTCCTTAATTTCCTTTTTTTCCCTGTTAAACTCATATGTTTGTCACTTTGCTCTGTTTTCTGACATCTGACATCTGAGATGTCAGTACAGAGCCTGATGTGGGTCTCGAACTCACAAACTGTGAGATCATGACTGAACCGAAGTCAGACACTTAACCGAATGAGCCACCCAGGAGCCCCAAGAGGAAAGAAATATTTAAAAGAAACATTTAAGAAGTTTGTGTGATGTCCTTACACCGGTCAGAATAGTTAAAATCAACAACACAAGAAACAACAGGTGTTGGCGAGAATGTGGAGAAAGGGAAACCCTCTTGCATTGTTGGTGGGAATGCAAACTGGTGTGGTCACTCAGGAAAACAATAGAGAGGTTCCTCAAAAGTTAAAAATAGAATTATCTTATGATCTAGCAATTGCACTATTAGGTATTTACCCAAAGAATATTAAAATACTAATTCAAAGAGATGCATGCATCCCGATGCTTATAGCAGCATTATCTACGATAGCCAAATTATGGAAACAGAAACAGCCCAACTAATGTCCACTAGTTGATGAATGGATAAGGAAGAGTTTGTATACATATACAAATACAGTATTTATATTTGACTATTACTCAGCCATCAAAAAGAATGAAATCTTGCCATTTACAATGACATGGATGGAGCTAGAGAGTATTATTCCAGACAAAATAAGTCTGTCAGAGAAAGATAAATACCATATTATTCCACTCATATGTGAAATTTAAGAAACAAATGAAAAAAGGGAGGAAAAAGAGAGAGAGAGAGGCAAACCAAGAAACAGACTCTTATCTATAGAGAACAAACTGATGGTTACCAGAGGGGAAGTGGGTTAAATAGATGATGGAGATTAAGGAGTGCACTTGCTGTGATGATGATATAATCTTCACAGGCACTGGGTGACTTATTTAATTGTTGAATCACTATATTGTACACCTGCAGCTAATATTATACTGTATGTTAAATAACCGGAGGTTAAATAAAAACTTAAAAAATAGAAGTTTCTGTGATATAACATGCTTCCTCATTTCCAATGAAATTTACATTATCTACAGATACAGGTTGGATTTAATATTCTTAATAAAACAATGAGAGAGAATATATTCAGTGGTGGAAGATGTCATTTATATTCACAGTGAACACTTTTGAAAATTTTGTCAATTTACCCCCAATCTCTGTTTCCTCATATGTAAAATGAGGATGATACTTACTCCATGAATTGTTTAAAAGATTAGACATAAAAACTAAATAAATACTAGAGAAACACTAAGTTCTTCTAAGGCAGGTAGAGTCTCCAAACTTCTACCTGTTGTTAATGAGTACAAATTCCAAATTCAAAACCATATACAAATTTGGGACAGATTAAATTCACTACATATACTTCCTCTCATTTTGCCAAGAATCTAATTTTGGCAAGACACATTGGGTCTTAAGAATCCTCTTCTGTAACTACAGTCCATTTTCTAGGCATTCTTTTGCCAGGAATAAACAAAGGAAGATTCATTTTCAGAGTGCTTCATTAGTAAGCAGTGGACTAATGTTTAAATTTATTGTAACAAATTTCTGTGTCTGTAATATCTTGGATAGTGACTGACGACAGGACGCTCTACACAAATATTAACTGAATGAATGGATGAGGCAAAAATATTGCTAAAATTAAGCCGCTATTTTTTTCTAGTTTTGCCTTTAATTTACATTATCATTCTTCCCAAACTTATCTTTAAATATTTAGCTCATGTTAAGGCAGAGGTAGGCAAATGTTTATTTAAAGCATTAGATAATAAATATTTTAGACTTTGCAGGCCATATGGTTTCTGCTGAAGATACTGAACTCTTTTGTAAACAAAAGCAGCTATAGAAAGAACATAAACAACCGCGCATAGCAGTGTTCCAATAAAAATTTAGTTATAAACACTAAAATGTAAAGTTTATATAATCTTCACGTCACAAAACATTCCTTTTCTTTTGAAGTTTTTTCAATCATTTAATCATTCAAAAATTATTTTTAGCTTCAAAACTTGTCAAAAGCAGGAGTGGGCCAGATTTGTTAAACAGACTCGTTTGGTACCCCTTTATTATGGTGCGGTTCTCTGTTTAAAAGCATATGGAGAAAATTTGAGGGACAATTTCCTCTAATTGTCAGGGTAGCCATAGAGCAAATATAAGATATTTTTATTAGAAATTACAGTAAGGGGTGCCTGGGTGGCTCAGCCAGTTAAGAAACCAACCGGCTCAGGTCATGATCTCACAGTTTGTGGGTTTGAGGCCCTGTGTTGAGCTCTGTGCTGACAGCTCAGAGCCTGGAGCCTGTTTCAGATTCTGTCTCCTTCTCTCTGGCCCACCCCCCATTTGCTCTCTGTCTCTTTATCAAAAATGAATAAACATTAAAAAACCCTTTAAAAAAGAAATTACATTAAGATTGCTTTTCATGCTATTTTTAATAAGACCGGCATGGCAAACTTGGAATCCAGTTTGCTCAGGTATCATGGTTTCCATGTTGTGACAAGGATGTTTACCAATTTTACTCATCTTTCAAAATCCTCACTGGTTTCAGAAAACAAACAAATAAGCAATGATTATTTCCATTTTTTTACGCCTTTATCAAAACTTTAATCATCTTTAACTCCTCCCTTTCCTTGCATCTTCCTCCCATCCTTCAAAGCCAATCAATTCTTAAATCTTGTCAGCTTTTCTTTTCTTCAAGTCGTAAATATGTTCTTTTCTATCTCCATCCATTGCCTAGTTCAGGGCCTCATCAACAGTTATATTTTGTGAAATAAACATCTTATATACTCTATTTCTCTTCTGTCAATCACCTGTCTCCATAATCCTCTGAACTGTGAAGATGATACAAATAGGGACTCTCATTAGAAAAACTGCCACATGGTATTTTTTCCTTACAAGGACAGGCATAGGACATTTATCAAAATTACAAGACAAGTAGCTTAGAAATAAATACAAAGAAAATAGTTTTCAATGTCATGGGTCATGTCAGAAAACTGCATGGCTAGGTTGCATTTAACCTGAACCACTTACTCACTGAATTTGTAACTGAGCAATTGAAAAAGAGGCAGATCAAGATGGCAGGCAAAAAAATGACTAGCTTCAGGGATCAAAAGGAATCTCTCAATTATCTCTGTTTTTAGACTTAACTCCATGGGTGTCCCTACATAAAATTTTCCTGATGGATTCTGAATATCACATTAATATTCAGGCATCAAGACATAAATTTTGAAGTTTCTGCTCTTGTGATTTCTTGAACCTCACACAAATTTGTTAAGTCTTATTAAATGTAGATTAATGGAAAATAGCAACTTTTTTATGTCTCATTCTAGAAAACCACATTAAGGAGTAGAGGACACAACTGGCTGTCAGATGACTCTGACACAATGAATTTTAGAACAGTCCAAACATTGTCTGTGCCTAAGACACATTCTCCCAGGCATATAAAGTTAAACATTTAAGGCATTTGACCACATTATGAAGTTCTCTTGCCCCTAAATAATAGTTGGTTTGATATTTCCTCAGCAGGACTCTAACCTCAAGAATTCTCTACTTCCAGTCTTGAATCTCAACTCTAAACCTTCTAGACATTGTATTCATAGATTATCTTTTCTAAATTTATATAGTGGATTGTCTTTTGTTTTTCTACTTTGCCTCTGGAAAAAAATTCTGTCCTAGAGCCTGCCCAAATAATGAAATCTTCCCTACCTCTTTCGTGCCACTTCAAGCCCACACCTGCAATCCTTAACCATTCCCCAGAACTCCAGAGAAAGAGACATACCATTATAGATTTTGAAGTTTGTAGGAACCATGTGTTGGATTTCAATCACTATCCATTTTCTTGATAATTACCATGTGAAATGCCAAGAGGAAAAGCTGGAAACCAGGCTGACAATATTAATTTTTTTGATGGTATGAATAAGGTTGCAGAAGACTTATTTATCAAATTCCCAAATGACTCAACTCTAAGTGATCTAACATGAAAAGTGACAGAACTAATATTCAGAATAAAGAGTTGTCTTTGAATGATAGCTAAGGTGGTTATTTATTTCCTTGTTTGTATTGTATACTTTTTAGATGTATCATTTTTAATTAGAAAGAAATTTTTTAAAAATTTAAAGAGTATCAGAACAGATTGAACACTGGACTAAACACACCAAAAAATGATATCCAAAAAAATGTAAAAATTATTGCATATATATTTTATTTAAAAAAAATCAAAACAACAAACTTGTTATAAAAGTACAAAATGGTGGAGATGTATCTTGTCACCTATAATGGAAAGACATCAGCTATCAGTAAGTGAGGAAAAATTGATACCTTATAGGCAGTTCAGCTGACTTGAAAACAGAAAATTAATGATCATAACCTGATCATAGGATCCAAATAAAAGAAACAACTGTTAATGAAAGAAGATACTCAAATATTTTTATACTAATACATATTTGAATATGAATGTGAATGTAAATTAATATAAGTTTATTCATAATAAGAAATTCAAATTAAGGTTACGAAGACCAAAGAGTCTGATATCATAATATATCAGTAAAGGAATGGGGAAAACACTCATTTTTTAAATAAGTTTAAATTTGTGATACTTTTAGAGAGAACAGTTTGGCATCTACCAAATTTATAAATATACCCAGCTGTTTTGGTGAACTGTGCTGGTGTTCTAAATATTTGCTTCCCATCCCTATGGAGACAGACATATATATGCACACATTTACATCAAGTTTAAGATGAACTTTCACAGTGAACTCTAAGTAGAAGTGACATGCATTATTCTTAAGCAGTTTTAAGAACTATTGCATGGTTAACCATGTCCTCTTTTCCTTCTGTCAAAAATATAGTGTTTTGGAAAGGGATTGCTCCTTTAGCCTAGGTTCTAGAATGAGGATAATGTAGAAAAAAAATAAAGCTCACGTAATGAAGATGTAACATGAGTGAGAGAGAAACCTTTATTGTTCTAAGCTACTGTGAATTTGACATCAATTTGTTATTATAGAATTGGCTAATAACAGTTGTTCAAATTTTTATTCAGTGGTTCAAATTCTTGGAATTTATCCTTATTAGATTCATGAATATATAAAAGAGAGAGAGAGGAAGAGAGAGAAAGAGAGAGAAAGAGATAATTTGATCCTGTTATTATGCTTAACAACAAATGACTGGAGAGATTCCTGGGTGGCTCAGTCAGTTCAGTGTTCGACTTCAGCTCAGGTCATGATCTCACAGTTCGTGAGTTTGAGCCCCACATTGGGCTCTGTGCTAACAGCTCAGAGCCCGGAGCCTGCTTCAGATTCTGTGTCTCCCTCTCTTTCTGCCCCGCCCTGATTCATACTCTGTATCTCTCAAGAAAATAAATAAATAAGCATTAAAAAAAATGACTGGAAATAACCTAAATGTTCATTAGTAGAGAACTGGCTAAATAAAGTCTGATGCAATCACAAAAATACCATGAAGCTGCAGGAAAAAACAACAACAATAACAAAAAAAACCTAGTAGGCTTTTTGTATGATGTATTAACATGAACTGATTTCACACATATACTTACAGTTATGTAAATTAGTAGACAAAATATAGTTATGTGTTCATGCAGACTATCTCTGAAAAGTGGTATAAACTTGACTCTGTTTAGGAAAACTGGATGGCAGGTGAATAAGTTTGAAAAGGTGATTGTTCTTACTGGATGCTCCATTGTACATTTTTAATTTTGAGTGTTTCTGAATATATATAATGTATTCAAAAGAAAAATAAAATTGCAAATAGAAAAAAAAAGTTTCAGTGTTTGAATAGATCATATCTGGATTTTGGAGTTCTGATCTTTCCAATTATTCTATGCTATAATCAACCCTGCCTTTGTTTAACAATATTAACTTTCAGTCCCAGCTACTAAATAACCCTAACCATTTGTTATGTCTGAGTACAATTCCAGAGAGTTATGCAGTTTTGTTTTACTAATGTAGCTCTCGTGGATGTTTTCCCCTTCTCTGAATTGTGGTAAAGACGGTGCCCTGTCTAGAACTACTGAACTGGTGCACCCATTTTGCAGCTACTATGAGTATTGGTTGGTAATGACTTGCATCTTCACCGTTTTCTGGAAAATTGTCTTTGGCCAACAGGAGCCATCTTACCCTGGGATGCATGGGAGGTTATGGCACCCTTCCCAGAGGAGGTTTACACCCAGAGGTGACTGATACAAAAGCAAAACAGACAGACTGGCTGACAAAAAATGCTCAGCTCAGTTCTCATGGATCAGTTTGAAACAACTTTGTGTTTTCGTTTATGGTCCAGAGATTCCCATGGAACGAGGAGCTAAGGTAGCTTATTTATTTAGTTTCTCACCCCCCACCCCCTGCCCTATCCTGATTTCTTTACTTCCTCACCAGTTTCTTCTGATAGCTTTTGCTGGGAGAGACTATAGGATACTACTTAACAACATAACAAGAAATACACTTTGTGTATGTAGGTGAATGCATGGGTGTGTGTACACGTGCAGAGGGGAACCAGCATTATTGAGAAGGTCAGTGATGCCTATCCTTTGTTGGTAGACCTTACAGAAGAGCTGGCTATTAGTATTTAGCAGTAATGAAAACGGTAGAATCTTGGAGTAGCAGAGGCCAGGTAACAGCATTTAACTCTCAAAAGCTGGGTCATCATGGCAGCCAGGAAGACCTGACTTACACAGATTTATTAAAAACAGGCAATATAACATACGTTATAGGAGTAAGACAGATGCCCAGTCAACAGGGCAATATTTGATATATAATCAAAAGACATTAAGACTGGATGGACAGTCATAATCCCTTACTCATTTTCCAGATCTGATTCACAACTTATACTCAAAATCCATTAATTGAGAGAGGGACCAGTTTCCCATGAGAAAGGACCTTAAAACATTATAGAACAAAAATTTAGTAGTAAGTCTCCCAGTCTTTTTGTAAATAATCTATGCCATTTACTTGAGTCATATACTAAAAACAACGTAATGTCCAGCTATTTTGAAGACCTCTTCAAGTGATCTATTTCATACTGAATGAGTGTGGTAGTTTATGTTTTTTGAGGAATTGATTTGTTTCATCTAAGTTGTCAAATTTATGTCTGTGGAGTTTATTGTAGTATTCTTTATTTTTATTTGATGTCTGCAGGGCTTATAATAATATCCCCTATTTCATTCCCAATTGAATTCCCAATTTCTGTCTTTTTTCTCTTTTCCTTTATCAGTTTCCCTAGAGACTTGTCAATTTTCTTTATTGATCTGTTCAAAGAACCAGATCTTTGCTTATTGATTTTTTCTACACTATTTTCTGCTTTCAATTTCATTTGTTTCTGTCTTATTTTTATTATTTCCTTTTTTACTCATATCTGGGAGTTTATTTTGCTCTTCTTTTCTATGACCTTCAGATGGAACCTAGGTTATTCATTTAAAATAATTCCTCTTTACTTTTTAAAAATATTTTTTGATGTTTATTTATGTTTGATAGAGACAGAGAAAGAGAGAGAGAGAGAGAGTGTGTGTGCAAGTGGCGGAGGGGCAGAGAAGGAGATAACAGAATTTGAGGCAGGCTCCATGCTCTGAGCTCTCAGCACAGATCCCGACATGGGGCTTGAACCCATGAATTGCAAGATCATGACCTGAGCCAAAGTCAGAGGCTCAACCAACTGAGACACCCAGGAACCCCAAAATCTTTCCTCTTTCTTAATGTGTGTATTACATAATGCTATCAATTTCTTTCTCAGCACTATTTTAGTTGTGTCCTATAAATTTTGCATGTTGTATTTTCATTTTTACACAGTTCAACGTACTATTTTGGTTTTTCTCAAGACTTTTTCTTTGACCCATGACTTATTTAAAAGTATTATTTAGGTGCACCTGGGTGGTTCAGGTTGGGTTGGGTGTCCAGCTCTTCATCTCAGCTCAGCTCAGTTCTTGATCTCCGGGTCAAGACCTGTATAGGGCCTAGTGCTGGGCATAAGCCTATTTAAGAATAAAATAAAAAACTAAAAGTATATTAATTAGTTGCCAGATATTTGGAAATTTTCCTGTTACCTTTCTGTTATTGATTGTTACCTAGATTCCATCGTCATCAGAGAATGCATCTATAAGACTTCAATACTTTTACATTATTTGAGGTTTCTTTTCTGAGTCAGGATAAGGTTGGGTCTTGGTACATGATTTATTAGCAACTGAAAATAATACATGTTGTAATGATATTGAATGGAGTATTCCATAAATTTCAATTAGATCCTGTTGATAGATGCCATTGTTGATTTCTACATCTTTACTGATTTTCTAATTATTTCATCAATTGTTGAGAGAGGGATGTTAGATCTCCAACTATAGTTGTGGATTTGCTTATTTTTTCTTTCAGGTTTATCAGTTTTGCTTCATATATTTTGTAGCTTTTTTGTTTAGTAGAGACATATTTAAGATTGTTATAAATTCTTTTATCATTATATAGTATCTTACTCTGCCTGTCTTACTTTTGATATGAAGCCTACTTTGTTTGCTAATAATGTAGCTTTCCTTTTTATTGGTTTTCCATTCCTTTACTTTTAAACTGCCTATATTGTTATATTTGAATGGAGTTTTTAATAGAAAGCAAATGGTTGGGTCATGTTAAATCCACTGTGCCAATCTTTGTTCTTAATTGGTGTATTTAGACCCTTTATGGTCCTACCATTTTATATTTTGTGTTTTCTGTTTGTGTTTTTGTTGTCCTGTTTCCTTTTTACTATCTTCCTGTGAGTTACATATATATGGAAAGAGAGGGAGAGAGTGGAGTAGGGGCAAAGAGAAAGTGAGAGAGAGAATCCTAAGCAGGCTCCAATCTCAGCACAGAGCCCAACATGAGGCTGGATCCCATGATCATGAGATCATGACCTACGCTAAAATCAAGAGTTGGACACTTAACTGAGTAAGCCACCCAGGCACCTCACTAAATATTATAAAATTTAATTTTGATTTGTCAATAATGTTTTTTCAGAATAACTCTTTTTTATAGGTTTTTTAATACTTGCTCTAGCTATTATGTTTTATATACATAACTTGCCGTAGTTTATTAGTGTCACTTTTGCCAATTCTACTGAAATATTAGGAAGTTTATCTCCCTTTATGTCCTTTTATCTCCCTCATTTGTAATATCTTGTCTTAAATATTTCTTCTATATTCATTTAGAACCACATTAGTTTATAAGTTTTGCTTCAATCATCAACTATAATTTAGAAAACTCAAGAGCAGAGGACAGCCGATTGTATCCATGCATATTTTTGCTTTCTGTGTTCTTTATTCCTAATGCTTAAAAGTTCCTTCTTCTATTCTTTCCATTTTGTTTAGAAAATTTCCTTAGGTCATTCTGTTAGTGTAGGTCTATTGGTGACAGATTCTGTTTTCTTTTATGTAAGAGATTATCCCTTTATTCCAGATGGACATTTTCACTCGATTTAGAATTATAAGATTATATTTCTTCTGACACCTCTGGCCTCTGTGGCATTTGATGAGAAATCCGATGTCACTAGAATTGGTTTTCCCTTTTAAGTATGGTGTTGTTTCTCTGTGGTGTTGTTTTTACCTTGTTTTTAGTGTTAGGAAGGTTAATATGATATATTTTGGTGTGAATATCTTTGAAATTATTCTATTTGATTGTTCAGGTCTCAAATCTATAGCTTTACATCTCTTGTCAAATTTGATATGTTTCTGCATTATTTTTCTGAATACTTTTTCAGCCCCATTTTTTTCTCCTCTCCTCAGACCTCTAATAGCATAAATGTTAGATTATTTATTATGTTTCCACAGGTCACTGAGGGTCAGATTGTTTATTAGTTTGTTTGTTTGTTTCCCAGCCTATTTTTTCTCTGTTCAGATTAATTTATACTGTTCTAAATTCTGGTTTACTGATTCTTTCCACTGTCCCTTCATCTTAATATTGAGCCCTTTTACTGAGTATTTTGTGCTTTTTTTGTCTTTTTTTACTCCTAAACTTCCACTTTATTCTTCTTTATTTTAATCAATGTCTTTTTTAAGACTCTATATTTCTTTGCTGATATTTTCTGTTTTTTATTTGTTTCAAGCATGTTCATAATTCCCTGATATGAAATATTTGGCTGATATGAAATATTTGTCACTTAATTTTAACATCTCTGTTATCCTCATGTTGGCATGTACTGATTATCTTTTCTCATTCAATCTGAGACTTTTCTGTCTCTTGTTATGATTTTTTATTAAAATGTGGAAATTTGATTGAAATTGTTAAATGATAAGACTCTAGTCCTATAATTTATAAGACTGTGGATAGTATTAATTTTATGTTATAAGACTCTAATCTTACTTTATCTTTCTATTTCACTGGATTTCTCTGACACTGATCTAGGGCCTGCCTCTTTACAGTCAGGTGGAGGTAAAAGTCCAGGTACCCTACTCTGTCTCCATTGCTACCTAAGATAGGAGGGACCTCATTAGTGCTGGATAGTATGGAAATTCCATCCACCCATGTTCTTTTTACTAACACCACAGTGTAAAATGGCCTCATTACTGCTTGGTTGTAGTGAAAGTCTTGACTCTCCACTAGGTTTCTTCTGATTCTACCTTCCCCCCAACCCAAGGAATGGGAAGAGCATCTCATTACAGTTGCCTCAGGTGGAAGTTTAGGCACACGGTGTGGTCTCCTCTAACAATGAGGTGGGGGGCTGGCCTTATCCCCACTGGTTTAGGTCATGAAAGTTCCAGGTCCCTACTTGACCTTCTCTGATATGACCCTACTTGGGTTCTGGGGATACCTCATTACAGTCAACATTTGCTCGCAGAGGTAATGGTGGGACTACAGTCTTCTGTGCTGTTTGGATAGAGTAGAGCAGTTATTGTCAAAGAGTTTTCCATTTTGTTAGTCTGCCTTATTCCTGGTTCTTTGGCTAGAGAGAAGTCTTTTGTTGTTGTTGTTGTTGTTGTTGTTGTTGTTGTTGTTATCTGTATCCATTGGTGGTTGAGTCGCCAGCTTCTCCAGCTTCAAGTCTGGAAGATATGGACAAAAAAGAAAACCTGAGGAACTCACTACTATATTGTCCTTTGTATGCTGAAGTCAACTGGTTGGCCTTATTTTGTTTGTTTGTTTTACTCTTCAGAGTCTCTTATATATGTTTTACATATAATGCCCAGAGTTTTTAGTTGTACTTAGTTGGAAGAATAGGAAAAATTATATACATTCAATTTTCCTGGAAGCAGAAGTCTTTAGACTTAAAAAAATAAATCTTCACTGTTTTAGGATTTATGTTTCCCCTATTCAATCAAAACCAAATTTCATATTGTATTTCCCTCTAGAAACAGAAATTTTCTCACTCCTTCCTATTCCCAGAGGTTTAAAAATAAATCCTCTAGCCTTTTCTATTCCTCAAACTGATATTTCCCTATTCTGACTTTAATAAATGCTTTCATCAAGTAGCAGTTGATCAGATGGTTGTGTGACCTGATAGGGTGACACAGAACCTCTTTTCAAACTGACAGAATATTCAAAGCCTTTACTCTTTCCACCAGTAAAGCTGCTTTGTAAATGCCAGATTCTTTTAAAATTGTATTGCTTGCCAGTGCATGTATTATTCATCGGACTGAGATATCCCACACTGTCAGGGGGGAAATTGCAAGAAATCTATCTTTGAGCTTCTCTTTGATGCTGTGAGAAGATTCAGAATGAGTGGACTGGAAGATGATTGTATTTTTCCTTTACCTTCTGGTTAAACTGACAATATCTGCCTCATGCCTTATATTACCATATGACTTGTCACTGAGGAGGATGACCCTAAGAGCTTGAGTCACCAAAAAAATAAAGAAAAACCAGCTGTGTGATCTGCCACTGAGGAGATACTAATGGTGACAAATGGCCACATACGTGTCTTTAATTCTGCACATGATGCTTTCTGAATGGGGCAACGACTTATTTTGTAAAGTAGCAACAGCAGCAGAAGCTGAAAGGCATCTAAATATATTCTTCCCAGTACACAATTTATGAGGCCAGATCTTATTAGACTTATACAAAGGTAAGGCTAGAAAGGACTTCAGAGGTCACTGGATCATTACCCTTTCCCCCTCGTGCCGCACTATAAGGGAGGAAACCAGACAGCTTCAGTGACTTCCCCACCTAACTAGTGGCAAAACTAAGACTCCAACCTAGACAACCAATTTTCATCCAATATTCTTTTATACATACCATGTGGTCACCAATTATGACTTTTAAGATGCTGGTTAGTTATTCTGGATTAGAGCAGAAAATTATCAATGTACCTACCATAGAAGTGCCATCTATGTGAACTTTGGGAACTGATTCCCATAAGAATCAGGATTTCAATGACTAAGTCATTCAAAAACACCATGATGATGCAGAAAATGAGCTATGATTCATCCAATGGGTAGACTCTTCCCTGTGATGATCTATTCCCAAGATTTCTTTATGGTCAGCTGAAAAGTGAGCTGAAACTGGACCCTCTGAGGTCGCTATAAATCAGAGTGTAGCACCAGTTTACTTGTCTTCCAAAGTAGGTCCTAGTTGAGCAATAGTTGCAGGACTCCTTTCTGATTCCATTTTGGAGAGTGACTTCCAGCTGACCTATACCCTCCTGAAAGCTTAAATTGGATGTGGTTTCCAACTTCCTTTGCTATCCTAAATTACAGAGCTCTTCTGCACAGCTGGTTCAAAAGTTGTAGATTCTATACAGAGTTGTAAGAGTACCAGTGATTTATAAAATAGCTGTTTATACGTTTAAGTATAACCTACATAGATATGAAGGTTCCAATATGAGTTTGTACAACCTAGAAATGTTTTATAAAATATATTTGACATTAAAAGTCACTTCAGATTAATGTTTCTGTTATCATTCACTGTGAGGAAAAAAAAGAGAGAGGAATTAGGTATTTTTCTAATAACCATATTTTTCAGAACCCCAAATCAGGGCACATATTAAGGAAATATAATAAGAAATGAAACTTGAACTCTCAAAAGATCCAGATATTATGATTTTCAGAGACAATCATAAGCAGGATCTCATAGTAAAAGCCATTCTTTCTCAAAGTTCTTAATTATGGGAATGACTGGAACTAATCTCTTTAATTTTTACCTTAGTACTTTTTGAATCTTGCATTTCTGTTAGATCTTAGTTTTTGCAAATACATGAAAATCATTCAAATCGAATAGCACATAAAAAGTAATAAATAAATATTGATTAATAAGTAAGGAAAGGAGGAGTTCATGTAGTGGATAATAAAGGGTCCAAGAGGGGTTTTAACATAAGAGTTTTGCAAGACATTTCTCCCTGGGTCTCTTGCTTCTGCACATTTTCTGAGCATTTTTTGCACATTAATAGCTTTGTTCCTATCTTTTTGAGGGTGTTTGTATGGCTAACAGCCTTGGAAGATAGAGAAAGCATCTTCTTCCTTCAGGGCAGAGGAAAGATTTGTTTGCTCTTCAGGATAATAAAGATAAGGTTTCCTTCTAGGGTAAAGATTGGTCAGGTTTACTAACAGATCTTTTGGAAAACTGGGATTTCCTTAACTGGGGATTCCTCAGATGTGTAGTTATCCTGTACACAGCATCCACTTGGACAATGTCCCATGGAACCTGGGAGATGTGGGTGGGCAAGGGAAACTGGCGAGAACAATGTAGTAAATGTAAGAAATCTCTTTGTCCCTGACCCAGGGGTCTTATGTTTTCTGATAGTATCTATGAAACTATGGCTAACAACTTCACAGATTCAAAGACTAAAATTTCAAGGGCACCTGAGTGGCTCAGTCGGTTGTGTCTGACTTTGGTTCGGGTCATGATCTTGTGGTTTGTGAGTATGAGTCCCCATAGGGCTCTGCACTGACAGCTCAGAGCCTGGAACCTTCTTCAGATTCTTTGTCTCCCTCTCTCTCTGCCCCTTCCCTGCTCACACACTGTCTCTCACTCTCTTTCTATCTCAAAAATAAACATTTAAAACATTAAATTTCAGACCTTCCATAGTTCTTGACAAAAAGTAACATTATAAATGTTCAAATGCTACACTTTCACCCTTCTTAGCTATGACATCTACCTTAGTGATTGAAACTGAGTGGGCCTAATAAAGAATCCCATGGAAGACCGTAACTAGCCAAAGAAACAAGATTAAATATTATGCGGGTGGCTCATCTCCTAGTCAATTATGGTAATATATTTTAACTGAAGGCACCTTATCACATTTCACATTCTTGTCAAAGTAATACATAAATATGCAAATGCCACTGTTGGTGGTCTTGAATGGTAATGAGAGGGGCATTACCCAGCTAAATGCTGCCATGGGCACAACAGTTATATCCTCTGCTTTGCTAAATCCTGGGTGTTCTTGCAGTGGGTTACAGCACCCATCGACATTTCCTGTTCAGGACTATAATTTTATGTTGCCATGATGACTCTTTTACCCTGATTGTTAAACTTTTCTAAATATGGTTAGTAAGACATATAAAAGCATGGTGGCTTACAAGTTAAAACACTGAATCTGAATTCTAGAAAACGGAATCCTACATTGTTATCTCTGGCATCAGGCCATTTGGACACGTACTTCCCTGTTCCATAAAATATTGGAGATGTGAGTGTAAGGGTGAGTGCGGGAGAACAGCTGAATATAGATATGTAACTGAAATGAATAAACTACCTGGCAAGTCAGAGGAAATATTTGAACGGTGCTGTCAAAATGTACTTAACACTAGTCACATATGGCTGTTGAGTACTTGAAAGGTGGCTACTCCAAAACGTGATATGATATGGGCACCTGGGTGGCTCAGTCGGATAAGCGTCCAACTTCGGCTCAGGTCATGATCTCACGGTTCGTGGGTTCGAGCCCCGCATCGGGCTCTGTGCTAACAGCTAGCTCAGAGCCTGGAGCCTGCTTCGGATTCTGTGTCTCCCTCTCTTTCTGACCCTCCCCTGCTCACGCTGTCTCTCTCTCTCTCTCTCTCTCTCAGAAATAAATAAAACATTAAAAAAAAAACATACACACAAAATTTTGAAGACTAAATGTAAAACAAAATGTAAGTACTCATCAATACATTTTAGACTGATTACATTGTTGAGATATTAATATTGTAGGTACACTGGATTAAATAAAAACTATTGAAATTAATTTTATTTTTAAACGTTTTTTCCCAAGGTGACCAGAAAATTTTTACATTCTGTATGTAATTTTTTTTTTCTATTCTATTCTATCACTATTGAACAGAGCTATTCCAGACTGTTCTTTGTCATCATCTACCTTAGTAACAAGAACTAAGTGGCCTATACGGAATTTTAGGGCTGACCCAATAGTTATAAACTAAATGGTGTCAACTGTTATACACTAAATGAAAGAATTAAATCACTTGAAGGCTTTTAAATAGACCACAAGTTTCTTGAGGGCAAAGGTCATATATTGTCATAACCTTTACTTTTCCCTACTGACATGATTAGGCTCTCACTTAGCTCAATAATTTTTGCCAGTTGAATGAGTAATAAGAAAATCCAGGGGGAAAAAAACCTGCAAGTGCAGTGGTTCAATATATGAAGAGACTGTGCATATTAATTCTGAACAGGATGCCTGTATATCGCTTCTCTTAGCAGTCATTTATACTCTTCATCTAAGAAGGCAGACTTCCTGTACAATTTATCTTCTAATAAGTCTCACCACCTCTCTAGAGATATGGCCTGCAATGCTTGTTTTTCTTATGCATTATCTTCTTCTTTCAGAACATACAGAGCAGTCATGGGGGTTAATTAAAGTGGGACTCACTTGTGCACAGATGAGTAAGTTAGTGGATACGTAAGCCATAGAATTTTCAAATTATCTTAAGATCATGGCCTTGTAAAAGCACTCAATATTTTGTGTGTATAGAGACATAGAACATCCTAATAGAGAGGACAAAGCCTCTCAAAGAATCTCTTTGATGTCCTTGCTCTGTCTCCATACATTACTTCATTTGCTGGTAAGGAGTGATACAGTGAAAACGAAGCAATATTCCTAAAATTTAAGGTCCGTGTCCATTAGCACCCCTACATGTTGCAGCAGAAACTAATGGCTGGCATGTGAAAGGTAGACAGGGATGAAAGGACCAGTGGTAGGCTAACACATAATAAACATATTTGGTGTGTTTTTTTTTAGGTGCAGTGAATATTGATGCTGGTAGACGAAGGGCGATTGCCACACATCACTTTTAAATAATAGTTTCGTGTATTTATTGTGCTAGGAAATCTATATTATAAATTAGAGAAATTTTGGAGGGGAGATGTTATTCTTGTTTTATAATTAAAAATAAACTAAGTCTGAGAGAGATTAAGCTACCTCCTTAGGGACGTATTAATACTTGTCAGTGAAAGAGTCAGAATTTGAACCCATCTAGTCTAACTGCAAAACCCCATGCTCTTTCTAGTTAACCAATGCAACCTCCTCTCTGATGTAACAATGAAATCATTATGATAATGATAGAGGAAAAACACAAAGAGCATTGGGTATTATCCTTATCATCTTCCTATTTCTTGCCTTCCTCCATCTTTCCTTTCTCTTGCTCTCTTTCAGGCCGTTTTCCTGTTTGTCTCCCTCTCTCTTCCCCTTCCCACCACTCTCTGCACTTTCTTACTCTCCTTTCCCTTCTCCTTCCCTCCCTAGCAACTCTCCTTTTCTTAGTTCCTCTCCGTTTTCATTTTCCTCTTTTCCACTTTTGGAGACCTCAGCTTCAGTCCTGCCAGTACTGGTCCTCAGAGGACCCTGCTGTCTGGCTACTGGAAAAATGCAAATGGCGATTGTAATAACTGAAGAGGCAACTATAACCCCAAATTTCTTCAGAGACGTGAAGGCTTTTCCACTGAATCCCATGAATATTCTACCAGCTTTGAGCCCTAGAATGTTACAGCTTGGAGCTTCCCTAGCCTGATAGCCCCATTGCATACCAAATGGAACTTCAGCCAAAGACAGTGACTACCCAAAGGCGATCAAAATTAGTGGTGAAGAATCCTGGAGTTCTCATTTTCGTTTCTAGGAAGCTGTATGGAAAATTCAATAGGAATGTGAAAATGCAAACCTACTGACTAGCACCGAGTGAGGCCTGGAAAGGTGAAGTTCATTTTCTCACCACGTAAAGTTGTTGAGAAGATAAATGACATAATGCCAGTAAAATTGCTCAGAGCTCTTACAGACAGAAGCTTGATTTAAATGTGAGACAGTACTTATTGTCTGAATATTAAAGAACCACCTTTCACAGCCTCAAGCCAAGCCTGAAGAAAAGAATTGGGAATTGTTGGACTACACATCATTTTACGCCATTGAACTCAGATGATAAGAAGACCTCTCTTTATATATAATAAATGAGTATTGAATGGATGCCAAGCAGATGTCAGTTTTACCATTGTTTCTGCTCAATAGGAAAGCTCTTCTAGGTAAGTATAGAAGGTAGTGCCTGGACCCTTATAGACGCGGTAGATATATTTCAGTCTTGCCCTTCCTCTCATTGATTCCCCAGCTGCCCCTAAAAGAAAGTTTATTGCTGCAATCTAATCTGACTCACAGCTAGGCTCATCCTTTTATTCCAAAGTATACTTCAGTTGAAAGAGGTCTCTTGTTTTAGAGGAAAGGTGCTGGAGTAAGAGACAGAGCTGGATCCCGTACATGGTTGTCACCCTAACTAGCCAAGTGATTTGTACAAACCGTAGAACCATTTGCTTCCCTACTTTCTCATCTGTAAAATGCAGCAAATATTGGCATCGATCTCCAGAAATAAATATTAACAGAGATAATGTACATGAAGTTGTGTGCTCAGATTTTGGCACGCTGTGAGGCCCCGTAAATATTAGCTCTTATTATTGTTTTTGTTTAGATAAAAGTTTGTCTTAAGGTGTTAGGATTTACACTGTCAATATTTCTGCCTTTTGAAAAGCAGCTTCAGAAAATTGTGTTTATCACTCAACAGATCACAGCTCTGTGAACTGGAATTGTGTTTCAAAAGAACAGATTGATGCCTCACACACAGATGTCTTTCCCCATTCCCAAACCAACAGGGTAAAATGTTTTACAGACTGGATGCTTGGCACAGAGCAGAATTCTGAAATAAAACTCCTATTGTTTTTCTTCTCTTCTCTTCTCTTCTCTTCTCTTCTCTTCTCTTCTCTTCTCTTCCCCTTCCCTCCCTTCCTTTCCCTTCCCTTCCTTCCCTTTTCTCCTTTCCCTTCCCCTCCTCCTCCTTCTTCTTTCTTCTTTTCTTCTTCTTCTTCTTCTTCTTCTTCTTCTTCTTCTTCTTCTTCTTCTTCTTCTTCTTCTTTCTCCTTCTCCTTCTCCTTCTTCTTTCTTTCTTTCTTTCTTTCTTTCTTTCTTTCTTTCTTTCTTTCTTTCTTTCAAGGGAATTCCAGCCTTATTTATTTTCTTCCATGGGAGGGAAAAAAAAGGAGCACATCTGTTTGCAATAGTGAATTGAAAGGTCTAAAAATAAATATGTTTTAAAGAAAAGAAACAAAACTTTGTTGGCACTCTAAATCCAATCGACACAGGGAAATGTTTGTGTTAGAGAGGTTTGGCTTCTTTTAAAAAAGAAAAAAAGAGCAAATAATGTAGAATTATACAGTTCTAGTTAAGTGGTTTACCACATAAAAATGTGTTATTTTTACTCATCTGGTAAATAGTTTGAACCATGACATCATGTCTTAACATTTATATTTCAATTCTGAATCTACCCGGCATCTGTCCTTTGTTTTGAGAAAAGATTGGTGAGATATAAAAATTACTTCTTTGCTCTCATAATCAAAAATTAGAAAGTAAAAACCAAAGTGCAGGTAAGATATTTGTAGTTTGTGTTGGCTCTGCTCTTAGGAAATTCCATTGCCAGCTGTGGTGAAAAGTGCTTTATTTGGTTACATATTTTGGATTGTGTCTTCCCCTTTTTTTTCACTTCACATCAAAAATAAAAATCATCCATTGTAAAATAGGCTTAGAAATACTGCTGTGACCATCTCACAGAGAAGGGGACAATCCTGCCAAATGAGTTACATGGCAGTTGTCTCTTGGGAAGCCCAGATAAACTAAGATTAGGGAGGAACAGTGGCAGGGGAGTGATTAGGGTTGACAAGTAAAAGGGAGCGTAGAGGAACTGAAATAGAAAACAGATGGAGTAGATAAATATGGAAGGGCTGCTGGGGTATCTTGAAAGACAAACATTGGTTGCTCAGAAGAAATTGAGCTAGAAAATGCTAGAAAATGAGTTACTGACAGGAATTTGTTCAGGCAAAGAGAAGGAGCCCAGGAAAGAGAGAGCTGGGTTAAGAAGGATTTCTGTAGGTAAGGGGACAGGCTTGCTAGCTACAATCCCTTCTAAAAACAAAACAAAACAAAACAAAAAAACTGGAAACAAACAAACAAACAAACAATGACACAGAAACAATAGCCAAGTGTCTGGCTTGCTTGGTGAACCCAAGAAGTAAAATACACTGTTTTATTTGGATCAAAGGTATATACTTAAATGTCATTTTCATATCCTTAGTTAATTAAATTGTATTCACACTGGAGACAGTGTTTTTAGGAAAGTAATCTGCAGCAGCATGAAATGCTGGGAAGATAATTATGAATACTGAGCCCATGTGTAGTGGATCAAGCTAAATTAGGCTTTATAGTTTCATTTTACCTATCTAGAAATGGGTAAATGCATTACATACAACACATCACATACATAAGTATGCTTAAGTGTCTGGGAATACAAAGCCCTTGTTTTGTAATAAGGTATATTAGGCTGTCCCTGAAGTAATCTTATAAATAACTCTAGGCATTGCCTAATATTCCAAGCTTTCTACCTTCTCCCCCAATCAAAATTCACTGGGTTACACTCATTTGAGCTTGCAAGAGGATATACAAGATATTTTAAAATGCTATTTCCAGTGGGTTAGTGTGCTGAAGGCCATGGGGATGATCATGCATACTTTAATAGTCCTTTGGAAATCCAAAACTCCCCTAGAATGGTAGCACAACTTGAAATATATCTTCTGTTAGTTTTTAGTTTTTGATACTGTGATTTGGACATCAAAAATTTCAGTTCAAATAATCACTCAAAGAGCTATCCATATTTACTATCTCCACTTTCCCCCTGCTATGCACTCTATCTCTCTCAAATCAGCTAGCTCACTCCTTCAAACTGGCCTTTTGAAGGTCACCTGTTTTCAAATTTTCATTTCTCATCTTACTTGTCAACTTATCAACATTTGCCACAGTTTTGACATTAAAAAAAAAAAACCTCTTTGATTCTGTAAATCACTCTCCATGATTTTCTTCTACCCCTTTGATTCCTTCTTCTCACTATCTTTGGGTGGGGGTGAGGAATCTTCCTTATAACATAAGTATTTGAATTCTTCAAAACTCTCTATTACCATCTTTTTCGTCTGTCTCTACATTTCCTCCCTGAATGAGCACCAGCCACAGCCATGACTTCATTTATGATACAAAGTTACCTCTTCAACCCAGATCCCTTTCTGAGTCTCTAGCATATATATCCAACTATCAACATTTGTACTTTAATTAAACGATCTAATGATATTCTTAGAATTCCCATCTTAGTAAGCGACACCGGCATTTATCTGCTTGCTCACTCAGAAACCAGGATGCCAGCTTTGCAACCCTCTTCTTCTCCATACACTCTTTCATCAAGGCCTGTTAAGAATCTTCCAGTATAAGTTGTGAATCTGTCAATTTTTTCCTCTATATCTGCTGCTGCCTCCCTAACCCGAACTACCTACATCTCTCATCCTGGTTTCCTTCAAGAGTTTTTTAAATGATGTACCTTCACCTGTTATTTGTTGTTCTTGTTATTTCCAACCTATTCTCCAAATAGTTATTTAAGAACTATTTTTTTTTTTTAAAGACAGATCTAATCTTATCACTCTGCCTCTTAAAACTCTTCTCTATCTCCCCCTGGCTCTCAGATTACAGGTCTATTGGACTTAATATAAAACTAACACTCCTTATTAAGGTCCTAAGGCCCTGCGTGATCTCTTCCTAGTTTACCTTGAAGGCCTCATATCCTGATAATCTCTGACTTTCTCACCAGTGCTTCATCCTTGGGGACCAATGTTTTTGTTGCTTGACTCTCCAAATTCTTGCCTTAAGACAGAGACTCACATTTAACCCTCTGCTTTCATCAATTGACCATGACATGATGAATTCCTCCTCATTCTTTAGAGTTAATTTTTAAATATAGTATCCTCAGGGAAACTGCACTGTTTACTCATACCAATTTTAAGCTAACTTGTTTTACTTTTTCAGTATATCTAAGTAGTTTGCTTCATTGCTTTTATAACAATTATATTGAAATAATTTATTGTGCAATAATGTGTTTACTTTCTGTGTCCCTACTGAAATCCGTACTAAGAGTTGGATCTGAGCTTTTCTTATTCACCACCATCTCCCCAGGTCTATATTTTTCTATATCTCTCCTGCATCTTTAAAACTATATTTTCACTACTACATCTGGAATCATGGCTTTTTGCAGAAGGTCACAATAGATGGCTTTTAAATTAATAAATAAATGTATAAATGAATGCATGAATGAGTAAAATTATCTTCATGATGCCTAAAAAATGATAGGTTAGGAGTTACAAAGCACAACAGTCTTTAACTTATTCATGGGTGTGAATAAGAATGTGATGGAATCATATTGATTGTATTGTTTGTTTGATTACCTGTAAGGGGGAAAAAAAAAGATTTTGAGCATCAACTAAATTAGTACTCTTCTACATCACTATCAAGAAACCAGCACAATCTTTGGAAAGCAGTTGGCATTGGGTATTAAGAAAAATGCAAAAAATTACCCTCACTTTTTCTCAGGAATCCTACTTATAAGCTTCCTTTCAACAATGAAATTCATAGAATTTTATTTCATAAAATTAAAATTTGGAAAGAATCCAAATGTCCAAAAATAAGGCACTGGTTAAAAAGATTGTGAAAAAAAAAAAAGATTGTGGCACATTTATTCAATGGCATAAAATGAAAAATGAATACTTAAATACATACTCATATATGTATACACACACACACACACACACAAGTACTATGGCTACAACTTTTGAAAATATGCACATGAAAAAAAGTCAAACATATTCACACAAAGGATTAGGGTTGGTTGATTAAAATGGTAGAGAGGTTAAAAGAGATTATTTCATTCTATTTGTTAAACTCTGATATATTATTCCTGTGACAGGGTTTCTTTTATAAATCTGTTTACTTTTCAACCCAGTAGTTCACTGTTATCTGTCTTCAACTTTAATTTCTTCTAACTTCAGGAGCACCTGGTTGGCTGAGTCGGTTAAGCATCTAGCTCTTGGTGTCAGCTCAGGTCATGATCTCCTGGTTTTGTGAGTTCGAGCCCCACATCAGGCTCTGTGCTAACAGTGCAGAGTCTGCTTGGGATTCCCCCTCACTTTCTCTCTCTCTCTCTCTCTCGATAAACAAACTTTAAAATAAATAAATAATTTTTTCTAACTTCATAGGTCACATGGCAGAAACAAAAGTTACAATCTGTCTCTATTCTAACATGCATCACCTTCTGCACTTTGCTGATAAAACCGGGTGTGTTGCCCTAGATCCTGATAAACATTCTAATGGAAGCATTAGAAAGCATGATAGACCAAAAAAGAATGTTTATGCCCTTGAATAATGAGAACAATACAAACTGAAGTCGGACAGGAAACTGTTTTTTAGGAGGCAGAATCTTTGCTAAGATGGTTCAGGATTTCACAAGAAATTTTGAGTATCTGCATTTCATTTTTTTTTCTCTTAATGTCAACACTTTTCAAGATATTTTCTAAAAAAGTTGAGAATTTGATGAACCCATGTAACCCATATACAATTAAACGGATTAAGACTGATACATGAGGTAGAACTTCACAGAGCTTTTTTTGTTTTACTTAAAGTGGGATATGTTTTCTTCTAAAATTAAAGATATTCATGTTCTCTTTTAACACAGAATTGAAGCCACTTCTGAGATTTTAATTCAAACACTAATGGTTACACAAGAAACAGGAAAAGGCATTTAAAAATTCGGGGAAGAGGAATATATTTCATTTGCCTCCTATACTTTGATGAGTCAGGCAGAATTTTACCTGAAAAAAAAATTTAAAGGTCATGTTTAACATTCAGATATAATAGGGCATTTCCCCTCTTTAAGGATACTTTTTAACGAACATTTGAACTAAAAGTTCTTGCTTAAAATTTTCTTTTAAATTATGATGGCAATTTTCATGTAAGTGAGAGATTGATAACTATTTTGGTTCTGTTTTTGATGATTTTTTTTTTTAATTGGCAAGATTTCCAGGAAATGTCAAGCCTTTGTCCTTCTCATTTGTCAGTCTGCCCCGGGGTAGACTTTTTCTTCTTTAAATATTCATTGGCTTAAAATGTTAAGAAAATTACTCATAGCGTCTTGGAAAGTTTTTTTTTTTTTTCTCCCCTCCCCTTCATTCTCATTTGACACAGCCCGGAATTCTTAGGAAGTGCCTGCTGCTGAAGCCAGATTGACCCTAATGAGGCACATTTTCTTCTGCAAGGGCATCCAGTCTTGCAAAGGCATTCTTCATCGTTTGTTTAAGGCAAGTTTATCCACTTTCAGACCAAGCCAGAATGCACATAACATTTTATGTGTTTAGTGTAAGTAAGAGGAGGAGCTGCCTGGTATGTGTGAGACATCTAAGGAACACATCCATTTGGATTTATAGCAATATATTTTCTAGAACTGCTGGTTCAGTGAACTCAGGAGAGTGCTAGGTGTGCAGGGTGATTACATGGGTTCCATACTGGATTGAGGTCCCCAGAGCACAAAGGGCTCTAACTGACACTCCTAAGGCAGTGGGGGATGGTGGGGGATTTTTTAAAACTCAGAGAAAATTCTCTCAAGCAGAGGCAAGCTGATTCTTCACACTGAGATAGTATTTGATTATTCACAGCAGTGAAATTCCTGGATTTAGATGAGAAATTGGATTATAAACTGCCTCCAGGCAGGTAGAAGCAGCTTTAATCAGTTGAGCCAGATGCTTCCATCCCAGAGGGATAACCACTAAACAAATTAGAAAGGGAAGTTCATTGTCCAGGCTGGCCTCTTCTGTGTCACGTGAACCTCAATATATATATTTTCATTAGCTAGTTGTCTGGGGATCAAGAGCAATACCAAGAGAATTGGCCCAAGCTAAGCCCAAGAACAAAAGTTTATTTGGCAACATTGGGTATCGGGAGCCTAAATTCATTAAAAAATTGTTTAAGAATATATTCTGTGAGAAAATGTGTGAATCTTAATGATTTTATGATTCCGTCAACATACAGAAAATAAGTTCTTAGCAGGCAAAAAAAAAATCTGCCTTTAAAACAGTGACCTATTTTATATATTTTCTAGAGACATTTTATGAGTTTTCAGAGTTTTCCTGGTGTATTGTCAGAACTCTAATAAAAACACAAGTGCTCCAGATGTCCTACGATTTGCCTGAAAATTTTAAATGGAAAAAAAAATTATAAAGAAGGAAAGAACAATGAAAGCCATTGGTATTTGTATAAAATATTAGTTTCATCTGTCCAAGGCTTCAAAAGATTTCAAAGCTTGTTTTGTGTGCATGTATGTGAACAGTTTGTAATGAAATTTAAGAATCTTCCTGAATTAAGTAGAAATAATAGTTAAGTCTCTTTAAGAGTTAAATTATTATTATTGTTTTGGTCAGGAAAACCAGTTATAGGTTTTTTCCCACTCACAAACAAAATACCAAACCTGAGTCTCACCTTTTCTCTTGACCTTTTACATCGATAAAGAGACAAACATTTTGGGCACAATATTTGTCATTTTCAAAGTCAAGTATACTCTTCACAAAGCCCTCTAACCTAGAAAGAAAAGAACGATCAATTTAGTGTGTGCTATAGGGATTTAGTATAGTTTTTGTCCTTGCTTGTTATGTTTTATTTAGTTTTCTTAATTTTTCCTGTAGAGTACACATTTGCAGTAGGAAATAAATGAACTCTGAATTACTGTGGTAGCAAATGTTAACTACTTGTTGATTACACAATGAATTAAAAGGAACAGTTGAAAACTTTTTGAAGTTAATCCTTATAATTTGGAATAATAAAATTTTTGCCTCATCTTTCTCAATAGCTAGCACACACTCTTATATGCACACATCTCTTTCCCATTCTTTTATTCTCAAGATTTCCTAGTATCAGATGATGACACCCGGGAAAGGAACAGTGATTGTGAGTTCAGCAAGCCGTCCCAGTGAGGTTAAAAGTCACTTTTAACACAGTCCTAAGGAAAACAGAGTTGTCAATTTTGATCTAATGTTTGTAGTCTGCCATCAATGACACAATGACACACAATGCCATTTCTGTGTCATTTTGGACAAGCCACTAAGATTTTCTAGGGCTTCACAGCTTTTTTTACCTGCAAGTAGGGTGTTCGATTAGATTATTTGTTTCAAGCCTTTGTATTTTAAGACAAGGAAGCAGAATATATACAACCGATACAGTCAGGAGTTTTATCTGGGAGGGTTCCATGGGTTAGGATGTATGGGATGCAAGTTACTTATCTTTAACTTCTCTTCACACTTACTTTGACCTCTGAGGGATTTCTTCGGATCACAGTTTGAAAGCTTCCAGGGATGGATAATCTCCAAGGCCCTTTCTACCCATTATATTCTGTCATTATAGATGTTGTTCTGAAAGGATTTAAGAATTTAGAATTTAGAGCTCAGATGGACCTTAGAGTTTATTTGGTTCAGTTACTTCATTTTGAAGATATTAAAGCTAAACCACTTTTACCAAGTCCCCAGCTGTATCCACTAAAGTGTGCATCTTCAAAACACACTGTTAGGAGATTAACCATAATCAGTTCCCTAAAATTTCTGTGGTGAAAGGAAGTGGACATTACCCACACACCCTATCTGCAGAAACTGTCCAAGTTTCTTTTATCCCTAGGCTCATGGCTTAGGGTCCTGTTAAGGGCCAGAACATGGAGGATAAATCTGAGAAACCCACGACCTGAATGACTTGAAGAAAATCGATTTATCCTGTGTCTCCTCTGAGGTTTTCCTTCTGCTTAGGGGTAAAGTGTTAAACATCCAGACTGAACTGGGTCCCAGTTCTAGGCTTTCACATTTTATACGCATTTGGATCCTTTGTAACAAAGGTCATTATTGAAATCATTGTGAGTTATTTCAGAATATTCTATGTGTATAAAAGGTATACATTTCCCTTTTAGACTTCCCGATATGGTACTACTCTCTTGAGAACAAAGTCTGAGACTACAGAGAGGAAGGACTGTGTGAACTTCTACTGCTGAGGAGCTAAGGCAAAAAACAAAAATCAGTTACTTTGGTGAGCTTTCCTAGAATCTTGCCCGGTGTTAGAAATAGTTCTGCAACCTACATAGCACTTGTAAACTATGTACATGTGAGATCTTCATCCCTGAATACAACGCTTTAAACTGGGAAACTAAAAAACTAAGTTTTTAATCTCAGTCCCAACCGTGCTGTGTGGTCTTGGGCAAATCAATTAACTTTTATCAGCTTACTTATACATAAAATCAATATGCTAAAATTTGCTATCTGCTGGAGTTAAGGCAATTCTGTGAGAATAAAAAATAGATAGATGTTTTTAAAAAGATTCAAACCCTATAACCAAAAAAGATATTACTTTGAAGAAATCTCATGTGCAAAGAATTTCATGATTACTGGCAAGGAATGGTGAATTCATCTGTCATGACTGCCAGTAAGCAGTTTCTATTTTTATTTTTTGGAGGACATGATAAGATGTAACAATAAACATGGAACAGAGTGGCCCCAGGGAGAAAATTGCATTTCAAACAGCTCCTTCTGGACTCGCTAATGGTAAGCAAATATTATTTCAGTGGAGATTGACTATAAAATTAGAGATAGTTTGAAAAAAAGTATTTAACCCTTAAGAAGAATACATTTATTACATTTCCAGGAGTGTTTTAGGAAATTTTCTAGTCAGAATAGTGAGATGCTGGTATCATTTTGTTTTCCTTGGCATACTATACTAACGTCTTCATGAGGTCTCTTCAAAAATGAAGACTTAGTCATCTTTCACCTTGCAGACTGTTTTTACACATATACCACGTCAAGCAATTAGGTGTTCACTTGATGCTCACTCATTGGAATTTTGGCATATAATATTAACCTAATTGTGGCAAAGCAGTGGGGGGAATGAACAGAGCCATTTGATAAATTTGGTCAGGGCATGGCTTTGACAGGTAGAACATGTGAACATTGCTTTTTGGTCAATAGTAGAATTACCTTGTCCTTGTTCAGAAAGGGAAAAGAGAAGGAAGAAAAAAGACTGTTGAGCTTTTACACACATTATTTTCTTAGGTAATGTATTATGAAAGAGTCTTTCTCAAGTGCTAATGTATAAAAATTATTCTGTTGCAAATTTACTGAGGGAATAGTACTTAAGTTACTTATGTCTAGTCCCAATTAGAATCAGCCATAATTTTAACACTCTGGTCACCACCACCTAACAGTCTTATAATAAATCCCTGTTTTTTAAGTTAGTTTCCAAATTTTTTTTTAATGTTTTATTTATTTCTAGGAGAGAGAGAGAGAGACAACGTGAGCAGGGAAGGGTCAGAGAGAGAGGGAATCACAGACTCTGAAACAGGCTCCAGGCTCTGAGCTGGCAGTCAGCACAGAGCCCGACGCAGGCCCGAACCCACCAACCGCGAGATCATGACCTAAGCGAAAGTCGGACGCTTAACCGACTAAGCCACCCAGGTGCCCCTTAAGTTAGTTTCTATCATTTACAAAACAAATGATAACTGACTAAAACAATGGGATTTCATGAAAGATTTCTTTTGACAATGGAAATAAAATTTTTTCATAATTAGCTAATCTAGTTTATTGTTTGCATTCTATAAAGAAATAAACTAAGGCCCTGATAATTAAAATGATTTGTCCAAGTTCTCATCCAAGTTCTTACAAAGTTCTATTTACTGATGGAATCAAAATCAGAACTTGAACTTCTATCTTATCTTATCTTATCTTATCTTATCTTATCTTATCTGAAGAGAAAGCATGCAAGCAGGGTAAAGGAGCAGAGGAAGAGAGAGAATCTTAAGCAGGCTCCATGCTCAGCACAGAGCCTGACCCGGGACTCAATCATATGACCCTGGGGTCATAAGGACCTGACAAAAAATTGAGAGTCTTACATTCAACCAACTAAGCCACCTGGGTGTCCAAATCTTGAACTTTTAATAACTCTCCCTCAGGCTTAAACATACTTTCCCTTAACAAGTCAAAATTAACAAACTAGTCTGCTGGGAGCCACACTGGCCTCGCTGGATGACAGTCACAGTGAGGAAATGGTAGTGTTTGCACATCTCCTGCCATGATAAAGGAAAACTGGTATCTCCTTCTGCTACTTCTGGCTCATGTTGGAAATGAGGCTGCTGGTATTGACCAGGCCTCACAATATTCCAGATCAGACCAATATTCCCAACACAGATAGCTCATAAGGAAAAGCACGTTCCTGCCTTTTCCAAAGAGATTTCAGATGAAAACATTGTGGATGATTATTAAAAGGCTCTTCCTAAGGGCCTTGCAGATCCAAGACTTACATAATAAAGGGGGCTTGAGTCTGGCCCTGAGACAAAGAGCCTAATTTAGAGTTAAGGGCAGGTATCCACCCTCCACCCAATTGTTTCTGCTTGGAGCAATGGCCGCCCCCCTCCCAAGGCATTTGTTATCAAGTATTTGGAGTGACTTATCCTGGCCTTGAATATGCTGATTGCTCCCTGTGAAGGAACCTATTGAGGAACTCCTTGTTTTCTGATTATGGGAGCAAAGGTGTTTCCTGAAAGACCTGTTTGACCCCAGCTCACAGAGAAGTAACTTCACCCTTTTATACTAAAAGCATTGTCTGATATGCTAAAGATACCTTCATCCCCATAGGATAAGCATCTAAATCACCTATCTCACTACTGATAAAGGTTATGCAGAAGTCTTCTACACATCTATGTTCTGGGAAATTCTTACATATCAAAGAAGTTTGTTATCAGAAATCATTGTCTAAGGCAAATGCCACTTCTGTGCCATCCCCTAAACACTTAATGATAAAATAAAGTTGAGCCCCAGTCAGAGCGGAGATGCCTGCCTGGTGACCAGAAAGACTCTCAGGGCTTTGTCACCCCTCCCTCGCCGGCACCGTCCATCCTTCAGGGACCCCTGGACCCCGGCCAGAGCTAACCTCCGACACTAGTCTCTTAACTTGGAAATTTATGAAATAGTTACATAAAGGGGAATAAATATGGCCTCAGCAGTAGGAAGTTGAAAAGTGAAACCACATAGAGATCCCAAAGAAATCTACATGATTGCTTTGGAGAATCTAGTATTTCTTAGCCAGTAATGGTGAAGCCAGTTCACGCCAGGGGAACATGAATTTGAACCCTCTCAGAGTTCAGTTTTTAGGTGTAAGGGTGTGGATACCTCTACATCCATTCCACAGAGATGTAGGGGTGGGATGATCAGAAAACTTTTGTAAACTATGGCCTTGACAGAGAGGTACTTATATAAATAAAATTACAACCTAAAATAACAAAAGCACCTAAAATTACATTTTCTGATCTGCTCTTCCTATTCTTCCCCTGATTTGTCTCATATATGGGTCTTTTTGTTTTTTCCAAATAATGACTTCTTAGAGAGGGCTTTCCTGTTTCTCTACTTAAATACAGCCTCCCTCCTTACCTCTGTCATTTTCTAACAAATTACCATGTTTATTCATTAGAAGCAATGCAATGACCAAATCTAAAGACTCTAAATTATTTTCTTATTTGTTTATAATTTGTCAATCTTCACTACACTTTAGTTTCTAGAAAGGGAAAACCTACCCTATATTATATATGACTGTATTCCCAAGCACATAATATGTGCTTCTTGAATGAATGAGGGAAAAAATGAAGACAATGTAGACCATAGTGGTTAGTGATTTCTTCAATTATGCATAACAGGATAACACTGAGGTCTAGAACTATGGTTCCTATTTGGTAGTCCTCTGCTCTTTCTGCTATATTATACAGTGCTTCTCTTCTGTATATCTCTCTCTATCTATCTCTATCTCTATCTATCTATCTATCTATCTATCATCTATCTTTTCATACTTGTACCTATGTCCATCAGTCAGGCAGCCAAAAACATTCAAGTTTCCTTTCCAGTGAAACTCTAAAAGTACTAGGTGGCTTAGTCGGTGGAACATCCTACTTCAGCTTAGGTCATGATCAAACCCCGCAGTGATTTTGCTGCTGTCAGCACTGCACCTGCTCTGAATCCTCTGTCCTTCTCTCTCTCTGCCCTCCCCAGCTCATATTTACTCTCTCTCACAATAAATAAACAATAAAAAATTATAAAAGTACAATCAATACTGCCCACCTAATGATTTAAAACAAGAAAACAAATTTAAGAGAAACAAACAAATCTGGAATGAGTTCAGATGAAAAACAAGTAATTTAGGTGCTAGAGAGAATGATTTATGAGGAGAGAATAAGAGAACCAAAAAAAAGCAGAGTAGAGTCTACTTACTAACTGTTACAGAACACTGATGAAACACAGAGGACAGGGGAAAAAACGTGTACCGTCAAACAGAACAGTGCAACGCTACTAATCCATATACATAAGTACTCTCTCATGAAAACACTTGCAATATTAGATTTCTTAGCACCAATTTTATAGTATATGTGAATATCTATGCTGAAATTGACCATCACCCTTGACACAAAGGAGAATAGCAGATGCTAAATATAATTTCTGGTATAAAGGCCCTCATTTCCATGTTGAATTTACTCAAATAGTGTTTAATTTACAAAGAGTTCCCATTCCCTGCAGGGTGCCTCACAAAATAAAGGAGAGCTACTGTAAGTCTAATATAAAGAAGAAAAAAAAAAACCCCGAAAAACTAAACTAGGCTTGACACCAAGGCAATTTTCCTGGAAGTGAACCTACTGAATTGTGAAATAATCTTCCAAGTGAAGTAATTATGTCTAATTTTCAAAGGAACAAAGTTGGCTCTTAGTGTTTTGAGAACTTTTTCCTTCTCGGAAAGTTTTCAAAATTCCAAGCCAACATCTTATTTGCACCAATGACTTCTAGGAGAACTTTCACCTTTCTACTAATTCCAAGGACAAAAGGACTTGAAGAGGAAATGGTGAGGCAGAGTTGGTTTCAAAAATCATTTTCCCTCTTCTAGTGGAGAAGCCCATTGATCTTTTGGAAAAGGAATGAGGAAAAGAAAGGAAATGTGTGTCTTTTATTTAAAAGTGTTAGTCACATGTAAGATCTTTTAAAAATGTTATTCATTTTTCATTGTTTCTTTATTTTTAAAAAGATGAAACTAGGAGAATTTATATATGCTACAATGGGATAATCAGGATTGTTAATTTTATGCACACTATTTTCAGTGAACTCCTATGGAAAGGTACTAAAACAGTGTAGAACCCACCTTGTACAGAATTTTTAAAAAGAATCGTGAGAGCCACTTGAAAATTGTTTTAAGTTCAACAGTTCCCTGCTGTAATTTTGTCAGACACAGATGAGGAAACTGTGAAGTTAATATTTGGAAACCTTAAGAGACTTACTTATATTGTTATTCCTTCCCCAACTGTTCATTTTAAAAATATTTATTACAGAGCAAAGATAAAAATGAGGTCCTATGTGAATCATTTAGAATCAAGTTTCCTCATTTGTTTACAGAACAGAGTAGAAAACAGGGCACCTGGGGCTTGTTCAAGTATTGTTGTTCCTTCTGGGCATTCCGCTTTCGGCTTCTCAGTCTCCTACCTTATTAAAAAAGGCAAATCATTCAACTAGTATTTATTGGGTGTCTACTCTGTACTAGCTATTGTTCAGCTTACAGCTGTCTAGCAGCCAATCTCCAGGAGGATTCCCAATGACTCTTGTCTCCCAACTAGTCATGGCCTCGTGTAGTCCTTCCCACCTGGGTCAGAGTTGGTGTGTGTGACCAGTCAAGTAGTACGGCAGAGCAAAAGTGTGTGATTTCTAAGTGTAGGTCATCAAGCACATTGTCATTTCTGCCTAGTCCCTTTTGGGCCATTTGTTCTGGGTAAATGCAACAGGTATATGAGGAGGCTACTCAAAGTGTCCAGTGGAGCAGTCCACACAGTGAAGAACTAAGTCTTTCTGCTACACAGCAAGCACCAACTTGCCAGCTATGTGAGTCAGACATTTTGGATATAGATCTTCCTTGCCTAGTTAAGCCTTAAGATGACTGTAGCCCCCACAACACCCTGGTTGCAACCCTGCAATAGAGATTCCAAGACAAAAGCACCCATCTGGCTCCTCCCAGATTCCTGACCCACAGAAACAGTGAGAGAAGAAATGTTTATTCTTATTTAAAGGCATTAAATCGTGAGGTATTTTTTTTACATAGCAACAGAGGATTAATACAGCCTATTTTGTCGTATGAGAAAGAAATAAACATGTGGTAACTAATTATGTGATTTGTAAGATAACAAAGTATATGTACTGGAAGGACTTTAGGTTGTCTCTTTTGTTCATATCTAGAACAAAACTGTTGGATTCTCCAACTGCAACATTCTCATCTGAAAATGATAGATTTTTCCTTGTTTAATTGTTGTAAACAATTACTAAACTTAAGAGTTCAACCATTAATTTGCTATTATTAGTAATTTGCTTTGAACAGCATGGAGACCTTAAACAATTTGTATTTTTCAAAGTACTGAAATAGGTCTCTCCGGTAGTCTAAGAAATGAATGAAACAAAACTGACAGCAGCGTTACTTCCCATAAGAGTTGCAATTGATTGCAGCCAGACTCTATGAGTGGAATATCAAGATCTGATTTCTACTCAGTTATTTTCTGTGGGAGGAGATGTGCTGGCAGTAAAATTGACGTGGAAAAAAGAGAGAGACTTTCCTAATCAAAAAGTACACTCGTTACCTGTTCTGCAAGAGTCTATGGAAAACCCCCCAAAGAGGCCTGAGTCTCCATATTAGTAATAGACTTTGACTAGAGCTTGTTAAGTGAAGTTCTACAAAATTTCTGTCTTCTTTCTGAGATAGGCTGGGTGTCTGCAGTAAGGTAATATCTGCAAATCTTCTGCTTTAAGAGTTTCTTGGTTTAGAAATCACACTGACCAACTGTTTAATGTTGCCATAAATGAGTAAAGACACTCCTCATCAGTGTCTCAAATGAGCAATAAAGTTGCCACGGAATGTCCTGGGGAAAGTGTTAAAGGGTCAGAATACCCACCTAGAATGGCCACCTGGTTTAGCTGTCAGATTTCAGCTGCATGAGATCTAATCTCTTTGGCATGCATATTCATCTCTCCATCTATATACGTCAGGCCTGTTTATAATGAATCCCACCTTAGGGGAAAAAAAGGGGAGGTCGAGAAAAGGACGTCTGGTAATAATGGTTCTTGCTTAGGTTTTCATTTAATCATAAATTAAGAGAGAATTAGTTAAGATCTTCCTAACTGGTCTCTGTATCATTCATCATGTTCTTTAACTTCTCCCTCAATAAAATAGAACAGTACTATTTTCCTCAGAGCTAACAAGTTAAAGAGCACTTCATTCATTTGTGTTAAGCTTGTCTTTAAAATACAAACATGTATTTCTTTGGTTAGGCATGTTCGTAACTTATAATCTTTGTAAGTTATCATGTTCAGGGTGAGTGCATGTTCTTCTCAATACCTTGTGAGGATAGAAGGGGTAGAAATCTTGCCTCCAGTGGAGAGATGGTTATTTGGAAGCACTGTGTGGCATTGGGAAGCAAAGGGGGAGGGGGAGCTTCTTCTGTGGAAACTTTAGGGCAGCTCTAAGCCACAGGAGAGGGTGAACTTGGGTGTTGGAGGTGAGAGAAGGCCTCAAGCTCTGAGGGGAGTAAGCAGGGCAAAGTTAGTTACAGAAAACTGTATCTGAATCCAGATACTGAGAACCACAGGCATTCAAGCAGTTGTCTTCCCTTTGTTCAGGAATAAAAGGAAGCCATTTTAATGAAATTTAAAATAGTCATCTACTTACCTTTGGGAGTGTCCCTGGAAATCAGAAGAATAAGAGAAGAGAGGCCAGAGGACAGTTGGAAATTGTCCAAATCCAGGCCACCCTCTGGGCTAATATGCCTATCAAAGCAAATTTTCTCACTAGTATGGTTTCAAAACTGGTCTTAAAAGCCCTTGTTAATGACCTGGTAATTGTTTTAATAGCTTCTCAGTCAAGTGTGAAGTGCTGTAGTTGACATGTCAGCAATGTATGAAGGATGGCGAAAGTTCACTCCCCGGGTAGCTAGAGTATCATTAAACATTCCTGCTTACATTTTGGCTTACTTAGCAATAAAAGTTTATTTACTGTATCCATAAAACTTGTCTCTAGCTGCCTAAGGAAGTCTCCATTCAGGTTGGCTCTGTAAGAGGAATGTTGAAGGAATTTGTGACGAGCAGTGACTTTCCCTTTTCTGAGCAGCTTCTTCAGGGGGTGATGAAGTCATTTTGTTCAAATTCCCTCGTGCTCCCTTCATATGAAGAGATTCCCCCCCAAATCCCAGGAGGGAAATAACCTTTAAAAAGCATTTTTCCACAATTACATTTAATTGATATTCCTACATGCATTTATTTAAGAAAATATTTTAAGTACCTTTTATGTACCAGCTACCATTCCAAGCAATGGGGATGTGATACTGAGTAAAATCTATGGCATTAGGGACAACATATTCGAATGACAGAAACAGAATGTATGCATGTTATATGTGCATGTGCATGTATGCATATGGAAAAACACATATATACATGAGTAATGGTTATGTTCTATGGAGAAAAACAAAGAAAAAACAGAATAAGGAGAGTTGACGATATAATGGAGAAGGAGTTTTGTTATTCTATTTATTTTATTTTATTTTATTTCATTTTATTTAGGGTCATCAAGGAAGGCTGATATTTGAGCTGAAGGAAGTGAGGGAGCAAGTCAGGAAGATATCTGGTAGAATAAAGTTTTAGGTGGAGAAAAGAAGAACAAAGACCCTGAGAGAGGAGCAAATTTGCTGTTTCAGCGAAAACAAGAAACTCTATGTGGCTGATGGTGCGTAAGGAAGACAATAATACGGATTCGGTGAGGGAAGAAAGGAATGGAAGGAGGCAGATCTTGTGGGGCTTTACCTCTGAGTGAACTGGAAGAGTCCCAAGACTGAAATTACATTTGAAAGGAAGTCTCTGGTCGTCCCTGAGATAACATCAAGGGTGTGAAAGCGGAGGGCAGGGGGAGTTAAAGCAGAAGACCTCTGCAATTATCCAAAGGAGATACGGTGAGTTGGGATTGTGAGGGTGCAGAGAACAGTAGCTGATTGGTTCTAGGTATATTTTGGAGGCAAAACTGATAAGATTTGTCATCATACTGGTGATGGGGTTGGAAAGAAAGTGAGTAAAAGGTGACTGGAGAGCATTGACCCTGAGCAACAGCAGGATTAACTCTCTGTTAAAGAGGTGGAGAATACTGAGTACTTACTATGTGCCAGACATACTATGAAGCCAGTAAGTGACAGAGGTAGAATTGAAACCGTATATAGTAGATATTTGTGTGTGTGTGTGTGTGTGTGTGTGTGTGTGTGTGTGTGTGTCTAAGAAGCACCATATGCTTTCATCTCTCTTACTTCATGACAGCATATATGATGCTTGGAACTGCATGGGCTATTTTGTGATGATGATGTATCAGAGTTAAGGAGCAAGGAGATGGCACATGCAAACGTGGTCACTGAGAGTTGCATAAAGCACGAGCAAGATAAAGGAGAACTATGGGGAACAACTAACCCTTGGGAATTACATTTGCAGGGTGCCACGACTACCGATGGGCTTGAAAATGTCAGGAACAGAAGTGTTCATCAGAACATGCAAAGGTCGGGGCGCCTGGGTGGCTTAGTCGGTTGAGCGTCCGACTTTCGCTTAGGTCATGATCTCGTGGTTCGTGGGTTCGAGCCCCGCGTCGGGCTCTGTGCTGACTGCCAGCTCAGAGCCCGGAGCCTGTTTCAGTCTGTGACTCCCTCTCTCTCTGACCCTCCCCTGCTCACGCTGTCTCTCTCTCTCTCTCCTAGAAATAAATAAAACATTAAAAAAAAAAATTAAAAAAAAAAAAAAAAAGAACATGCAAAGGTCTGTGACCATAGCTTTGGGAGAGAGGTGTCCTATAGGAACTGTCACCAGGAGCATAGGTAGAGGAACTCAGTCTCTTGTCAACCTTTGCCTAAAATGGAAAGACCCAAGCGAATAAAAACCCCTTCTTTTTGCACTTTGATCTCCTACAGACACTGCTCAAACAGAAGCCATAGAGCGGTCAGTCGGTATCGTCCATAGAAGGCTGGTTTCCAGGACTAGAGCAGGGTGGGAGTGTGACGATCTCAGCTGCAGTGGAGAATATTGGGTGTGCTGGTAGACCTACAGAAGAAAGGGAACGAAGAAAAATGGCAGAATAGAAAAGTAGAAACAAATCTTAGTTCCTGATGATGGTCTTGCGTCACCCTACTGCATCCAGAATTACCAACTCCAGGCTTTTATATTTATATTTATATTTATAATTTGAGACTTACAAAAATAGCAGGTAGTTTTCATTACCCTCCACCCAGCTCCTCCTAATGTTAACATCATGCATACCCATCATGCAATTATCAAAACTAAGAATGTATGTTGGTATAATACTGTTAATTACACCATAGATTATATTTGGGGTTTTCTAGTTATTCTGTTAATATGTATTAATTCTATTCTATCCTAGAACTCTATTCCAGGATGCATTGCAAATCACCACATTAAATTTAGTTATTATGTCTATTTAGTCTCCTTCAACCTGTGATAATTTCTCAGTCTTTCCTTGTTTGTTTGTTTGTTTGTTTGTTTTTAAATAACCTTCACACTTTGGAAGAGTACTAGTCAATTATTTAATAGAATCTCCCACAATGTGAGTTGATCTAATGTTTTCTCATGATTAGGTTATACAGTTTTGGTCAGAAAAACAAAGAAACAACAAGTCCTTTTCAGTATATCTTATCAGCTCTATGATGTCACTATGACTTATTACCTAACTACTAAGTGATCTTATTGTGTACGATGGTAACATTGATCTTATTTAACGTGGTCTCAGCCAGGTACAAACTTCTTTCATGTAAAATGATAAAATATCTTTATTTCTATTATTTAAGTCACTCTTAGTTGGTATTTTCTTACTTGCAGATGGATATATCCTAACCAATACATCAGTCCTTCTTCATATCTTCCTATTCCCCAGGGTACCTTATTTACTATATGACAAAATGAGGAACTTAATCAAAAGTCCCTGAATTGTATATTTAGGACCTGTGCATATAGTAAATTATAAAAAACGAAAGTCACAGACTTGCTTTTTATCTCACTGACCTTTAAATTTTTGAAACAAAGTAGTACATTCATGATTTAAACAAGAAAACATTTAATGATTAAATTCAAGTCTGAAAGTTAGAAAGAATTAGGGGAATTATTAGTCCAAACTCCTGTATAATTAGAGAATCTTTTTAAAAATATTTTAAGGATTATGCATTTATTTTTGACATAGAGAGAAAAGGAGCTGGGGAGGGGACAGAGAGTGGGAGAGAGAATCTCAAGTAGGCTCCACCCTGTCCGCACAGAGCCCCACGCAGGGCTCAATATCAGGAACCTTGAGATCATGATCTGAGCCAAAAAAAAAAAAAAAAAGGTCAGAAGTTCAACCGACTGAGCCACCCAGGTGCCCCAAAAGAATTCTTCTAGAATCAGGCTTAAAGCACTAAAAATTACTAATTGTGTCCCACAGTATTGGTTATTAGTGTGGGAGCAAGGATGGAAGAATTCGGGGATTACACCGCTTCCATCCATGTTGGCATCAGTTGATTAACCAACCTTGGTGGAGCACAGATGTTCATCACTAAATGTTCATTACACAGCATGTATTTTCATTCAGACACGTTGCCTTATCTTTTCCAGAACATTTTAAGAGTGAATTCATTAGAGAGACACTAATAACTTCCTCAAGTTTCAGTGATAATACAACAGAACTTTATTTTTTATTCAAAAAAGAAGTCCAAAACAAGTGTTTCAGGTGGGCAGGTTGCCACTTCTGATATGCAGTCCAGGGTCCCTGGCTCCTCGTCTTTTGTGGCTCTTCCATCCCCTAGGGCCTGCTGGGTAAAATGTATTGGAGAAGGGACTCTTGCTTCTTGAAATCTCCCTTCTGGAAATGATGCATCTTATTTTCACTCACATTTCATTGGCCAACCTTTTCACATGGCCACACGTTGAAGAAGGGAGCCTAGGATATATAGCCATAGTGGAATTTTCCAGAAACATGTACAGAATCTAGTGGAAGATTACTTGTGTTTGTTCCTCAGTTAGCTGCTTCTGTCACAGGTGGCTGATTTAAATCGTTTTGAAATACAGATATAATATGTCTGGAGTCTTTCTCCGACCTAATGTGCTACTATGAGGTGTGAGAACTTTTCCTACGAAAAGCTGGGTAATAAATATTTTAGGCTTCTAGGTCATATGATCTCTGTTGCATGTAGTCAATTCTCATTCCAACGGAACACTATCTTAGACCTAATGCAAATGAATGAGCGTGGTTGTGTTCCAATAAACTTTATGTAAGGACACTGCAATTTTAAATTTCATATAATTTTCACAGGCTGTGAAATATATTTTAAACTATTTTTCCAATTGATTAAAAATAGAAAAATTTTCATGGTTCTCAGGCCACACAATAGGCTGCAGACCAGATCTCACCTACCAGGCTTTACTCTGCTGACCCCTTATCTACTCTCTTTTTTTTTTTTAATGTTTATTTATTTTATATTTGAGACAGAGAGAGACAGAGCTGGAGGCAGGGAGGGTCAGAGGGAGAGGGAGACACAGAATCTGAATCAGGCTCCAGGCTCTGAGCTGTCAGCAGAGAGCTGATGCAGGGCTCGAACCCAGGAACCGTGAGATCATGACCTGAGCCAAAGTCGGACGCTTAACCGACTGAGCCACCCAGGTGCCCCGATCTACTCTTTATAAAGTAAGATCAATGTATCATGATTTGATTTCAGTGAAAACTTGCTAAGTCTTAATACCCACTTATTTCTCCCAAAGTTCTGATAAATCATTTATTAATTGGAGTATATTTTGGAAATCACATGCAATCTAAGTCAACTCACTAAGTTGATTTCATACCTCATTAATTATCACAACAATTTATTAAGCACCCAAGATGTACAATCATTTTACATACATTATTTTAGCTCTTTGAAAAAATACCCTATGACATAGCTATTGCCATGCCCACTTTATCACTGAAAAATCCAAGGCTTAAAGAAGCTAAAAAGTATTTTGATTATATTTCATGCAGCACAAAATGTAAAAGTCAAAATTGAAACTCAACTTGTATATGATAAACCCCGGTCTTTTCATCACACAAAATTTCTCAGCCTTTGAGGTGGAAGCTCATTAAAAGATAATAGCTATTCTTTCATTCTTTCCTTTGATACCTGTATTTGGACTTGATTGCACCTTTTCATGTGCCTTTTATCCTTTTCAATGTGAGAATAATATTCCTTCCATGGAGCCAAAACTGCACAACTAATGTCATATGACGCTACGTATAGTTCAGTATGAGGAAAACTTTCTCAGTGTGGAGAGCGGCTCTAAAATCATAATGTCCATTATTGACAGAGTGAGCAGGAGAAAAGCCTGATGAGATAAAGCACATGCTCTCTCTCGAGAGAGGGTAAAAGCAAGTAGTACTTCAGTGGCTGTGCCTTTGAGTTCTGCACAAGTGCAGGCTTACTCTGTTACTAACCAGTATGACCTTGGGTAACATACTTCAGCTCTCAGTTTTGTAATCTCAGAATTGCTTATTGAATTTTAGACTCTGACTTTTTTACAAAGGGACTTTGAGGGAACATGGGTGAATAGAATCTAACACCTATTTTGCAAAACTCACAAGATTGCTAATTGGCATAAATTGCTTGCGAGTGAGGGCATGTGACAGAGCTTTGCAAATTGATACAAGAAATAAACTTCACAAATAAAAGCTATGTTGTGAATATTCTGGATTCCATCACAGATTATATTCAGTTAAGGTCACACCATACTTGTTCTCATTTTGTTGAATATAGAATCTTTAACAGGACTAATGCTATTTGCCCCTTCCCTCGTTATATAGATTTTTAAGCTGCTGAATCCATTCATCTCTGTTTATACTTGCCCTTTGGATAAAATTTTTCACTAATGAAAGTATATGCCTTTGCTGAAGAGCAAAGATTACATTTCATAATAAATCTACGTCCTTGAAATACTGTGTGAATTTTCAAGCATAGATAGTAGTGAAATATTATTTTGGAGGGTAAAAGTAACCATTTTACAGCTCATTGACCCTTCAATGGTGTTTTCATGGGGATGTTACGGGCAGGATGAGATGGCACAGCATCAGCAGAAGAGGCGAAATCAATATCTGTCTTCCATACCCCTCCCTATCTCATGCAGCGAAATTCAGTACAAAGAAAATTGATATGCGTGGTATTAAATAACTTAACAAGAAAGAGCTAGAGAAAATTCTTTGTAGCAACACATCCTGCAACACACAAGTCTCTCCTGGCAGACGATTTCCTTTTAACCATTTGAGGCTTCTCACATTTCCGCTGCAGCTGGAGCCCATCCCAAGGCACTTCCTGCCTCTTAGGATTTTGGCACAGGGCCTTGGGCCATTCCACTTGGCTCTCCTAGAGGCATCTGATTTGTTGCTATGAAGATCAGTTCTGTCTCTACTGCTGTCTTCATCGTAAGTGAAAGATGTCAACCTTTCACAGACAGCTATTCCAGCTTAGATGTGTGTGGGGATGAGAAGGGAGAAGGGAATGCCATTTTTCTTTATTTTTTTACACTAAACAGTTTAAATTTGTACTAAAGGAGAACACAAGCAAAGCCAATTTTCTTATTAAGTAAAAATGCCACGTTATATTTTGGGAGCCCTGGCCAAGATCTATCCAGAATCTATACTTCACCTAAATATCAGAGGAAGGGCATTGTAGTAAGGCTAACCTAGTAGCAGTGATTGACTTCTGTTTAGCTATATCAATCAGAATCTAAAATGTACATTTATTTGGACTTAGCAGTCCAATTTCTAGGAATTTTGCCTACAGACAGACTGAAAAACGTGCACCAAGAAATATATTTAAAGATCACAATGCTGGGTCATAAGGCCCCGTGGCAGCAATAGCCTGAGGCTGAGGAGCAGATCTCCTGTCCACTTCAGTCTCAGCTCAGCGTTCCTTATTCACTGCTGATAACTTCTTATTCCCCATAGGTACTTATATATGTGACACACATACATGCTTTTCAAAGGGCAACCATCTCTTTTTTTTATTATTTTTATTTGTTTAGTGTTTTATTTCTGAGAGAGAGAGAGAGACAGCGTGAACACGGGACGGTCAGAGAGAGAGGGAGACACAAAATTGGAAACGTGCTCCAGGCCCTGAGCTAGCTGTCAGCACAGAGCCCGACATGGGGCTTGAACTCAAGAACCATGAGAAAGTGACCCTAGCCGAAGTCGGACACTTAACAGACTGAGCACCCAGGCGCCCCAAAGGTCAACCATCTCTACAACTATCAGAACAAGGAATGAAGGAAACACAGCCTATCAAAGAAGGCAAGAAACATTGCCAAGATTATTTCCTTTTGTGATGGCGACCTTTTTGGTTTTGATGAAGCCAGTAGTAAATGAATATATGGAGAAATACAAAGAAAGAATACATAGAAGGATAAAATTAGAAATCTTTTCACTTTCCCCCCAGTATTAGCAGTTTTACATATGCCCTTCTGGTTTACATTTCTAAGTGTTTATGTGGATGCATATACATGCAAGCATGGTTTTCATAAATGGTATCAAAATACACACCTTGTTCCATGGCTTACTTATTGACTTAACATTAGAGCCCTTTCTATATAAGTACACATAAATCCACCCCACAATTTTGATAGCAGCAAAATACTTAGAGTGCAAATTTCATTAATTTATTTAACCATTCTATCATTGGTACATATTCAGACTGTTTGAATAATTAAAAAAAAAAAAACTGGAAACAGACCCAATGATTAAAATTGTGTCAATAGGTATATTAAATATATTTTTCAGTTCACACACATTTCCCTCTCTCTCAGTTGCCTTCTAGCTAAAATTCAAAATTGTCCTGTGCTTGGTTCTATTGAAAATACTTTCTATGAAAACAAAGAAACAACAATTTCTAATTGCAGAAAACAGTCTCATAGATGAACAAATAAAGGGATTGATTTGATTCTGCTTTGAGTTTCAGGAATTCCAGATCCTTCTGTTTCCCATCCCACCCTTTCCTTCCATCATTCAGTTCTGTTTTTCTGTTTTCAGGCTGACATTGTCTCCATGTGGTGATCCAAGAATAAAGAGAAAAAGCCTCTCTTACTGGTTTTCTTTTTTTTTTATTTTTTTTAATTTTTTTTAATGTTTTATTTTTTTAATTTATTTCTAGGAGAGAGAGAGAGACAGCGTGAGCAGGGGAAGGCCAGAGAGAGAGGGAGTCACAGACTCTGAAACAGGCTCCAGGCTCCGAGCTGGCAGTCAGCACAGAGCCCGACGCGGGGCTCGAACCCACGAACCGCGAGATCATGACCTAAGCGAAAGTCGGACGCCCACCCAGGCGCCCCTCTCTTACTGGTTTTCTTATGTAAAATCCTAGAGGAATCTGATCAGCTAGTGAAAAAGGCTGAATACTCTGGTTGGTCATTCTACTGTACTGGGTTGAATTATGTCTCCCAAGAGTTCACATCTTTCTGGAACTTCAGAATGTGGTTTTATTTGGAAATAGGGTCAGCAGCCATGAACTTAGTTAAGATGTGGTCATACTAGAGTAGGGTGGGTCCTTAATCCCATATGAATGGTATCCTTATGAGAAGGGAAGGGGAGACAGGGAGACAGACATATACAAAGGGAAGACAATGTGAAAACACAGGGAATTCACCATATCCCAATTTGCCAGAAAACAGACAATAGAATATAGGCATGGAATTGATTCGCCCTTGAGGTCCCTTGAAAGATCAAACATTGTTGAGCCCTTAATTTGGACTTCTGTCCTCCTGAACTATGATAGAAAAATATTTTCTTGTCTTAAGCTACCCAGCCTGTGGTACTTCATGATGGCAGTCCTAGGAAACTAACATACCCTCTAAAACTATGGGAGTTGGAAAGGGACCATTTTCCAAATAATTCAGATGTTATTACAAAATTGCTAAGGAGAAATATTGAACCAACCCAACCAAACCAAAGCAAGCAGATAAACACCAACACCAAAAAACAAAATTTAATTTTATCTGGTGGTAGAACCTTGAAATATACCCCAAACATTTTCAAACCCCGTGTAGCTATGTTTATTCATTTGGTATTTTTATCCCATCCACTTCGACAAATATTTTAGAAAATTCACATAAAAGTAACAACATAATGAAATCACAAATGTATAAAGAAAAGCGAAAGTCAAACAACAATGGAAGGTAGAAGAGGTAGAATGATTTCAGTAGAACACAGCACTTAAAGATATATTTCCTGCTATTTGTCAAGGAGAATATGAGTCCATGCAACTTTTATCATCCAATGAAAAAAGCTAACCTGACTCTTTAGAAAGAAATGACCTTTATTCCTACCCATGAAAAGAAATGTGTACTCAAGTAAATTCAGAATGAAACTAACCTTCAGGAAAATCAAAACTCAGTCTCAAATTAAATTCCAGAAGCAAGAAAAATTGAATCCGGAAGAAAGCAACATCTTCCAAAGCTTCAAAACATCACTTCAATCTTTCCTACATAATATTTGACACTCAAAACAGAAAATTACCAACTATACCAGGACTTATAAAACAAGCAAACAATAGGCCCATTGGAGAACTAGATATTGCAGTTATCAATCAGAGATTTTTAAACAAATGTAATTAACAGGCTTAAAGATGTAAATGACAAGATGATAAATTTCAGGTAAACATAAGACCTAAGCTTTCAGAAATTTAAAAAGTGGACAAACAAGATACTAATGTGCCTTTACAGAAGGAAGGTGGAGTCTAGGTGATACCACAAGGGGAGTTTTAGGAGAGTTTGTATTGTTTGATTTACTGAACTGCTTGATGTGTTTCCTCTCTGAAAATTAATAGAGTGGCACATTTCCTGTGTATATGGTATACGTCAACGTTTTTTTTTTTTTTAAATGTATATACTACTGAGTGTCTGAAATAAATACATATTCTAGTGTGATTGAAAGGAGGTAAGCTTATCACTGTCTGTGATTTCTAGACATGAATGCAATTTAGCGAGAGAGGCCTGATGCCTTACTGAAGGATAATGCTGAATAGATAGAAAAGGCAGAGATTATAGTCTAGAGTAGTAACTCAATAACTATTTATTAAAAGAATGAATGAATTGCTAATTTATTCCTCCCACTGGAAAAGGTGGTACATATACAGGACTGCATAAATAAACATAAGCATTTATGTTTTAGATCTCTTTAGAGTGTCCAGTTCTTTCACATATAAGGACAGAACAAATTATATAGTATTTAAATTGGGAGAAAAGAAGTAACCTTTTCATATTAAGCCCTTTCTTTGATTTATTATGTATTATATTAAAATTTTTAAAATTTTCTTGCTTCTCTGAAAATGTATTATACATACTCCCTGGCTTATAGCTACACAGAGATCAGCTAATGGGAATATTCTTGTTAGGATCATACAGATGATATACTTGTGGGCTTGCTGAACATAGTTCTCAACATTCCATGTCAATGCCCAGGCCAGTTAACACTAGGCATGTGATTTAACAGATTTTCAAGAATGAACAAGTTATATTTCTCTTGTTTATTTAAGGCAAACTAGAAGAGTCTCTTATTTTGATTGAGGAAAATAAGTATTGACAAAAGAAAAGCCTAGTGGCCTGTTTAAGAACCCCAGAGTTGAGGGAAATTTCCCTTTTCACCATTTTAAATGAAGGATTCCCTTTAGAGTTCAATATATGTTCCCAGTGTGGTTAAAGCAAATGCTTGAATAACATTTTAAAGAAAAAATCAACACTCTTTGTCACCCTACTTCATAAAAAATTCACAAAGGAATCAGTTTAGAGAAAATAAAGATTAAAAAAATTGTGCCTGGGTTGTATGCCAGGAAAATGGGTCACTTATGGATACATACATAATCATTCATTCAACAGATATGGGGAGTCCCTGCTGTTTGTAAATTAAATTATATGACTCCCTCAACTGCCTATATCTTAATGGCTTGAGGGTTTATATACAGCACTAAGCTAATAATAGAACAAAATGATTGCAGAAAAATATACTAAAATAAAATGGCAATGAAACGTATGTTTAAAAGTACTGATTGGATATTCATATGGGAAACTATAGAAGAGGAAATCACAAATTGAAGTGTGCCTTGAAAGATGGGAAGACGTTGGGTAGGAAGGCGAGGGCCATTGATTGTTTTTTCCTTTTCTTAGATGAGGAAGCAACGTATGAAAGCTCACGTACATGTTAAGTTTGGGGGGAGAATAATAAGAGAACTCTGCCTGGAGTGGAGACATAAGATACTCATGGAATACAAAATTGGAAAAAGATTATGGGAAAAAATATTTATGCAAGGCAAAGTAAAGTGTTTGGATTTGAGACAAGAGAACAAATGAAGGCAACTTGGAGTAAGAGAAAAATGATAAGGTTTGAGGTAAGAGGGACTTGGATTTGTATTCTAGCTCTCCTAAATATATATGTGTCCTTTTCCTCCTTATGAAGAGAAGATAATATTATCAGGTAGTTGTATTGTGAGTCTTAACTAGAATAATATGTATAGAGTGCTGAGCCAAATAAACCCTTAATACATATTAAAACATCATCCAACTCTTTCATTTTATGCTATAAGGGGTTTATAGTCTACTATAAGTGGTTTATAGTCTATATAGTACAAAATTTTTGAGTTGGATAAAGACTTAATGAAGACTGTATTTAAGGAAGATAAATCTGATAGCAATTTGGAAGTCTTGGAGGAAAGGAAGCTGGCTGGTAAAGCCATTTTATTGGGGTGGGAAATTTGAACCCCCTCAAAAACATATGTATAAAGAAGATGTGGCATATCTATACAATGGACTATGACTCCGTCATCAAAAAGAATGAAATCTTGCCATTTGCAACCTTGTGGATGGAGATACAGTGTATTATGCTAAGCGAAATGAGTCAGTCAGATATAGACAAATACCATATGATTTCACTCATATGTGGAATTTAAGAAAGAAAACAGATGAACATAGAGGAAGGGGAAAAGGGAGATGGAGGGAAGCAAACCATAAGAGACTTTTTAAAAAGTTGTTATTTTTAACAATTATTTACTTTTGAGAGAGAGAGAGCACGAGCAGGGGAGGGGCAGAGAGAGGGGGAAACAGAATTTGAAGCAGCAACCAGGCTCTGAGCTGTCAGCACAGACCCAGACTTGGGACTCGAGCCCACAAACTGTGAGATCATGACTTGAGTCGAAGTCCGATGCTTAACCAACTAAGCCCCCCAGGCACCCCAACCATATGAGACTCTTAACTATAGAGAATAAACCGAAGGTTGATGGGGGGAGGTAGGTTGGGGATGGGCTAAGTGGGTGATGGGTATTTTTGCGATGAGCACTGGGGTTATATGTAAGTGATGAATCACTAATTCTACACGCGAAACCAATTTTACCATCTATGCTAATTAATTAGAATTTAAATAAAAACTTGAAAAAAAATGTAAGTACTACCATATAGGCCCTCTGGGGAGAGTTACATGAGCTTCTGTTGACAAAAGCAGTCCAGACTCCAAAAAGGTTAAATGTACTATGGAAGATGCTAGACTATGAGGAAATAAGGAAGAGAAGTAGAATATAATAATAAGATTTGATTACTTTATATGCAGATTAAAAGAGGAATTGAAAATAATGCTGAAATCTTAATCTTGTGTTACTGGGAGCATCATAATACTGTTTCCAGAGAGAGAGGAGTCAGTTTGGAAGGAAAGGTTATATGTTTGGCCTTAAACATGTTGCATGTCAGATATTTGCCAGAATTGCTAAGTAAAATCCTGACCAGACAGAGGTTTGCCTGAACTTGAGATGCAGGTCAGAGCTGGAGATAAAGATCATTTATGACAGAGCCTCTCAGATGATATTCCTGCTCCAAGGGTACATGGCTAGAGCCAGGGGGTGCATAAAAGCCATGGATATAATGAGACAAATTTTGGAAGTATATTTCCAAATATAAGGAAAATATTTAAAATTTTTCACATTTCAAAAAAATTTGTCATGCATGCTTGTAGTGAAGTATTATGAAGTAGAAAATACATACCATTTTTAAGGTTAAAACACAGGATAGAATGAATCTGAATTAATTACTGTTGCTGCCAGGAGGAATTCAGAGAAAAAGATTGTGAGAAAGCTGCAATAGAAAAAGCTTAATTTTCTGAGAGTGTGGAAATAAAGTCAAATGAGCAGAGGAGCAAGGAGTACCCCACAGCTGGAAGATAGAAGGAAGAAAGTCCAAACAAGGAGAATTGTCAAAAAGGCAAGAAGATGTATCAGAAAAAGAAAGTGTCAGAACCTGAACAAAAGAGAATTTGACGAATAGTTTGTCAACAATGTCAAAGGCAGCAGGGAAGTCACATAAAATGAGTCACCAGGCACTAGAGTCCTGTTCCCAAACAAGCCTTTAGAGTGGATTATGTTACCATGCTAAAGGTGTATGTAAAAGATGTTTAGATCATGTTCTAGAATAAGGTTTAACGGAGAAACTTTTCTAGTTGTAGAACGCCCTTCAAAAGATCAATAATCAATCATAAATGTGAATCCCTTGGGCAGATCATTTATTTTACATGCTTTTTGCTCTATTCATCACAGCAGCATATGACTCAAATCTTAGACTCAGACAATCTCATCCAGTTTAGAGCTGATTAGAACTTGAATACTGTTGAGATTGGAATAATTTATAACCTCAAAACTTGGCACTTTAGGGATGATGGGACAAGTAAATTTTTGTGGCTTTTCGACAAAATGTCTCAAATACTCAGAGCTCTATTATCCAGCATCCTGCATTCATCAAAATGAAAACAAACAAACAAACAAAAAAGGTGAGAAACAAATCATATTTTATTATTATTGCTGTTGTTCGATTAGGAAAACAATACATATCACTCTAACATTTCTAAGCTGCTAAAACTGCAAATAGGCTGTAAAAATACTGCTGGAAGCCGCTGCATTAGAAGGAAATGCTCATCATATAGCCACTTTGCCTACTTCTCTTCTCATTTCTCCAGAAAGGTGCAAAAGTATGTGAGTGTTTGGGGGAAGGAGCCAGCACTAAACTAGAATCCTGCTTTCACTGTATTTCTCTCTTGACTTGTACAAGGGATCTTCCTTCTGTGCATCTCAGATGGCCTGTCTGTCAATATGTACGCTACCCAGTTTACCACTCTGGGCCTCACTGTGGTGGTTTATGATAGGCAAGCAATTACATCTTTCTTCACAACCTTATTGTGAGGATTATACTTGATAACATCTCAACAAGCGCTTAGCATACTGCAGGCATTTGGTGGAATCAGTCGGAATTCTTTCCAACCTTAGAGATCTTTGCGAACAATCAAATGACATAAGCCACCATGTATTACTTTAGACATTCACATATGATAAAGATGAGTTGAGAGGGGAAAGAAAAAGAAGGAGAGAGGGAGACTGAGAGGAGTTGAAAAAGATGCCTCTCATTAGGAGGTTATATTGAAAAATTACAGACTAAAGGCTAAAGCTGGAACAGAGCTCCATGGCAGATACAGAAGAGAGACAAAATCTGGCAATTGGGGGAATGAATTTCATATTATAAAGGATTTCAAAGTCTTCGAGATTGAGACAGCCACTGTTGGGATATAAATAGCTTGTTTAAAATTATCTTCCATGAAAATGATGAACCTAAGGGTAATAAAAGTGACATTTAATTATTAAAGGTATTAATAACTCTGATTTTCTAATAAATACGGCTAATGTTTCCCTTTAGATAAAGTTCTAAGGAAACACTTATACAAGAGAGCATTTTTTTCTTGCCAAGCCAAAACGTACATAGGGTTTCAAATGTTTTTGACTCTGATCTATGTATTTAAAGAGCATAAAATAATACTTTGCCACTTTATGTACAATGCATGCTCTTCTATTCCAAATGACTTTCTATACTCGCTAATGAGTCATGATCTGTACTTTTCAAAACAAAACAAACAAAACAAAATCCCCAGGGGTGACTGCGTGGCTCAGTGGGTAGCTTTTTGGTTCGGCCTCGATCATAATCTCATGATTTGTGAGTTTGAGCCTCATATCAGGTTCTATGCTGATAGTGCAGAGCCTGCTTGGGATTCTCTCCCTCTTTCTCTCTGCCCCTCTCCTGCTTGTGCTCTTACTCTCTCAAAATAAATAAACTTAAAAAAATATTTTTAAATCCCCAGATTTTTTTAAAACAGATCACCACTAAAGTACAATGGTCTCAGAAATGAACATTAGTTTAAAAAAATCTATTTATAAATTACGAGATATAAATCTCTAGGTAGATTTAATTAATTAGAGGGACAGCATTTCCTGCAGCAATACATATTCAACAACCAACCATTTAATCAGCATCCAACCTGTATTCAACATCCAATCCAACCCACATTTAGTATCCAGCCAAGGTAGGTCCTTTGTTCTGAGAGGTATTAGATGAGAGAGTGGTAGGTGTGTGTAAAAGATTATGTCCACTCAAGGGGGATGAAAAAAACAGAAGAAGCTCATATGTACTTTGGGTTTATTATGCAAAAAGAAAGACTATTACATGAGTCTCCAATTTAGATTTCTATTTAACTCCAGTGCTATAGGTCAATTATTTGAATTAGTTTGTGGCAAATTATAGAAATATATTTGAAATGAAATAAAACTAGAGGTGTATTATTACTATCAAGAATTCTTATATGTTTTATAAATCTCTCCTTAGAGAAGCTTTTAATATAGTCTAGGGATTCTGATACTGATAGGTGGAAAATGCAAATGACTAAACACAAATGAGAAATTATATTAATGGCAGTGAGTGGTATTCATGTAAGGAAAAAAGTGTTGTACCACCAAATGAGGAACATACTTTATTGTGTGCTCATAAAGGACTTGAAATTATGGGTTAAGTGACTTTTTAGCTTAGATTTTTCTGACCATCATTCTTTTTTCAATATTTCATTCATTGATAAGATTATTTTGAGAGTGTACATCTTGAATTTTGATTCAAGAAAATTGACATGGTGTTTTTGGGTTTATAAGAGTAGAAATACTTGCCCATTCTTTTCCACTTAAACAAATTCATGGAATAGATAGAGTAAAAAGAGATGTTGAATTGAAGAAAGGAGAAAACTAGTGCTCCTGGGTTGCTCAGTTGGTTAAGCAGCTGACTCTTGATTTCAGTTCAGGTCATCATCTCATGGTCATGGAATCAAACCCTGAGCCAGGCTCCATGCTGAGTGTGAGGTCTGCTTGGGGTTCTCCCTCTCTCTCTGCCTCCTTCCCATCTCCCCACACCTCCTCTCCCTGAAGTCTCTCTCTTTCTCTCTCTCTCTAAATAAATAAGTAAACTTAAAAGAGAAAAAAAAAAAGGAGAAAACTTGGAGTGCAGGACCAGAGCCCATGCCAAAATGGTAATGTAGGTGGATTTTGTCCTGGCACTCAGTTTCCTTCCCTTTCTGTATCCCTTGACCACCTTATAGAGCAGCCTAAACCCATCATCCCCACCAGCACAGACTCTGAAGTGAAATAAGTCAGGGTTTGAAATCAAAGTTGATCATTTATTATCTACCTGGACTGGGGAAAATGGTGAATTCTTCTAACTTTTGCAAATTTGGATTAAGGGAGAATGTATAGAGACAGCAAAGAGTTGCCAGAAAAGATACAGCACACTCAATTAAATTTTAATTTCAAATTAATGATAAAAAAGAACAAATAATTTTTTTCATATAAACATGTACGAACTAATGCATGGGACATGCCTACCCTAAATAATCACTTATTGTTATTTGAAATTTGAATTCAACTAGGTGCATTCTATTTCATCTGGGAAATCAACTTGTAGTTCAGATGAATGATGAAAAACAACAAATAATTTATTTTATGTATGTCCCCAATATTGCATGGGATATAATTATATCAAGCAATTATTCATCATTTATCTGAAATTCAGATTAACTGGGTATTCTGTATCTTTATTTGCTCAATCTGCCAATTCCTTAGCTAGCATGGTTTCTGGCACATAATAAGAGCTGTAAAATTTGTCCAGAAGAAGAAAGAGCAAAGGCTTTTGTAGATAAATCTGGATTCAAATTCTGCTTCTATGAGAATTTTAATTTATTTATAAGATCTTAGCTCTGACTTTCCCAAGGCATTGGCATGTGCCCTGAATCTCTACTTTATCTTCACCATCAATATGACACTTCTCTCAACTGGTTCCTGCCTTGGAAATAAATCTATTTACGTTATAACAGAAGTCTCTAAGATCTCACTACCTAAACTCTTAGGAAGAATTTTCTATTCTCACCTTTTGAGTAGCTTATTATTGACTCCATCTGTTGTCCTGGAAGAAGACATCTAAGAGAAGGCTCCTCTTCACAGTACCAGTCTTTTCTTAAGTGTATGGGCAGGGAGAAATTCCTGGTGGTGGTAGGCAAAAAGTCAATCAACTACCATTAGTATTAACATGCGGGGCACTCAGAAATCTGAACATTTAGGAAATAGCATGATAACATTTGCTTACGGTTTGGTCAATAATTTTGCTTGGCATGTTCCATAAGTTTCTCATTAGCAATGCATAGACCTACCTGCACTCTGTGTGAAATTGCAACAATAGCAGTGCTTTTCCATAACAGCCCCACTATGCGTATCTGTGATACACTGTCATAACGATTTGTTTCTTAGATGTGTTCTGAACAAGTCAGAAAAAGTAATCGAGGGCCTTCAAATCCAGTGAGTATCTAACACAGTCACATGGCCACATCAGCTGGTGCAGATTTGGAAATTATCATCCAATTAGTCCTTTACCACTCTAGCTTGATGGGGTGGTACATCATCCTAAAGGAACTCCTCTAGGTGACCTAACTTCTCAAGGGTAGGCATTAATTGGTCACTTAATATCTTGGTTTTGTATAGTAAACATTTATTTGTTTCCAGACTTCATGAGCTGACATTTCTTACTAATATACATATATATGCTTTGTCATTTAAACTTAACAATCCTACAAAATATCATTATCTCCAGCTTGCAGATGAGAAGAACTGAAGCAGAGTGAGGTTATATAACTTTCTCAGGATCTCAGTTAGTAATTGATGGAGGCAGTTTCAACTCAGGCAAACCCAAGTTAGAGTCCACATTCTTAACCCCTATGCAATGTTGCTGGCTACTCTTGGAGTAATATATGGCAATAATGAAACCATTTCCTTGTGTAAGTATCACTTCCATGGAATAAAGCCATTATTTACTGAGAACTGAGAGTTGGGTGGGTTTTTTTTTTGTGTTGTTTTCTTTTCTTTTTTTTTTTTTTTGGTAATGGGATCTAAGCCAGAGTATTTCATTTTGAGTGGTGCTATTCATCACCTCAGGCTAAGAGTTAGCTGGATACCTCTGCCAATTGTCAGTGATTCAATATACATTCTAACAGAGGTTTTATTCAGTCATTACTTTGGATTTGTTTTCAAAGCTCTACTTCTACTTGCAAGCTATCTGAGTTTCTGTTTGTTTGGTTTGGTTTTACAAAGGGACCAACATAATGGATACTTTAATGTTAAAATTATATTTAAGTCTAAACAGAGAAACTTGATTTGGGACACTGAAATAAAACATCCAAGAAAGGCCTTCTTTATAGATTTAAACCCTCAAATTCTCACTTTAATTTGCAAGAGAAAAGTTATTGAGCAAGAAGATATAAGTGATTTTAACTCTGTTTAAAAATACAATGAAACTAAAAGAGTGAGAGAGAGAGAGAGAGAGAGAAACTTTTCTTTCTAATGTACATTACGTGGCCAAAGGGGGACCTTCACTAGCTACCTGAAGGAAATTAGCTGTTGGTTTCAAAATCACTCTTTCCAGCGAAGTTGGGTGTGTGACTCAGATTTCCACACCAAGGTAGTCCTTGAGAGAAGATTTTAGCTGTAGAATAGGTTATGTTAAATTCTTTGGTATCACTTATTATTTCCTTCAGGCAAACCACATGTCAGAGAACCTCAACCTGAAAATGACACAGGCTACATGTACTTCTTCCTCTTCCTTTTCAAAAGGTCCTTTCTGTCTGTCAGTTTTCATGTGTGCTCTTGATTCCTATCTTTTTATAATAAATGTACTTATCAGAATGAAAAAGTCATTTCAATCTTTAGTTGCAAGATCTTTTCTTTCCATCTCCTGGACAGATGAGATAAAATGTGATTCGAAACTAAACATATACAAACTGCTGTACAGATTTTGAGGCTTTTCAGATGTCTTGAATAATCAAAGTGATGAGACAAACAAGTAAGAAAAATAAGAGAACAAGAAGTAGCATAATTTGGGGACCCAGTGTACCCTTCATGCCGTGGTAGGTCTTCTACATACAGTATTAAATTTAGTTCTGCACCTAAGGCACGTGAAGTTTGGAGATATAAAAATAACTTTTTCCCAATTTTGCGTATGATATAAATACAGGTACCAAGATTCTAAATTAAAATAAAAACTCAGAATCTGTGATATCTCCATTATACCACTATTAGGAATTTGGGCACTGTATTTAGGGCTAAACCTTCTCAAAGTGCCTGATGAAATGGAGACCCCTCCAAGCTTCTAGAAAGTGGAAATTTAAAAAATCTTAATTTCTAAAAATATTTTCAAAGTTAATGTTCTAATCGTGGTCTGGCATGCTTAAGAGTCATTTAATTGGGAAAGCACATCATTAACCTTTGATACATGAGACTCCTGAATTATTTCACACATATTTAGGGCCAAGTGTTAAGCATTTTGTTTCAAACTTAAGATATATGCTTGGAAATTAGGTGGACCAAGCCTGGAACATAGGTTTCATATTACACCTAGAACTTTCTGGATTATAACCTATTTGGCATTATGCCACGTTTCATAATTGTGTTTTCTTTTTTCATAAGAACCACAGTTTCCTATTAGACAGGAAGTGATAGATTACGGTAATCCATGTGGCTGTTGCCTGTCCCTTGTCATTAGCACTTGTTGCAATACAAAAGAAAAAGTATACCCTAATTGTGGGATGTCTTTTTAATGTTTCATATACATGGGAATTGAGCCTTTTAATTCATTAATTTATTCAATTAATATTTACCTTTTTGAGTACTTTATTGAGAGGTAGACTTGTACAAAGCACTAAAGATATAATGGTGAATAAACAAAGTCTAATGGGGGAGATACTAATCAAATAATTAGCAGTAATTGTAAAATTGCAATTGTGATAAGTGCTAAGATATACAGCGCTCTGAGACAAAGGTGTAGGGAAACTAATCTGTGCAGAGAGATTGGGAAAGACTTCCCTAGTGCAGTGAGGATTAATCTGAAATCCAGAGGATGAACAGGGGTAAATTAGAAATGGGGGGGAAGATAAGAGGGTTTTATCTTTTGAATCCCAGTTGGGGGTAGTGATGTTGGTTGGGGAGAAAGCCAAGGAGCACAATGGGCTGGAGATCAGTAAGCAAGATGGGGGGTGTGGAGATCAGGGCAATCATGAAAGATTAGGTGGGAGATGAAAGGGTTTCAGGGCTGGGCTGGGCTGGGATTCAAGGAGTGACAAAATCAGATGTGTGTTGAAAAGGATTGCATATATATCTGTAGATATAGAGGGAAAATGCAGGAGAGGGGATAAGATGGAGGTGCAGAGCCCACTCAAGAGGTGTTTCCAGTAGTCCAGTCTAGGAGTGTCGGTAGCCTGGCCAGGGTGATAGTGAGGATGGAAGTGTAGATAGAACAGATTGGTGATGAATTACATATGGAAAGATGGAGGATAAAGTTTAAGATGACTCAGATTTCTCACATTATAAACCTTACTTATACTTCGCAGATAAAAGCACTGCTTCTTAAATGCTTCCAGAAAAACATTTTAACCTGAGAAAATGAGTAAATTACATTATTCAAAAAAATACAGATTGCAGATGAAAGATATAATGCAACCTGATCAGAGCTCTCAAAGCTAAAACTTTGGCATGTTAGCTAGGAAGCAAACTAAACATTCCTTAAGTTATGTTTAAGAGAGAATTATGTTCTTTAGCATTTTTACTTCTATAGGTTTTTCTCCCTTTCCATTAAGTAAAGGCACCTATTCAAAGCAGAATAAATTTTGTCATTGTGCACTGTATTAAATGAGCAGTTATTTGTTCACTTGTCACTGAATATGGTGGGGGCTGAGGTACCTAACTGTTTCTCCTTTTTACTTTCTTTCTTTTCTTTCTTTTCTATTCTTTTCTTTCTTTTCTTTTTTAGAGAGAGAGAGAGAGCATGAGTCAGGAAGGGCAGAGGGAGAAAGAGTATCTTAAGGATGTTGCACATGTAGCCTGACATGGGACTTGATCTTATGACCTTGAGATCATGACCTAAGCTGAAATCAAGAGTCAGATGCTTAAACTGAGGCACCCAGAAACCCCTCTTCTCTCTTTTTATCCTGAATAGTTAAGAGAAGCTTCATATTTTTCAAGTCTTAGCACTTTTTTTTTAATTGGGAAATTCATTTAATGAAGGAATATAGTTTTACATAAGGTTTTAGAGACTAGTAAGAGAATTAGCGTATGTAATTTATTACAAGCCTAGCTTAACATAATCTAAACTCCTAAAGATGGTGTCAGTAAAGAAAATTATTAGAGGCCATCCATTCATGAACATAGATGCTTCCCCTGAGTTTAAGACTCATAGATGGCATTTCATCCCATGTGTCTGGATATGCGTCACTGAATTATTTTGGTCCTCCTACCTATGAACCATAGTACATAAATCCATAAATAGGAGTTAATAATAATTTAGCTAGAAAAATATTGGTGGGATCTCTCAAGTAGTCATAAATCACTATACAAAACAAAATTAATATATATTTGTTTAGACTAATCCAGGAGTCTCTAACTGCAATTAGGCAATGCTAAAGATATTATAAGTTATTATGCTTTGCAGAGGAAAGCAAAAATTAAGGAATGGCAAATATTTAGGTCACAAGTAGAAGGAGGATATAAAATCACTACTTTTCCAAAGGTTGAGAGAAAAAAAGTGGAGGGGTGGTAGAGACAAAATTTGAGTTTTTGTGAAGGTTTCCTGTTAGTTGTCATGTTTAAAATATTGAATTCCACCTAAGAAGTCAAATCTACATTTCTTTTTAATATATCAAATATATCCAGCTTCTAAGTGATTATTAATAATGCAATAAATAAAAACAGCACCTTTAACCTCAAACTGGTAAGATCAATAAGATAAAAGAAGACTGTAGAATTCAGAGAGTAACATGAAAGATGGATTTTTTACTTTTAAGAAAATGTCAATGACTACCAAAGGTCCCATTGACAGAGATCATAGTCTGATTATTTAGGGATAGGGCCTGGGAATCAGTATTTTTAAGGTTCCCAGTGCTTCTGATGTGTAGTCTATCTTGAGAACCGCTATCTCAGAGATGGTTACTATAGCTATAAAAGATGTGTACAATGAATGAAACATGCTCTGTGTAGCTATCAGTCTATTGCTAAAGGTTCCTGGATATAGTGGGACTATACAGATTCTTTGTTCTAATGAAAATGGCTACCATGTTTAAAAATGGATTTGACAAAAATGTTCTTGTTTTTAATTTCTGCTATTATAATAACCTTAAAAAGAACCTGTGACATTGGTATTAGTGTTATCCTTATTTTAGAGACTACAAGTGAAGTTTACAGAATAGAGACAAAGCAAAAAAAAAAAAAAAGACAAAAAAATTAGACAAAGCTAATTTCTAGAGGCATACATTTTGAAGGTGGTAGGTTTGGGATTCTAGCCTAATCTGCATGATCCTGATGACTAGGCCTTTGAGCTTTCCTAGAAAGTTATGCTGCCTGTCCATTGTGGGTGTGTTTTGGAACACTATCCTTGTCTCAAAACGATGTCAGCCTTTTAGAGAAAACAAATAAGTAAAAATCAAGAGAAAATTGATGGGGCACCTTGGTGGGTCATTCAGTTGAACACTGAACTCTAGATTTTGACTCAGGCCATGATCCCAGGGTCATGGGATCAAGCCTTGCATTGGGCTCTGTGCTGAGCATGAAGCCTGCTTAAGATTCTCTCTCTGTCTCTCTCTTTGTCTCTCTCTCTCTCCACCTCCCTCTCTGCCCTCTCTGCTCATCACATACACTCTCTCTCTAATAAACAAACAAACAAAAATCAAGAGAAAAATAAAAATTGGGAGGATTGTGGATACCTACATGTTTGTATGGTGCTTTGCATTTTCAGAACCATGTTTCTTTGCAATTGCCAAAGGAGAGAGGGCAACTGCAATTTGCCTCTATAAAGTTAAGGGGTAGTCTTCATAGAAGAAAAGCACAGTTATGAGAAACTTCAAGAGCTCTATTTGAAGGACTTTCCCATGTGGTTTCTCTTATTCAACATCCAAACCCATCAATTTAGATCAAAGGCATTTAAAATATCTAATATTCCTGCCTGTGAACTAAAATCTGGACTTGGACTTGGGCATCTGAAGAATTCAGTTGCCTTTTGGCCTGTGATTTCAATCTTTTCCAATCATACCTCAAATCCTTTATTCTTGTAAAAAGAGTCAAGAATTGAGACTAATTAGTTTCTAACCACATTTAAGACTTTTGAAAAGTGCTACTTATACATTATATCAACATTAATTGTTATATTATAGCACCCAGCCTGATGTCACACCCATGCAGGCACTTTGTAAATGTTACTTGATGGTTTGATAATTTTGTAGGATTAAAAACCTTAGCACGAAAAGGTGGCTGTTATTACCTGGGATTTAGGGGAATATAAGATTTTGCAAATACAAGGCACCTCTTCTTACTCTCCTTAAGTGGTTTAACATTCATAGGACATGGTTTACTTTCCTTTTAAACCTTTTTAAAACATGCAGAATCTAAAGATAGACTAAAATTACAGTAATATTCCATTCCGAGTGGGATAAGCAATAAGAATACTCATGAAATGCATTTGCTAAAACTTATTGAGAACATAGTTTGCCATAATACAGAATCTATTTAATTATATGGATTCGCTTAAAGGCCACAGCTACTCTTGAGGAAGGTACTGCTATCATTTATACATTTCCAGTGAGGAAACAGAAGTTTGAGGAACATGTCTAGGGTCATCCATCTAGTTAGGTGGCAGGGCTGGAATTCAAACTTAAGGCTAATGTGAACCTGTGGCTTCAGAGGGTCTAAATTTAGGGGAGTTATCTTTAAACACACCAGCCCAGGACATTTGCAATATTCTCTCTAAAGTTATATAATTGCCTGAAGCTTCTATCGGCTATTTGGAAACAAATGTGAACACATGTGGTTTCTTATGTCTATTCTTTAGTTAATTAGATGTTTTGGTAGTTGTTATCTGCTTACACAGAAGGCAGAGAGATACAATTGTACAATACAAGGATACTCACTGACCATGAAGAATCCAAATCTTTAACGTACATAGTGGAGCTATTACGTCACTCTACTTTTATACTTTCTCCTTAAATGCTCACAAATAAGCGATTAGCTCATTTAAAATGGCTTGGGATAGAAACAGCAATTGATGTTTAAACCTTACAACCAAGCCAGATCTGTGTAAGAGGCTATTCTCCCTTATTACTATCTTATTTTGATTGTATCAGCAAGGGGGAATCAATAGGTCAAACAAGACCTGTGAATTAATGTTTACTTGTACATATGCTTTCTGGCTGAGAGTGGTAATGTTGTGATTATTAGGAAAGATACTGTCATTAAGTAAGTGATAATAGTTCCTAAAATAGTTTGAATGCTCACGAAGTACTGAGCACTAGTTTACGTGTTTCACATGGATTATCTCACAACCACCCTATGGGAGGGGACACTTATTGAGTCCACTTCACAGGTGAGGTGATGTAACTTGCCCAACATCGCACAGCTAGCAACCAGCAGAGTCACCTAGGTATTCTGACTAGGGGCTCACTCTGAATCTCTAAATGCTCTTAGCAGGAAGTTCTGTTATTATTAGAAGTCAAATGACTACATTATAAGCAATATAAGTTAATTGTTTTAGAACCAGAAAGTCCCAGTTTCTATTTTTCATGACACCATTTATCAATCGATGTTCTTGAGCCTGTTAACTGAAGGTTGACTGAAGATAACAGCAATACCTACCCCATAGGTTAGTGTGAGGTTTAAAAAACTAATTCATGTAGGGGCACCTGGGTGGATCAGTCAGTTAAGCATCCGACTCTTGGTTTTTGGCTCAAGTCATGATCTCATGGTTTTTCAGTTCAAGCCCCCACTTTGGGTTCTATACGGATAGTGTAGACCCTGCTTGGAATTTCTCTTTCCTTCTCTGTCCCTTCCTGGCTTGCTATCTCTTTAAACAAACAAACAAACATTTTTAAAAAAACCCTAATTCATGTAAAGCAGTTTAGCATGGACACTAGTAAGTACTCAGTTGTTTATACTTCTTTTTCTTATTATTAAATTTATCTGACTTGTGTTTCCCTGAGTTGATTCAGGCTCCAAAAATATGTAACAAATGTACTAGGCAGGTTTGACTGCTTTCTTGAAGTCTTGACCCGGCAGCTTGATGTTACTCACCAATTTAGTACAACTTGGCATTTGTGGAGGCTCCTTCCCACAACAATAATTGATCTCACACAGATCATCAGCCAACTTGTGAACTGGCACAGACAGAATTAGAAAAACCACAAGTTTCACAAGAGGAAACAGGTCGGCAAGTGAACAGTCTTGCCCTAGGACAAACTTGAATTCAAGAAGGGCAGAGAATTAGCACCAGGCAATCTGGCTAAACAGAGGAGCCATTTCTCTTTTCTGGAAATCCTGACAACCTGAGGACTCAAGGAGCTAAAGACTCAGTAAGTCCAGGAAGAAGGAAAAGATTACGAGGAAGAAAATATGGCGAGTTTTAGAGGCCGACACAGGCTGTTGTTTGGTGCTGGATGTTTTCCAACCACATTAAAGTTCTCTGCATTAGACTTGCTCGGCTGTGTTGGCAAAGTCTGCCTCACAGACGAGGCCTCAAGTCAACTGTGCTCAGTGGAGAGGAGAAAAAACAGCAAGACCACTGTAACTGGCTGTGTTTCATTAACCCAAAGGCTCTAAGGAAAAAAAAAATAAAGGTATTCATGATTTGCACATGATGATCTAACAAATTTTAGAAGAGGATATTTTTTATTAAGGTTTTTTGTTTTGTTTTGTTTTGCCAAATACATGTAAATTGACAGCTACATTTATATAAAAAGAAATTCATGTATATATTTCTGGTACAGAAGCTTCATTGCAATATGTTCTGCTTGGTTACTATAAGTATCATCACATTGGGTCTGGCCTCCATCCTGCCCTACTCATCACTACCTTCCCCCTACGTGCACTAAAAACACTTGTTCATATCACTTCAGTTGGGAACTAAAAGAGAATAATTTCAGTTTCATGAGTTAACTGAGATAAAGTGGAGAATTTTTTTTATTGGAATTCAATAATATATACATTATTGGAATTCAATATATATATACCCACATAAATTGTCTTTGATTTGTTCTGGAGAATGCTAAAAAGTAGATCATCAAATATATAAACTTGATGGTTTGTTTTCACCTAAAAAGAAAGAAAGTTTAAAAAAAATAATAAAAAAACCTCATTTGCCATAATCATGACATTCACTGAGGATAGGACCTGGGGATGCATTGTATGCTACATGTTTGGATGGGAATTAGATCACATTTTCTAGTTCAGCTTCATAGTTTCTTGATCTTTAAGGTAGAGTATTCTTTCCAAAGGACATGAAATAAAGTGAACTTTTAGTAAAGATGTTTCAGCAAAATTACAAATCAGAATGCTTTAGACTGAATGTTTGTGTTCCCCCCAATATTTGTATTTGTATATTGAAACCCCCACCACAAAATGTTATTTGGAGATGGGGCCGTTGGAGGATAATTAGGGTTTGATTAGGTCTTGTGGGTGGGGTCCTCACTATAGAGTTAATGACATTATAAAAAGAGTAAGAGACAGGAAAAGCTCTCTGTCTGTCTCCAACTGCATGTGAGAACATAATGAGAAGATGACTATCTGCAAACTAAGAAGAGAGCATCACTGGACATCACACCTGCCCACAGCTTGATCTTGGACTTTCCAGCCTCCAAAGCTGTGAGACATAAATGTTTGTTGTTTACATTGCCTGGTCTGTGGTATTTTGCTATAGCAGATTAAGCAGATTAAGACAGGAAATTAGGCTTATTTTAGGCAACATGATAACTTAGGTCAAATTCACCTTTGCTAAGTTTCCTTCTACCTCTGTCAGGACAGCCTTTTCCATCTGATACTCCTAATATTCCGCATTTCCTAATCCATGTCAGAGGCTAAGCTGAGTATTAGAAGGTTAGGGAGGACAGACTGAAGGGTTTTGCCTTTCAAAGATTTCAAATTTAGAAAATGAGAAAATTTTCAGGAGGGGGCCTCTAAACTGCAGCTATAGAGTTCAGTTTTCAGTAAGTTAGGTTTTGAAATAAATTACAGTTTAAACTACAGCTTTGACACTTCAAGTTTTCTGTCAGCAAATCACTTTAAACTCTTTTGAGCTTAGTTTCTTTATACAAGAAAAAAGGGGAGGAGAATAGCAATAGTGTAGCTATTTCATGTTGAGAATTAACTGAGAATACTGGCAAGCACTGAGCATCATGTCTCGCACATAAAAAGAAGTTTTAAAAAAAGAAGTTAATAACAAGGCTGATATTTTGCCGAAGGGGTATCTGACTAGTATTCCTTTAAATTTTAATGTCTACGTCCAGAAACACCACTTGCTGGTGGGAGAGCTCACCAGACCAGTCACAGGTTATCAGAAGTTGATGAAACCTTAGAGATCATCCACTTGAAGCCACATGGGAAAGGAGACTCAGTGGGATGAACCAATTTACCTTGGTCACATGGTAGGTAAGAGACTGAGGCAGGTCTTCTTACAACAGTCTCCCTTATAGTTTTTTCATTTCACTGAGAATTCCTGAGTGTCTAGGGAATTAAGGATGAGAACTTTCACTTTGAAGTCAAGTAAGCATTGACTTACGGCATTGATCATTAAATATGTGTATTTTGCATAAGATTTAATGTTGACTCTCAAAGTCTCCATTTTACCTAATCATTTATTTATATAATATTCATTGATCAGTATTTTCATTAAGATCAAAATGTTATCCTTCATGGTAAATAAAATAAGTTTATGAATAATTACCTGCCGTTTCTAAGCCTCAAATCTGTTTAAATGCTGAGATGAGATCTGGTTCAATGGACAGACAGACAGCCACACACACACACATACACACATACACACACACTCACATACACATGCAATATAGCACACAAATATCTTAAAGCCATAAAGCATGCTGAATTATGGTTTCTGCTTTAGTTCAGGAAAGAGAGAGATTAGGATAAGTTTTTGTGGTTATTGTTGCTTTTAAACATTCTTATTGTTTAAAGTCAAAAACAGTGAATGAATCCAACCTAAAGACAGTTGTTGGCCAACTTTTTTTTTTATAAAGAAACAAATATGAATATTTTAGGCTTTGTAGTCCAAAAGATAAATTCTAGGATATTGTGTAAGTACTTTATAATAAGAAAGAAAAGTAATTTTTCACAATTCTTTTGGCAAAATTCAAATAAAATAATAGTAATAGTAATAGTAATAATAATGGAATGATCTTTCTGTAATCCAAGTCTATTATTGAGGAAATTGAATTCTTTCATGACAGGGATGACATTTTGTGTAGTTGAGGTTCAAATTATTGTTGCTTATCACCAAACTGATTGTAAACACCTGTCTTTAATAATCATTGTCATTTTACAGTCCCGACAAAAACAGCCTAGAGAAGAAGAATAAAGCGCTAAAACAAAGTCAGCCCACTAAAGGAAATGAATATTATAGGGAGGATAAATAATTGACCCCAAGGGTAGGGTGGGGACAGGGATGGGAAACAAAACAGAGAAAGGAAACGAAAAAAAAAAAGTAAGGATTGAAGAAGACACAGTAAGAACATATAATGAGGCAGCTCCAAGAAATGATTTCATATAGGAAATTCAAGAACTAAATAACACTAGGTCATAGATTAAAACACAATTTCTGAATCTTGCCTCCTTAAAGTTCTTACTTTTAGAATATATATTTATTATCACATCTAAGTCTTTCCTTCTTCCAGGATTTAAAAGACTTCTAAAACAAACAACACAATAAAGTTCCTGCAAGTGAATGTTTCAGTAAAGTTGGAAAAATATTGTCATCTGAGTTTAGTATTAGGGAGCAAAGTAGATTATAAGAAAATATTCTAATTTCCAAGCTTCATGTATAAAATGATCAAAATATACCACCCTGACATGCCACTTTACCGTAAGGATCATTTTGAGTTGATGGCAACTGAGGAAAAAAACAGGCAGGAAAGGCTCTCTGTTCTCCCCCATCTGCCTAAAATCAGGACACAAATTCCCCTTGTAAAGATGCCTTCCCCCTACTCTTTCCATACCAGAAAGAAGACAGCCCTTATCATGAGAGATGAGAAAGTACCAAGAGGAATCTGCATAAACAAACTTTACTGAATAACTCTTATCTACCCATACATTTGCCTCCCCAGTTACTCCGCCTAGAAGCTCCAGGGGAACAGTAAATTTTTTTCATTGTCCTGTCACTTTGCCACAATTTATTTTTCTTTGTTAAAATGGTATTAGCCCTTGAATCTAATTGCTTCTTGGGGCTTTCATTTCCTTTCTTGGTGCCCCTGTGCTCATACAATCAAAATTTGTATTTCTTTTCTCCTGACAATTTGCAATCTTCAGTTACAGAAACTAAAAGGTTAGAGGAAAAGATTTTCCACCACTACATATGATTTAAATAATATAGAAAATATAGCAGAGTCAAAGATAATACCTGTGAAAAACATCTTTCATTGTTGGAATGTGCGGGCCAAAGGCAAGGAGCAGTTGCTAGAGGATGAAGGCCAAACATTTAAGAGGCAACCATGAAATATCTCAATTTTGTCCCTTCCTTAGCTTTATTTTCCAGCTACTGTTTTTTGTTAATCTGAGTAGATAAAATTTTTTTTGTCTCTCCCACACCACACTAAAATTTTAAGTAAATTCTTTCCAACTAAATTCTCATTAAGACAGTATGATTCCCATGGGGCGCCTGGGTGGTTCAGTCAGTTAAGCCTTGGACTCTTGATTTTGGCTCAGGTCATGATGTCACGGTTGATGGATTCTAACCCCGCTTTTGGCTCCGCACTGACTTGGAAATCTCTGTTCCTCCTCTCCCCAGACCTCGACTCTCTCTCTCTCTCTCTTTCTCTGAATAAATAAATAAATAAATTTTAAAAAAAGATAGTATGGTTCCCAAACATACATACCTCATACTTTTCACTTTTAAAAATGTGTTGTGATATAATGAATAAGGATGGTATCTTTATCCAGGTCCAGCTAGTTTTGAATCTTGGGAACATCAGTAGCCTGTGAGATGTCTTTTAACAGGTTTTTCAGCTTATTATTGATTTAAAAAAATCTAATGTGAGTTCTCAACTCCTAAGGTTATTATAATCTAATAAGATAATGTGTATAATATATGTAAAATCAAGTTTATCAGGTGATTTTAAAGATTAAAAGAAATCAACCTTTCATATTCTAAAATGCATTATGGTTTTATATAAATTACACTGTCTTAAAATAGACAGTTTGAAAAATCAAAAATTAAAAATTAGTGTTATCATGTTAAAGGACTATAGCCATCATCTCCCTAAGAATATTCTAAGTATTAATTTACTTTTCCAGAATATCTGCTATCTAGAAAATGCTGATAATCCATGAACTTCTGCTTCAATCAGGCTATTGCTTCCTGAAGGGAAACTTGATGATCTCAAGGGGCATGTATAAGCTTTTTAATGTTAAAATCAAAAGTCATAAATTAAAATTTATTTTCACCAATTCCACTATATAATTAATTATACAATATAGCAATATAATTATAAGAGAGAAGAATAAAATTGTAGCCACCATACTTTCCAGTTTTTAAGCTATATTACAAAGTGATAGTAATCAAAATAGTATGTCTTTGAAATAAAAACAGACACATGGATCAATAGAACAGAATAAAGAGCTTAGAAATAAAACCTACAGACATGGCCAACTAATTTATGACAAAGGAGCAAAGAATATGTAAGAGGGAAAGGATACTCTCTTTAGTAAATAATGTCGAGAAAACTGGACAGTCACATTCAGAAGAATGAAACTGGACCCTGATCTTATACTACATACAAAAATCACTTCAGAAGGAATTAAAGCTGAATATAAGACCTGAAACTATAAACCCCCTGGAAGAAGATATAGGGAGGAAGTTCTTTGTGATTGGACTTGGTAATGGTTTTTTGTTTTGTTTTGTTTTGTTTTTGCATTTGACACCAAAAGCAAAGGCAAAAACAAACAGAGTAGGACTATATCAAACTAAAAAGCTTGTGTACAGTAAAAAAAATAACTATCAACAAAATGAAAAAGCAACCCAGGAAATGAGAGAAAATATATGTGCAAATCATAGATCTGGTAAAAGGTTAATATCCAAAATACATATAGTACTCATATAATTCAAAGAAAAAAAAGCAATCCAATTAAAAAATGGACAAAGGACTTGAATAGGCATTTTTCCAAAGAATACATATAAATGTCCAACAGGTATAGGAAAAGATGTTCAACATCACTAACCATCAGGGAAATGCAAATCAAAAACCACAATGAGATATTGTTTCACATCTGATAGAATGGTTGTCATCAAAAAGACAAAAGATAACAAGTGATGGCAAGAATGTGGAGAAGAGAGAACCCTTGTGCACTCTGTATGAGAATATAAATTGGTGAAGCCACTATGGAAAACAGTTTGTGGTAGAAAATAGAACCACCATATGACCCAGCAATCCCACTTCTGGATATATATCTGAGTGAAACAAAATCACTATCTCAAACACAGTTGCACTTCGATGTTCATTGCAGCTTTACTTATAGTAACCAGGACACGGCAACAACTTAAGTGTCCATGGATGGGTGAATGGATAAAGAAAATGTGGTATTTATATACAATGGAATGTTATTCAGCTATAAAAGAAAAAGAAATCCTATCCTTTGCAACAACATGGATGGGCCTTGAGGACATTACGCTAAGTGAAATCAGACAAAGTCAAATACTGTATGTTCTTACCTTTATGTAAAATCTAAAACAACTAAAGTCATAGAAACAGACAACAGATTGGTGGTTGCTGAAGACAAGAGAAAGAGTGTTCGAGAAATTACTGTAGATGGTCAAAAGATACAATTACAAGGTGTGGTTCTGGAGATGTAGTGTACGCTATGGTTAACTATAGTACTGTATGTTTGAAAGTTGGTAGGAAAATAGATCTTAGAAGTTCTCATGATATACACAAAAAATTGTAAGTACGTCACGTAATATGTGTTGTCTAAACTTATAGTGGTAATCTTTTCCTATTATATACTTATATCAAATCATTGTGTTGTATACCTTTAATGAATACAATGTTATGTGTTGAATATATATCAATAAAACTGAAAAAAATTCCAATTAGTGAAGAAGGGAGCACAACTATTCACATGTTCTTTCTTAGCAAACTACCTTTCTTATTTGTTATGTGAGTACTGGTTTAAAAGGTAGGAGGAGGTAAGAAAAAAGCAAATATAAGAAAATCCTGAGTAAATTTAAGTATGCAATTCTGGTTTCCATTTTCATCTCACAACTGGGATTGGCCTTGCATAATTTGCGTTGCCAAATGTTATACCAACCACTTTCAAACATCTCCAGTTTTGTGATGGTGGTGAAGTGTACATATATATATATATGCACACGGGGGCCTGTACAGTGGGTGTGGGGGTTTCCCCAGGGGCCAAAGGCCTGGGCTAGTTCAGTAGCAACTGCTCACTTGCGCTATATCTGGCCACGTGCACGCCCCCTAGATGCAGACAGCTTGGAACTTTAAAGCGGTTCAAGTTGGTTTTGTTTGTGCTGATTAAAAAAAAAAAAATGTTTCAATGAGAAAATTTGGAGCACCTGGGAAGGATATGGTTCCTTTGCTTCTCGGGGAACTGTAAGGCCTCATCTCTAGGAATCGCTCTCTGCTCCACTTTCCTGAAAACTGCCTAAACCTGCCCAAGCGGCCCGAGGAGGTCTGCACCCTCTTCCACTCTCGGCTCCGCCCATGGCTGGGCCACTGTGTCTCCCTGGGACCTTGCGTGCCGGGAGGGTTGTTTGGGCCTTGGGCCGAGCTGCCACTTCCTGTACACCTGGCACTGCCCACCCTGCTTATGTCTGAGATCGTGTATGTCAAAATAAAACAGCTAGAAACTGAATATATATATATATATACACATATATGTATATATGCATGTGTATGTACATATATATGTATATAAATGTGTATGTGTACTTATACATATATACATACACATGCATTCTGAGTATCAACGTTATAAAAGATAAAAATTTTCCTTTTTTCCTTTAGACCAGTCTTTTTCTGAACTTAAAAAAACCTTTTTGCTAATTACCAAGCATCTTTTGATTCATTTAGAAGTTCTCATGACTTATTATTTCTTTGTTGTTCTTATTTCAATAAAACAATTAAACAGACCAAGCTCTCCTTGGCCTCTCCTTCTGTCCCCAGCCCTCATCTTTGTTTCTGTCCTCCAAGCTTATCTTCTTAATTTCTGCAGGTATCTGTGTTAAGAGTATAATAATTGCTTCATATGAGCCCATAGAATCAGACATTTCTTTATTCAACAAATAGTTAAGTGCCTGCACAGTGTAGGCAGCAGAACTTGGATATTCTACCAACATTAACTGTATGTTTCCAGAGGAACAAAGAGCTCCTGTCCTCTCTCAATGGGACCAGTGCTCAGAGCTATCATCAAATGGTTGGGATTAAATAACTGTGTGGGGCATCAAAATTTTCACCTGATGCCCTCATGCGTTGGTGATTATAAGATGGTTTGTTGAAGTTAGAGAAGTGTCCATGACACAGTTTGTAGCTATTTTGCAAAAACTTAAGTGACCTATGCAAATATCAAACCAGCAATCTTTGATGCATTACCATGGGTCTCTAATCAATTGATTTGACTAGTGCAGATATTTTTATGTATTGATCTACCAATCTGAAGCACTCAGCTTCATTTAGATGGATCTATCTCCATTCTCTTTTCTTCACCCTATTATCCTCATCAAATCTATTTACATGAAAATATGGTTTACATCCTTGGGATCTTGGCTTTGCTCCTGACAGAATTTCTGCCTTGTCAAGCAGTTAATGCTTTCCTAGTGAGTTGATAGGATGTCAAGGACGTTGTCTAAAACAGTTGACATTCTACAAATCTGGAAATGCCGATTTAAGGCAATACACTGGAGAATTCAAAAGACTGGTCTAATAAATGGTAAAGTCATTTTATCATCAACAAAAATTCATTGCATTTTTTCCACCTTCTGCTATTTAGACTAAAGTAGCAGCAGCAAAAGTTTAACAATACAATACTAACAGATGGAGGAATTTATGAGTGCAAAAAAAAATGCTTTATAATCACCCAGATTTTAAAAAAAGAAACCATGGATGAGATACTCTCAAAATACATGCAGAATTGCTTAAGTATGATTTTAAAAATTCTACAGACTTTTTTGCGCTACAGAGGCTGAGCTTAGCAAAATGATTGTGGTATGAGTTACATTCTGTTATCATAATTTTACTCAGTTCTTTTCATGAGGAAAAATGGGGACTACTAAAAGTCGGCTCCAGTGACTAATGCGCGTGCTTCTGCTGAATTACCACACTTACACACATTTTATTAGGGCCACTTATTCCCCAACTATTGTAACGTGGACGGTAAAAATTTACCAGAAAGAAAACAGGAAAAGAAATGATGTTTTATTTTACTTATCCCACTGGAACAGGGAGCAATTTAAATGTACAGATGTAAAGCATTGCTTCTGAGCCAGCTATTGGTAATTGCTGCTGTCTTTAAATAACGAGCTATTTAAAGTGCAACAGTCATGCACTCACTGGTCTAATTTGTATTGCAAGATATTATAAATACATTAGTTTCCTAGAGAAGAAAATTTGCCATCAGTATGCCTTGAGACTCTAATGCAGAAAGAGAAAGGTTATATTGACAATTGCCCAAGGTGATGGTAGGTGTCCCTCCCACACTTGCATTAATGGATTGAGATTCAAGGTAGTAATTATGTAAAAGAGGGTGGGAAACATGTTTGCTAATAGTCTAGTAGAAACATACAGAGGCCATACATCCACAACTTTCATCACAAGTGCAGGCACAGGAGTAGACAAGAACCTCAGAAATCAGTCTGAAAAACACTAAAATTCACTTTAGCATAGGGACTTCAGAAGTCTTTGGATGGGTTGAGGGGAAAACATCTCTTAGATATTCCCAACATGAAAGAGGCAAGTGAACAGTTATGGGATGGACAGACTTTAGATGCTGCTGAAAATTTACATATTCCAAACCTACCTTCTGCTTTTTTAGTTTTTTCTTTGGGTTCACAAAGTGAAAGAAAAACTGACAGTTAAGTGAAAAGTCAACTAGGTAAGAAAAATGGAAATAATTATTTTGTTGTTAGTGGTTCTTTTAGTTTGTAAGGCATAGGCACCGCTTAACTTACCTCAGGAATGGGGCTTTATGGTGGAAAAAAACCCCACAAGGGATATAGGAAATACAGCCGTCAGAAACCAGGGAGGCTTGGACATCTGTTCGCACTACCCTAGACACTCTACCATCAGAAACTTGGGAGTTCAGCATTTTCTGCTTTCAGATATCTGCTGCCTCTGCTTCCCTTCTGTTCTGCTTATTTTTCAACTTTGCATCTTTCCACTGTGTGGCTTCTGCTTTATGAGTAGTGCCTTTGCCTCACCGGCTCTGTTGGGTCCCTCTCAGCTCTTCTACTCTCTTCCATCTTCTTTGTGTGTGCCGTGGTCAGACTTCCCTGGAGAAGATCAGACTAGGTTAGAGCTAGGGTCAGTCCCATCCTAGCATAGAATGTCTCCATTCTGCAGAGCTTTTCTGCGAAGACATCCGTTGTACACTTTGGTTCAGGCAATAATTACGGATCCTACAGTTTTGATGAGACAGCAGTGTGACATGCATGGTACAAAGCACCTTTACCTCCATGTTAAAGAACTCTGCATTGTGATTCACTTTGTCTGGAAAGCTCTTTTTTAGATACCCATGTGTCTCCTTCCCTTACCTCCTTCAGTTCTTTGCTCAAATACTGTCTTCTCAGTGAAATCTTCCCTACACACCCTATTTAAAATGTAACTCTACCTTTCTAACACTTTCCCACTCACACACACTTCCTATCCCTCCTTTCTTCTTTTACTTCTTTATTTTCCTTCTAAATATCTATTGACATCAAACTGTACACACTTCTCATTTACTTTGTATATTGTATGTCACTCTCTACTACAATGTAAGTATCGCAAGTAAAGGAATTTTACTTTTTTTCCATCAGTAGGTACCCAGAACCTAGAACAATACCTATCACATGATAGCCATCTGATAAATGTTTATAGAGTAAGCATGTCCAGTTTGAAGAGGGTTCTAGCAAAAACTGAAGATGGAACTAACATGGAGAAAATTGTAAATACAAGTCCCAGTATGTTGTAGCAAACCCAGAGATTAACAGCCCTTATAAGAGCAGAGGTAGTGGTCCTCAGGAAGATGATCTGTGGAAAACAAAACTCAATATAATATCTGATTAGATATCAAATTTTGGGGAGAAAAGTGAGTCTATGATAAAGACAGTACAAAGAAAAGGAAAAGAAAAAAATGAGAAATTTGGGGGAAATTATAAAAGAAGGAGGACACAACCAAAGTGTATCAGTGGTTCTGCAAAAAGCAATGATTATATAGCTTGTGGTGGAAATGCAGTAAGAGGGTCACAATTATTCTCACCTCCTGTTTTTCATGGTGTTGTGTCATCTCAACCCCCTTGATGTGAAAACTGTAACTTGCTTCTAACTAAAAACGATGGTAAAAGTAATGAGATCCCATTTCCATGATACATTGCATAAAATTGTAGTGTCTGTCTTGCTAACTAACTCTTTTCCCTTCTTAGCTTTGATGGAGTAAGCTGCCATGGTATGATCTGCTCTACACATAGACCCCTATGGTGAGGAACAAAAGACAGTCGTTGGACATCTCTTAGCAAGAAACTGAGACCATCCGTCCTACAACCTGCAAGGGATTAAATGCTACCACTAACCACGTGAGGTTAAAAACTTATTCTCCATTTCAGGTTTGATAGAAGACTTCAGCCCTGCCCCAAACCTGATTGCAGCCATGTGAGATACTCTAAGGCAGAGAACCCAGCTAATCGTGCCCAGACTCTTGATCCACAGAGACTGTGAGAAAACAATGTGTATTATTTTATACCACTAAGTTTGTGGTAATTTGTTATGAAGCAAGGTAACTAATACATTCTATAATAATTTAAACAGTTTTCATTGATTTCTGTATTTAAGAATCAGCCTATAGACAAAGAACAAGAGAGAATGAATGAGGATCTACAACAGAATTTAAATATTTTCAAACGTGACATTGTGAAAGTAAGAAACCAAGACATGGAGCAGATGTAGGAAAGAGAAGGAAGCAGAGTGAGAATGTTCATCATTTCATCTAATTATGTGAAGAGTTAGGTTTACATAAAAAGGAATAAAGGTGTAAATATATTACTTAAATTTATGAAAGGAAAAAAATTGAGGAACTAAAACTATTATTGGATACTTTGAATGAATTAAGTTCCCAACTAGTTTTGAGAAGAAGCCTACATGGTAAGTAAAGAAATGTAGTAGAAGCATACTATTTGGCAATCTAGAGGTAACTAACAGTAAAAACAACTAAAAGAGTTGAAAGCAGTTGCCTCTTGCCATGGGAGAATAAAGCAATGGAACATTGATTTTCATTTTTCCCCAAACTATTTAATTCAAAACCTATATATGTTTTATTCTGTAAAAATACGATCACAAAAAAAAATACATAGAATATGAGTGGCATTATTTAATCAACTAGAAATAATGAGTATTTTATTTCTAAATTCTAAATATCAATTCTGGCTCACTAAGAACTTGAGGATTTTCTACTTTTTTCCTAAACTTTTGTTTTGCTTAATAATTCAATTTTTCTGAGGGCATAAACAATATATGATCATCTCAAATAATTTGAATAAATATAAAAATATTATAAACTAATAGAGTACCTGAAATTCTGTCACCCTGGGATAACTACTACTGTCATTTTGAGGAATATATATATTTTTTCTTCTCTCTCTGCATACTTAACACACATGCTCATCCTCTTCCCTTACATAATTTTAATATTTCTTAATAGTAGCAGATCAGCAAATTGCTTTTAATAGTGGAAAGGATACTGCTCCACACCCCATGCTTTCCACAGCTGCCTGCCTTTTTATTTTACTTCATTGAGAAAAGTATTCATAGACATATTGTGTGTTTCTCTCTTAAATGTTTCATGTCTTGATTTTGTAACTGAGATAATACATGCAGATAGTTGATCTGAATTTCTCTTAGGATATGAAAAATTAACTACGGTAGTGAGTTAAATAAATATATAACTATATGTAAATATGTATCTACGTATAATTTTATGTGAAGAGAGTTTGTGGTTAAGAGGGATTATTCAATATATACACACAAATTAACACACGGCCACACAAATTTATACACGACTACAACATATACACCATCTGGCAATCTCAACCATTTGAAAGATAGAAACAATTAGAAAGGAAGCAATTATGATACCTCATCCATCCCAATAAATGTCATAAAATCTGTACCCATTATTCAGAATCCATTAAGTGGTACTTCGTCTACATTTATTTTTAGTCACAATTCTAATAAACTTCGTTATCTGATCTCAAGCAGACTAAAAGCAAAATCTTAAGGGCGGTCATTACCAAGGACTGTAATCAGCAGATACAACATGTCAATCAGTGTGGGAACTTCGCTGTAATTAATTTTAAGGTTTATACTTCAAAATGACCTTTGAAAATATGAAAGCCCATTAAAAATAACTGATGTTTGAATTATGATCCTGAGTCACCAATGAAAGGTTAAACTATTTTCAGTTTCCATTGTTGAAGAAAAAAAAAAGATGAAATGTCTAAAAATAGTTCAGAAAGATTTTAATTCAGAGGATTAACATTTTAAGCAAAGTTTTGCTGCTTTACTGAATAACTATCTGATCAGTAGAGATAAAATCACTACTACCACCACCAATCATTATCATCAGCATCAACATTTCTACTATTTATTAAACTTTAAACATTTTATTTATTTACTTGCAAGGCACACTGGAAGCTACTTGACATGTTGATGTAATCTAACAGCCACCCTAGGAAGATGTTATTACACTTATTTTCAGATTAAGGAAAATAAAGTTTAGAAAAGATAGAACAGAAAAGGAAGGAATGAAGAAGTGACTTGCCCAAGTTCTCACTGTCAGGTTCTTTGCCAAATTTGAATGTATGTTCATCTTCTAATCTTATGCTTATTCCTCTTTTCTCTCTTGACTCTCTGAGTCGTTCCTCACACACCTATAGTCTTAGAGAACATCTCTATTCAGATAACTTACACATTTATATTTCTACCAAAGACTCCTCTTCTAAACTCTAGATTCATAAAACTGATGCCTATTAATATCTTCTCTTGAATGCCTCTGTAAGTAACCTCACACTGACCTTATCTGCTATTACCCCTGGTCCTCTTCCAAGGACCCTCAACTCAGTGATTGGCTTCACCACACATCCTGTTACACAATTCAGGACACCAGGGGTTGGTCTGACAGTCCTAACAGGTGTCCCTCCCTCAGATTTCTCATACCACCACCACCACCTTACATCAAATATTACCTTCTTAATATATTGTCTCCATCTCTACCATTACCTCCAACAGTTAAAAGTACCATAATGAATTTGTTCCTCAACTGCAATCACCTCTCACCTAGTGATCTCTTTTTATAAAAAGTATATTTAACATTGTCACATAAACAAAGCTTTCCATTGCACTTAAGATAAAAACAAAACCTGTCCTCATAGCTTGCAAGGTTCTGCATGGTGTTGGCTCTTTCTACCTTCCTACTCTTTTTTTTTTTTAATGTTTTATTTATTTCTAGAGAGAGAGAGAGAGAGAGAGAGAGAGAGAGACAGTGTGAGCAGGGTAGGATCAGAGAGAGAGGGAGTCACAGACTGAAACAGGCTCCAGGCTCTGAGCTGGCAGTCAGCACAGAGCCCGACGCGGGGCTCGAACCCACGAACCGCGAGATCATGACCTAAGCGAAAGTCGGACGCTTAACCGACGAAGCCACCCAGGCGCTCCATCTACTATCCTACTCTTACCTCACACCACATTCTTCCTTGGTTTTGTTCTCCAGGCATGCAGATCTTTCTGTGCTTTTTCTTTATTTTGCTTTCCCTCACACTAGGATTTTTTTTCTTCAGTGTGGCAAGAATCGATGTTTTTTTAAAAATTATTTTTTATTTTTTTATTCTTTTAATGTTTTTTACTTATTCCTGAGAGAGAGAGACAGCATGAGCAGGGGAGGGTCAGAGAGAGAGGAAGACACAGAATCTGAAACAGGCTCCAGGCTCTGAGCTCGCTGTCAGCACAGAGCCCAATGTGGGGCTTGAACCCACCAACTGTGAGATCATGACCTGAGGCAAAGTCGGACACTTAACCGACTGAGCCACCCAGGTGCCCCAAGAATCGATCTTTTTAAAATCTATTTAACCCTTCTTGAATTTCAACATATCATTTTCTTCATGGATGCCTTCCTAGATCTTCCTAAATTAGTCCAACTTCCCTTTTATAGAAATTCATAATATCACCTACACTTCCTTTGTTTCACTTGCTCATTTGAATTTTTACATATATTTGTATTCTTATTTGCCATTCCCTTTAGATTGTAAAGTCTATGAAGAAGGGGAAATTCTCTATTTTCACTCATCATTTGCTATGGTCTGAACACTTGTGTTCCCCTACCCCCAAATGTATATGTTGAAATCCTAACGACCAGTGCGATATTATTAGGAAGTGGAATCTTTGGGAGGGTGTGGAGGCCTCATGAATGAAAGTGATGCCCTAATAAAAGAGGAGCTAGAGAGCTTGCTCACCTCTTTCATAGAGAGGGCACAGGGAGAAGATGGCAGTCTGCAACCTGGAAGAGGGCCTTCCCCAGACACTGAACCTGCGAGTACAGTTGTGGCCTTTCCAGCCTCCAGAACTGTGAGCAATAAATTTCTATTGTTCATAAGCCACCTAGTCTATGGTATTTTGTTATAGCAGGCTGAACTAAGGCATCATAGCAGCCCTACTGTATTTTTTTCTCTTTTCATTTTTGTATGTCAGAGAGAAAGCATGAGCAGGGGAGAAGCAGAGAGAGAGGGAGACGGAGAATTCCCAGCAGGCTCCGTGCTGTCAATGCAGAGCACACATGGGGCTCCATTTCATGAATCATGAGATCATGACCTGAGCTGAAATCAAGAGTCAGACACTTAACTGACTGAGTCACCCAGGTGTCCCTCCAGTGTCTTTCTGACGGTACCTAGTACTTAGAAGGTGCTCAATAATGGTTTTAATCTTGTTGAAAGAATCAACCTTTGCAATCTTGTACAGCTAATTTTAAATGCTTCTCAAGATGACAGATTTAATGAGTGTGTATGCCTGACTATAGATTCAGATAATATTGATGAATTCTTAGAAGGATTGTTCATCTCAAAGAGATACTGAAAAAAAATAGCCATAGAGAAGGCAGGAGAATGAGATTCTCATTCTCTAAGATAATACATGGTCTTCTTTCTTCACTTTTATATATATTCTCTGTCTATTCCTAAGGTCAGTTTCCAACTCAGCTACTCAGAAGAACTTGTACCTGTCTGGGCTACTTCTTCACAACATCATGTTTCAGTTGGGAAGAAAAGGGTAATTAAAGCCATCTGAATCTTCATCTCTAGTTTTGATTTGATTATCCCTCACTGTTCCATAAAAAGTTGCATAAAATAATTAGCAAATGAAACATAAAAATAAAAAATAAATCTTTGGAAATATAGTGCTTGGTTATGCTTCATTAGCTTTAACCACTAACATGGTTAAAGAAAAAAGTGTGCAAAACTTTGACTCAACTCTACAAATGTCTTATAAAAACAGGTGAGACTTATTTTGGTTTGAGGATATAAACAAAAGTATCTACTCTGATTTAAAATAAAGTTTATGACCAGTCTATTTTTCCTTACATGTGCTGTTAAATGCAATGAGTATTATCAACTCATGGGCTCTGACTTGAGTGAATGGTAAGGAGACCATGTCATGTGGATTGACATAAGTGTAATCATCCCATGCAAAGATGCTCATAGGTTTAGTATATCTAGCCAATGATTCAAAACACTTTATAGATTGTAGTTAAAGTGGAAAAGAAGGATAAAAGTTTTATAAATTGCTTTAATTTACAAAAAAAGAACCCACAAACAAACAGAACCTCTCTTTTCTTTTTGAGATGACTTTTAAATGTACTTCAGATGTTTTTGGCAAACATGAAAAACATTCCAAAGTATGTCTCTTGCGAGACCCAGACAATGCAATTGCTGAAGCCTCAGCTCTCAATTGCCTTTATATAATTCTAAGTTGGCAGACCAGGCTGGAACACTTATCAATTAGAATTCATTCATAGGCTCTGTGTTCTGTGTTTTGTAGGAAGGTATTGTATTCTAGTAGAAACTCCTGTGAACAGAGGCCACACAGATCCCACAGATAACTTAATCTCTAATTTGTTATATTGGAGAATTAGAAGAATAATGCATTTATCATAGCATTGATGGGCAGATTAAATAAGAAATAATTTGAGAAAGTATTTGGCATGTATTAAGAATTCAAAAAATATTAGCCTGACACTGGGCTTGAACCCACAAACCATAAGATCATGACCTGAGCCAAAGTTGGACACTCAACCTACCGAGCCACCCAGGTGTCCCATGGGAGAGAGAATCTTAAGCAGGCTCCACACTCAGTGAGGAGCCACACATGGGGCTCTATCCCATGATCCCAGGATCATGACCTGAGCCAAAATTAAGAGTTGGACACTCAACCGACTGAGCCACCCAGGTACCCTGAGTTTCTTTTTTTCTCTGAGAGATAATTGTATCAGAACATGGGTTAGATCACAGGCTCTTTCATGTATGATTAGGAGTCAAAGTTAAAAGCAACACTTCACAGAGGTCAACCAAAGACATTTTCCAAATTCATTTATATAAAACTATTGTTGCCACCATAATCAGTTAATTCCTGTTACACAAAGAAAACTATTTTTTTATTACAGCATAATAAAGAGCTGCAATTGGAGCAATTTTTTCTGTCTGGATTTACCTTTTTAATAGCAAAAACAGTGGTTCTCTTAGAAATTAAGCAAAATATTATATTAGTAGTCATAAAGGAAGGATGGAAGAAAGGAAGGAAGGAAGGAGATATGAGGCATTAGGTAATTTTATTCATACCTCATCCCGTTGGTTTTCTCAGTGACCTCACAGAGCTCATCTGCTAAATTTAAGCCAGCGATATCCTGTATTTCATAAGATTTGCAAGAAGAAAAGGGAAAAAAAATAAAATTATTTCTACAGTATTAAATGTGTCCTGAAAATAAAAGAGACCATCATTACATCCTCTTTGTAAGTTATCATATTTCAAAAGCAAAGCAATCATTGTCCCTATGACATTTTCTGTTACTCTTTGCTTTAGGACCTCAAGTTGGCTTTATACTCGTGCGCCACGAGCGACATGTGACAGTGAGCTCTAAACTTCTCCCTTAGTATAAGTCAGTATCAACACTGTTGCTTTTTGCTATGTGGACATCGAAGTTAAGAATGAAACTTAACATTCTGTTTAGTCTCTCTCTCTGATTCTTAGTGTTTTATTTGTTAAAAAGAAAAAGTAAAGTCATCTAAGAGATATAGATAACAAAAGAGAAAAAAGAATAAATTCAACTAAAGTTTGTGATATATAGTTAGAATTTGATTGTACTGTGATGGGAATTGAAGAGTTGTAGGTATAGAGAGAAATGAAACTTCCAGAGATGTGCCTACAGAAATCAGAACACACACACCAAAAGTGGCACAGAAACTGCACCTATATACTGAGAAAAAGAACATATATTCAAAACAAAACAAAACAAAAATTTAGGAACAGAACTTTGTATCTAACTAGAGACAATTTAGTCTTGTAAACTTTTAATTTTTTTAATGTTTATATTTATTTTTGAGACAGAGACTAAGCATGAGCAGGAAAGAAGCAGAGAGAGAGGGAGACACCGAATCTGAAACAGGCTCCAGGCTCTGGAGCTATCAGCCCAGAGCCTGACGCAGGGCTTGAACTCATGAACCTGGAAATCATGACCTGAGCCGAAGTCAGGCACTCAAATGACTGAGCCACCCAGGTCTTGTAAAGTTTTAGAGTATAATTCATATTTTTAAGTTGCAGTTCTATAAGTAGAGGCATATTTCTTTTGTACTTGTTTGTTCTCATGGCCAAATAGAATTTAATCAAAGATCAACAACCTTCCCCCACCCCTTATATCTCCAAATTTCCAACCTCAAATGTATAAATAATTGTGGTCTGATGTTTAAACACAAGTATTAAAATGAACTTTACTTGGATTTTAGCCTAAGTATATATTTATGTTAAATAAAATAAGATGTATCTATTTCACACATATTATGAAACATATTCTTCACACATATTATGAAACTTTTGTGGCTTATTTTTTTGTCCCTTTATCATCTTTAATAGTTGTTCAACTCGATGGTTAAATTAGTTAAGTATTTTTTCATTGCAAGGAACAGCTGCTCTATCAGATTATCTGTGGTGCTATGGGTTGGTTTATCAATGAATCAGGAATGTATCTTATCTCAGCATTGAGGCCATCAGGTCTCAAAGGAGCTGAATCTGACTCTGGACATTATGGCAGCTCCAGTGGTGCAAAAGCCCTGGTAGAATTCTGCCATTCTGGACACTTCTCTCTTCTCTGTCGCTGCCTCTCTCTGTGTGCTTTTTCCTTCCAAATTGCTGCTTGTGTTTAATCATGGCTGTTACTGCCTCATAGCATCTGCATATCTCGTGTTCCTGTGTGTTTCTCAGTTTCTCTGCTTTTCAGCTGTACTTGTGTGAGTCTAATGCAAAAATTGTAAAAGAAGAAATGTTTTAATTAATTAATCATCGTCTTTGTGGGACTTGTGTCGGCACCTAAAAATGGCTGTGTATAGCTCAGAGACTGGTCTCAACTCCACTTAGTTGAGACTATGGTGATCATGTCACATGCTATAAGATGTGGAGACCTATGTGTTAAAGGACGGTCTGCACTTGTTTTTACCAGAATGAATCAGCAGGTATGGTGAGTTCTCACAGTCACTGCCTGTGTAATACAGTAGCATTTATGTATTTCGTGAGTTCTAAGCATTTTACAATTGATATTGCCACACTCCATAATTTATGGAAAATTCTGCTTTGTCTCCTAGATGTCTTTGAAGTGAGAAGCACTTAGGAAAATGCTTGTGTTGAGTGCATCTTATGTACAGCATTACTGTGAGAGGTAAGCTATTAAATATCTACTGATCCCATTCATATGAGTTTATACAGCTTTCACTGAAAACTGAGTTCCTGAATGTCAAGTTCATTACACTTGACATCATGACACACTGCTTTTAACCGTTTTATTTAAGAATTAAATTAATAAGTTAAGATGTTTTGTGGTTTGCGGAAAAGATAATAATACATCACATTATGGTTAGTTCATTCTTACATTTAGGGGAAAAAAGTAAACAAATGTACAGAAAAACAAAACAATTATTTTATAAAGCTTCAGTGAGGTCATACTTATAATTCTGCATTTACCTATGATGACAAATCTTCAAAAAAAAACCTTAGTAGCTTTAGGACAAGCCCAATAACAAAGAAAAAAAGCTTCTTCAGGAGAAATACTGAACAATACACTTTTTTTAGCCTGGAAAAAATAAAAGTTAAGGGCAAACATAATGAATATGGAATGATTTGCCAAATCCCAACAATAGAACTTGTTCAAATGATGTTACTCAGACAGGAGATACAGGATAGAAATATATGTAAACTTAAGGTTGATTTATAATTTCTTAAAAAGTAAAATCGCTAGAGACGGTGCAAGAAAGTTTAAGATATATAATGTATTAGTAACATTTATTAAACTTTTTTCTAAGTATAAAATTTATACATCATCATTGTAAAAAATGTGGAAATGTGGGAAATGAACAGAGAATAAAGGAAAGTTAAAAAACAACCTATTCTGAAGTGTAACCACTTCCAAGCCAAGTATATATGACATTGCATCCACATTTTTGAAACTGTTTAAAAATTCAGAACATAAAAAATCCTCTATGCCATAAAAAACCCTTGGCAAATGTATTTTTAATCACTCCATATTTCAATAAGGCATTAGTTTTTGATAAATTTTATGTTTTTGATTATTGGTGACATTAATCTTTTTTCACATGTGTCAGCAATTTATATTCCTTTCTGTGAGAACTGTTCATGCAATTTGTCCAATTTTCTACTGGAATCATGGGCAGTTCTTTAGAATTTTTTAGTTTGATATCATAGAATAAAATTTGACCTCTCATGAACTAGGTTTTGGTCCATGAATGAAGCACTCTGTACCAAAACGATGTGTTAGGATGAAACCTGACTGAAGAAGTGATACACACACCCAGACAAACACACACACATTTCTTTATTCAGAAACACACACACACACACACACACACACTAGACATGTGTATTCCAGTGACTGATATTTGGGCAAGGGGGAAAACTCACCTTCTCTGCCTCACTGTTCACACAGTTGTGTTATGCACAATCATCAAAATACCCGATAGTGTCAACTTCTTTCCAGGCCATTTTAGCAAATGCCGTTGATACCCTGTCTGATATTCCATCATCTCTCTGGAGCTTCCTTATCCACTATGGTTTTCTGTGTATCTCTCTCTGTCCGAGGGTTTTCTCTCTCCCCTGAGCCTGCTTGGTCCATACAAAGTGGAATAGACCCAGCAATGCCAGGGAATCAATGCCTCATGAGAAACCAACCCTCGGTCAACGGCAGACAAGAGTTGGTGGGTCACATCCCAGCTTCCTTTTCCTCAGCGCGACACTTCTGTTTTTTTCTTTATACTCCCTCCAAGGGGTCCCCAGTGGGATCCTCATATGACAATGGATAGCCCCATTCATGAGTGTACTTTTCATTGTCCTTCTTCCCTTTTCTCACTTCTCTGCTCTCTCATTGTATTCCCCTCTCAAATAAATCACTTGCATAGAAAACCTTGTCTATGAGTCTGCTTCTGTAGGAACCAAATTATTATGGTCACAGACAATAAAAAATGGTGGGCTTTTAGAACAAGTCTTCTAGAATAGAATCTGAAGTCTTACATCACCAAATCTAATGCAAAAAGAAAACTATATGAAGTTTTATTATTGTTGTTGTGCTGTCATCGGTGTTTTTACCAGGCTTTTTCACTGCTTGTCCCACCTGTGTTCCTGATGTGGTGTTCAGGTGTGGCAGCCTGGTGGCCAAGAAAGAGGCTCAGAATAAACATTTGTAGATGTTCTTTGTGTCCTGTCTCCATCACTAGTCTATCACTCAACCTCCTAGAGCCTCAGTTTCTTCAGCTATAAAATAGGGGTGCAATACCTGCTTTCCCAATCTCACAGGCTGTTTGTAAGCCTTAAATGAGATTCTTTTGGGAAGAGCGTTTGCTACGCAATTGTTTAGGTGATAACAAGAGCTGGTATCAAATTTATGCCAAAGTTTTCCTCTCTCCCTCACACTGCCTTTGATTTAATGTTTATGTGTCTTTGATCCCTTTATGTAATGTTCCTCAGAGTTTCATGTGCTCAACTTTAGGACTTGAACTTTAATGAACTCATTTATTCAGCTATGGATGCACAAGACTGATAGTTCACAGTCATTGCAGTACTAAGAGAAAGGCAGAGTTGAGCATTTTCTTTGTGGAGATCTCTGCAGAGCAAGAGCAGCAGCCCAGTAGCGCCTTCACCCATGGTTTTGCTTTCCAGGTTTCAGCTACTCACAATCAACCGTGGTCCGGAAACAGATGATCCTCCTTCTGTAATATGGTATGTCAGAAGGCCAATAGTAGCCTAACGCCGGGTCACAGTGCCTATGTCATCACACTTCCTCTTATCAAGTAGGCATTTTATCGTCTCATATCATCACAAGAAGAAGGGTGAGGGTAGCACAGTATGATATTTTCAGAGAGAGAACATATTCATATGACTTTTATCACAGTATATTGGTAAAATTGTTCTATTTTATTATTAGTTGTTATCGATCTCTCACTGTGTCTAATTTATAAATTAAGCTTTATCTTAAGTGTGTATGTATAGGAAAAAATAGTATATGTAGGACTTGGTATCTGAGGATTCTGGCATCCTCTAGAGCTCTCGGGATGTATCCCCAGCAGATGGGGGGAGCTGCTGTGAGGTTCCCCCACAAAGAAAACTGCCTGACAGACACAAGAGAGAAGTCTGCTCATAATACCGGATGGGTCAGGAAATTCAAAGCATATAGTCCTCTCACTTGAGAGCAGTTGGGGGGTGGGGGGCAGGGATCTGCTACCATACCATGTTGGAGCTGGAAATTCTTGCTTCCTCTAGAAGCAGCCATTTGGAATCACTATTGCTAAAGCAGAGAGATCCAATTCCAAGCATCTGTCTGTAGCAGAAACACCTGACAGCTTTTACAGGAAATGCTTTTCCATAGAGCTAAGACCTGATTTACCTGTGGGCAATCAGCTCAGATACAAAGATGAGCTCTCTACCAGAGAAATGCTGAAGAGGAAGGAGAAATGGAAATAAATTAGATCTTTTCGTTATTCAAGTCATTTTAAAAATAAAACGGAACTTTTATAACTTCTGTTTTTAAAGATTACAGAATTGTTTTTGTCCCACAGCAGAGGGGGAGCAATTGAGTTCAAGTTACAAGGTGAGGAAAAAGATGAAAGTTTAGAAAGCCTTAGAACTTTGCTGACTTACAGGCAGAGGGCTGGGGAAAGGCTGAAAGACAGGAAATCATGATTACTATTTGTGCCCTATTTCATAGTTTCCACTTTGGTTAAACTAACTGGAAGGAAACAAGTGATTAGGTTACTTGTGTCATCACTTACATCAGTAGTTTTATTTTTGAAAAAAAACATCATTACCGTTTCTTATTCAAGGAGAACGAGAATGAGAATCATTGTCCAATCTGATCTTGGTCTATGTCACAAGCTAAATGCTTTTGTCGCCAAGATAGGGGCATATTGAAACCTGCATTGGTGTGTACAGGAGTTTGAGCAGAGTGGTGGCTGTGAATTCAGTACCAGAGTCCAGAGCTTACAGATCACAGTAAACAAACTGCCATCTCTGAAACTGTCTCCAAATCTGGTTTTGTTCTCTGTCTTTCCTGCAAGAATTCTCACAGTCTCAGTACAAAGTGTTTTCCATTTTACCAGTGCAAAAGCTCTTTATAAAATTTCCCTTTCTTTTCTATATGAAGACTATTCATCCTTTCAAAAAGTCCCCTGATTAGGTTCTTTTTAAAAAAAACAAAATATGGGATCCCTGGGTGGCTGGGTCAAGTGTTCAACTTCAGCTCAGGACATAATCTCATAGGTCTGAGCCCCGTGTCAGACTCTGTGCTGACAGCTCAGAGCCTGGAGAGTGCTTCAGATTCTTTCTTTCTGTCTGTATGTCTGTCTTTGCCCCTCCCCTGCTCACACTCTCTCTCTCAAAAATAAACATTAAAAAATAAAACACAATAAAACAAAGAAACCTACTTTGTGGTAGCCATTGGACTGGATGTCATATACATTAACTCAGGCTCATGTGAAGTAGAAGTTTTTACCTGGTTATGCAAGTGAAGAAACTATTTTCCTCCACTACTGAGAATCTGCAGCATAAAAGTTAGCACTTAACTGTGGCAACTGTATTGTTTAATCATCATTACCAGTGGATTTACCTTTGTTCTAAACAGAGTTTTCAAGTCTTTTGTAGACTGATCATTGTGGAATATTGAGTAGAGGTCCAATAAATGCTTCTAAATTGTTATATATCAGGTTTATCATATTATAATTCAATATGACTTTATTCTTATTTTAAGATTTTCAGTGGGCAGGAAATGAAAAGGTATACACAAATATAAAACCTGATTGTCAGCTATATGGCATCAGTATAAAATAGAATCTCACTGCTTTCTCGTACAATGTTATTGGAAATGGTGTGGGAAGAAAGGTTGTGGCATCCAGAAGAAAGAACTTCAGCTTCATAGTCATAACTGTGTAAAGAAGAAAGGTCTTGAATCATTTTTTTTGAATATGTGTTTATTTTAAGAGAGACAGCATGCAAGCAGAGGAGGGGCACAGAGAGAGAGAGAGAGAAAGAATCCCAAGCAGGCTCCACACTGTCAGTGCAGAGCATGCACAGGGCTCGAACTCATGAACAGTGAGATCATGACCTGAACTGAAATCAAGAGTGGGACACTTAACCTACTGAGCCACCTAGGCACCCCTGAAATAATTTTATTTATTTATTTATTTATTTATATTATTACATACTTTTTTATTTTTTACTTATTTATTTATTTACAAATAGTTTATTGTCAAGTTGGTTTCCATATAACACCCAGTGCTCATCCCCACAAGTGCCCCCCTCCACGCCCATCTCCCCCCCCAAATCATTTTAAAGAAACCTAGGAAAGTATAAACCACCTTTAGGGAAAGGCCAGTTCCCCTCACCCTCACCTTCCAATTTATTCTGGAGTCATATTTTTTTTAAATACGTTAAAAATTAATTGCTAGAAAATGAAGTGAAAAAAGAGAAAACAAAATATAAATCGCATTTTTTTAACTCTCAGATTCAATAGACAAAATTACCTTGCCAAATTGCCATGAACGCTTATTTCTAACAGCCCTCTAACTGTCACTGACTAATAACACTGTGCAGCAACCACAGTCTGCAGACCCACCCTTGGAGAAGGAAGGAAATAAATCTTAATCCTATCCAGAGAACAGCTGCTTATCAAGTACAAGTAACAACAACAAAAACCTCAAAACAACAAAGAAACAAAAACTACATTACTTTTATTTAAGTCCTGGTTCTTCTGAGCAGGGAAATAGACTTTGGGTAGCATGTCAGTGCAAAGATTGGAGCACCTAATTTTCTCTGCCTTTCTTTTTTCTTTGGTTTTGTTTTGGGTACTAGAAGCCATCGTCTTTTCCCCTCTTATTCCACTTTGTCAATAATATCCAAGCCTTTAAATGTAAATCTCATAGAGTTTTTTTTTCATATTTTCCCTGATTTGGGTATTCTTAATAAGCAATGTCTAATTAGCTTTTGTATTTTGATTTTATTACGGATTGTAAGAGAGTAGGTAAATCTTATTTTATATTAAGTACTTCATAATGCTTTCAAGAGTTAGTTCAAAAGAAGCTTTCTAACCACCAGTAACAACAATATTAATGGGATTTTCTTAGTATGGCAGCCATCACATTCTTTGAAGTCAATGCCAAACTTAATTTAAAAGATGATATAAACGTGTGAATTCAACAAAGAAAAAGGGAGATTGAAATAAATGTTGTTGACGAATACCTCGGGACAATTGGGTCAGGGTGGGGGCTGCTTGGAATTCTCTTTCTCCCTCTTTCTCTGCCCCTCCCTGGCTCATGCACACTCATTCTTTCTCTCTCTCAAAAATAAATAAACTTAAAAATTTTTTTAAAATATCTCAAGTTAGTTGAGCAATCATTTCTCCAATATGTATGCATATCTATAATTAATCAAATAGCAACATAAGTCTTAACATTGCCATCTGGTGGGAGTGTCAGTGCAATGATTATACATACATAGTAGAGGTTTGAAGAATAAATAGTAGCTAACATCATAACAAAGAATGTCTTCCACATAATTGTTTCCCACTACATATTTATAGAGTTCCTATATAATTCCTAGTTTCATCAACTCATTCTCTTTCAATAAATCTGAACTAAAGGAGAAGAAAAGTAAGAAAATTTTGCTCAATGACATCTAGGTATTAGAGAAACCTTTATATATATTCTCCCAATATTGATTTCATCCTTTTGAGATGGACATAGAGTTTTTCTTCATTCATTACCTATAAGAAACTAAGTTCAGCTGGGTTACTTTCCTGCCTGAGGTGCTGCAGGAAGATGTGAATGGTGCAAATAAACAAAAATAGCCAGGAGCTGTGCTTATATGTGTGTCCACTGAATATTTTATTATTATTCATATGCATGAAAAGCTAAGAATTTACCATGATGGAAACTTGAAAATTTTCTGACAAGTATTAATCACCTACTTAGAATGTAGAACAATAATTTACCGTTTGTAACAATAATTAAAAGTTTAATGGTCGTTACATGTTTCGCTATCATTAGATGATAAGAAATATCACACATTTGACTTTTATGGGATTTGTTAACATGCAGCATTTCAATCATAAATCAAATGAAATGATTTGAAATGCACGTATAATGAACAGATTATAGAGGTCATTGACAATAATCGAAGATTTGTACAAAGGGTAAAGAAATTGGGAATATGGCATATCTGACAACCTCAATAATGTTCTTGAGTTCATGTCCTTGGAAGTCGACTGTGGGCATTTGATTCTTCATCCTACTGAACATAAATCTTGCTATACAGAGATCAAAGACTACTTGTCACTTAGGTAAGAAGTTAGCAAGTGGAAACCAGTTCTCTGGGAAAAAGCAAGTACCTCTGTTAGGTAGAAAAGACAAGAGGAGTGGTGAATTGCTCTTTGTTTTCTTCTTGTGCTGTAAGCATGCACAGGAGCAAGGCCTTTCAATGACTGAAAAATGTCAATTGGTCCATAGGGGACGAAAAGAAAACAAGCACATAAAAGCAAATCATAATAACAGAAACTTCAGATAAGTCTCCGGTGAGGCATTGAAACATATTGTAATAAGTTGGGAATTTCCATTTTGCTAATATTTTCCCTAGTTTAACCACTTTCTTCTATAATACCACAGCAATAATAAATGTTTCAGTGTTGATTAATGAAGGGAGCCAAATATAATAGAATTCAGGGGTGAGTAGAACTGATATTTATCTTCCCTTGAGAGACACGATGGGAACTCTCCTGTGGTGATATGGACAGTCATCTCTGTGCTCTTTACATTATGTCAGAGAGTAGAAATTAGGTATTTTCTTTTCTACTTAGTATTCTTTGTAGACTTTTACTGAAACATTTTGGGGGGAAATGGGCCGCTGCTATTGGTATAGACCTTCAGTTTTGAAGACCATCTTGTCACTATTTTGGAGCACAGAGCTGTTCTAGATGACCTAGGAGGACATTTCTAACTTTGATTCTAGAAATAAAAGCTATAAACAAGTTTTTTCTTACAAACAAATGTAAATTATAATCCAAACACCTTATTCAATCTCCACGCATGACTGTTGTTACAAACATCGAATTATTGAAGGTAATCATAAATATTTTTTATTTTATATTCTTTAGTTTACTTTTGAGAGAGACAGAGACAGCATGAGAGGGAGAGGGGCAGAGAAGGAGGGAGAGAGAATCCCAACCAGGCTCCATGCTGTCAGCACAGAGCCTAATGCAAGGCTCGAACTCACAAATCGTGAGATCATTACCTGAGTTGAAACCAAAAGTCAGACACTTAATGGACTGAGCCACCCAGGCACTCCTATAAATGTTTTTCTTGAAATCTTTGCATAGTCAGACATTTTGAAAACTAAAGAAGCTACTTTCACAAAGGAAAATAAACAATAGACATATGCTTTATATATGTAAATAGTTAACAATTGTTTTGCTTTGTGTATAGTGTCCTATTCATAATGACAAATTTACAATTTTCTATGAGTTTTATTACACTCTAAGTAGTGCTGCTTCAACATATATTTTAAAGCTATGTGGAGGAGTAAAAAAGAACACTATTTCATAACTTTGCCTATTAACATTGAGACTGGAGGACAGGTAGCTGTCTTTTATTAGGTGCTGTGTAACATACCCAACACGGAAATAGTTGCTTAACATGTATGATCTCATATCATAGTTATGGAGACAGACAACATTGTATAACAGAGTGGTAGGAAAAGGTAATAAGAACATTTGGATTCAAGTTAGTATGCAGGCATGGGAGAGGCTGAATGGAGCAGAAGAATTCAAGACTAGTAAATCCAGTTTATCAGACTGGTCTTTGACATGGAAATTGAAAGTATTCAAGATGGTGGAATCCTTAGCAATTGGCTTACTTTTTCTTGACACTCAAGTCACAGGATACCATATGGAGGAGATTATGAGCCAAGATTCATATGTTTCAATGAATATGGAAGGGAGTTCAGGAATCTATAAATGGTTGTGAAAAGGGATATAGGAACGTATGTGTCTTCAGTCAGTGAAATGGAAATACTTTGAAGTCGGTACTAGAGTCAAGGGCATGAAGAAGTGTTTGAGAATACTGTGATGTCAGGGCTTGTTGAGGTCCTGAGATCATAATCAGACAAAAACCTGTCTGGGTGATAACCTGAAATCATGGAAATATGAAACTGTTTTTCACAGATGACTGCTGAAAAGTGCCTTTGCTGCAGGTATCTGGGGAGCTGTTCGAGGCTTGAGGATAGCAGAGTTTGCAGTCTGGCCCATCGCTGCTGAGGCTGGTGGAAACTTTGCCTGTCATCTCTGTGAGGAATGGGCCCTGTGCAGGTTGAGATCTGGGTGAAGTCTGATGTCCGGTGAAAAAGGAAGCCTGTGACGTGGACTGATTCATGCTGAAAGCTGTGAGATGGGCCTTGAGAGAACGACCACACCAGCAGTTGACATCTGCCCTGGATCATGTGAGAGCAGCCACAGTCTCAGACAGCTTGCTTTGACCGTGATAGCATTTACGGAAACTCCTCTGTACCAGGCATTAGGCTAAGCATTTCACATTTGTTCGTTCATCAATTTCTCTCACCAGTCCTATCACATTCGTGGTGTTCTCTGTGCTTCTCAGATGAAGAAACTTAGGCTACAAGTTGCAGAATGAAAATCGAAACAGGCCTTTCTGATGTCAAAGTTTGAGCTTTAACTTCCCACATTATACTGCTTCTCTAACTAAAATTCTCTTTGCTTTGAGCTCTTGTTGGGGGTACATATATGTTTTCGCTATACTTGTATTTAAAACACTTGGGGCTGATGCCAGATTTCAGTCTTATATTCCCATATATATTCTGGAAGGTAGAACACTTAACGGAGTGAAACAAACATTTCATATACTTTCCAGAAAAATAAAACTGCTTATTATTGTTTTATCAGTCTCTTAAAAATTAGAATTGGTAGTGACAAATCCAATGATCTTTTCTGAAGTGAAGAAGGGACTTAGGAAACAATCAAACCTGGGAGTAGAAAAGGAGATGAAGAAATAGAACTGAAGTACAATTTCCTCATTAGCCTGTCCTGGAGAGCCTTCTAGAACTTATAGAAATCTCTCCCTTTGTTGAGATACCAAATGGGATTTTTTTTCAATTTATAGGCCAATCAACTTTGAATGTACCTAATAGTACCTTGTAAAATTTAAGCAGTTTAAACAGCAGGCCTGCCCTGATGTGATTGGTTTTCTGAGTCATTGCTTCTTTAAAAGACTGAATTGATCTTTTCTATCTTGACTCTCGTAGAAATCTGAAGGCTTTTTTTTTTTGGGGGGGGGGTCAAATGACAAGCACTCTGCCTATTAAACTACTTTCTTTGATTTTTGAGGACAGATTTTTTAGACATAGCTTGAAAAATAAATTGAAATATTTTTTTCAAAAATGACTCACACTAAAACCTTTAAAAATGGCCATTAAATGTTATTGTACTGGTAGCCTGGCCATGAAATGGTCTCGGATTTGACTGTCTTTTACCTTCGTGTTAATACATAGTAGGAAGCCTGAGGCATGCCGAGAAAAAGAATTCCCAGAGTGAGAGGCCGTCAAACTTTGTGACCAGTTTTTAACAGTAAATTTTACTTGTCTTAGGTGAGTTTTATCTTCTTATCAATGATTGTAAGTAAGCATTGGAGAGATTGGGAAGTGTCTCTGCATAAGAAGCATATGATGCTGGGGGCTAAAAGACAAATTATAGCCCTAGATTGTTGTGACGTTTCTTCCATTACCAAAGTAATGATCCTAACAGAATTTCTTAGTAGTATGTGGTATTGCTCTCAAACTATTTCTATGTACAAACTATTTGGTTTCTGATTTTTTTCTCTAAAAAAAATTTTTTTTAATGTTTTATTTATTTCTAAGAGAGAGAGAGAGGCAGCGTGAGCAGGGAACGGTCAGAGAGGGAGATAAAGAATCTGAAGCAGGCTCCAGGCTCTGAGCTAGCTGTCAGCACAGAGCCCGACGCAGGGCTGGAACCCACGAACCGTGAGATCAGGACCTGAGCCGAAGTCGGACACAACCAACTGAGCCTCCCAGGTACCCCATGGTTTCAGATTTTTTTTCTTGCCTAGCCAAGAAAACATGTCATCGCTCTGGCTTATATTCCTTCTCTTTCATTTTAGGCTTTTATTTAACAACTGTCATGGGGATGGGTGAAAATGGTGATAGCCCTTTTTTTCACTGCTACTGAAGTTGTGGATGACAAGTAACTTTAAGGTTTTCTCTGACTAGATATATGAGTGCGGATGTCTTCTTTTTCTTTTCATCTGTCTTTGTCATTCTATTTAATGTATTTGCCTCATAGGCACTGCATGTGAAAGAATTCAAAGTAGCAAGCTTTCAGAAAAGGAAGTTCAAAGAGTTTAACTAAAGTAGGGCAAGGAATTATAATGTTATTGTTGCAGGAAGAGGCAGCCTTTCTATTTGTCCATCCTCCTCCCTGGTGAAGAGAAGATCCTTTTACATAATAACACAACAAAGGTATGCCATGAGAGGCAATTCGATTCAGAAAAATAAAGATTTATTTTATATGCACTCAACACTGAAAAATGGAGCCCCCCCTAGAATGGAGTGGGAACCTGATTGTCACAGGGCTCAAGCAAAGGGGTTTAGGAGATTCTACAGCTTGAGATATTAAGAGCTGAAACAGCATGAAGCCTGGAAACTTCAAGCAAAGTAGGTAGAATGGGAAGCAGAGAGGGAGATCAGGTAAGCAAGAACTTCCAGTTTTCCATCCAAGACAATGCTAAATGGATTGAAGTCAATGCAAACAGAAAATAAGGTATGTTTATCAGTCTCTAGATTCTCAGTGTGTTTATGGTCTTCCTGAATGTTTTTCAGGATTTGCTTGATGTAACTACTATTTTACATTGGTATGGGGTATTGAGGACCAAAATGCAATCTATTGGGAATCAAATGTACAGTAAATTCTATTTAAAGCACTTTATATTTGTAAGATATGATCTGAATAGGACTTTGTTGATCTCTGCATTTTCTTTTTTCTCTTTTGAATCTATGTTGAAGCTCTGTTCTGTTTCTCCCATTCCCCATCTGCTCTAATATATCTTCAACCTTGGCACCCTCGTGAGTTCTTTCTTGACCCCAGATACCTATGGCTTAATTCTGTGATTCAAAGTTTGTATCCTCCTTGCTGGTGGAATATTTGCTGCCCTGAGCCAAATATTTGGTTTCTCTCTGGGGACCCTGTCTATGAATTGCCCTTGTGGTGACAATGACCCAAGTCCTGCTGTGGCCTTGGAGGATGAAGCCCTGAGAAAGAGGGCCGCTTTGTAGCCCTATGACAAGCCCTATGAGGAAGATATTTGAATGAGACAAATGAAAAAAAAAAAAAGATTAATAGCTCTATCATTCAATATCACTTAACTTGTCCAGTGGAGGGGAATACCTGTGTGATTTAATCCACTGGGTTCTGGTCCACCAAATAACAACGGTGGGTTCCGCAAGGAAACATCTTTCTAAACCTCTCATCTTTCCAACTGAATTTGAGTTCCAAAGCTTTCATAGGCAAGTTCTTTCAAATCCTGAAAAACTAAATGTTGTCTATGTTACTATAACACTGAGAACAAATAAAGGCCTTATTTACTTTTATGACAAAGGAATTGTCCTCCATCCTGAACCTGATTAAGAAGTCACAAAAAAGCAAACCACAATATAAAGATGCATAAATAGTAAATAGTAAATGGCTAAATTTAATCTTACAGAATATTGATGGACTAATGGAAAATGGGATTTATTCAGGAATGTAGAAATAAGTAACTAAAAGTCAATTAAAATTATATAACAAACACTTGACCAAAAGAAGAAAATCAAAATATTTTATAATAAATGTCATAAAATGTTGAATAAAATTTTAATATGTATTTCTGATTTTATAATCAGAATTTTATAATTCTGATTTTATAATCTTAGTAAATCTGATTTTATATATATATTTTTAAATATAATCTGATTTTATAATCTTAGTAAAATGGGGGGAAAAAAGAGCATTCCTTAACCTGACAAATATACATTTTAAACTAGCCAGCATCATATTTCAGAGTTGAATATTGAAAAAATTCTCATCCCAATAAGCAATAGAATGTAGGAAAACATCACTGTTGTTTATCATATTCTTAAAACTTTGAGATGGTAACAATTGACAAAAAAAAAGGTAAGAATCATACATTAGGGAAAAGCCAACAAAATTATCATTACTTATCATTAATTTCATAGCCTGTGTGCCAACACAAAAAAAAATCTAGTAGATAAGATTAGAAATAGTTAGACAATTCAGGAAAATGGCTTACAAAATTATTTTGTTTATATCTAGTAGTTTTTCATAATGCCAAATATAAATTAGAAAAATATAATGAAGAACATACTATTAAAATATTGGCAAAACCCATAAATGACTAGAAATAAACTTAAGAAGAAACTTGAGGGGCGCCTGGGTGGCTCAGTCAGTTAAGCGCCCAACTTAGGCTCAGGTCATGATCTCATGGTTGGTGGGTTCGAGCCCTGCGTCGGGCTCTGTGCTGACAGCTAGCTCAGAGCCTGGAGTCTGTTTCAGATTTTGTGTCTCCCTCTCTTTCTGACCCTCCCCTACTCATGTTCTGTCTCTCTCTGTCTCAAAAATAAACTATAAAAAATTTTTTAAGAAAAGAAGAAGAAACTTGAGAACTATAAAAAGAAAACTTTAGGAGCACCTGGGTGGCTCAGTCGGTTGAGCATCTGACTTCAGCTCAGGTCATGATCTTCTGGTTTATGGGTTCAAGCCCCACATCGGGCTCTGTGCTGACAGCTTGCTCAGAGCCTGGAGCCTGTTTCGGATTCTGTGTCTCCTCTCTCTCTGACCCTCCCTTGCTCATGCTATCTCTCTCTCTCTGTCTCGGAAATAGATAAAAACATTAAAAAATTTTTTTTAAATAAAAAAAGAAAACTTTAAAATCCTATTGAGTTACAAACAATATCATTTTTAAAGCATAAACTACTTTAATGAAGTAAAAAATAGATATATCAAAAATTAGACAAATTATAAGGTACAGTTTGATGAATTTCCACACAACAAACACATCCACATAAACTCCAAAGCATTAAGCAAGTTGAATATTGCCATTTAGAGTTATGAAAAGTGAAGAGTTAACACTTTTCAATTTTATGATGTTCTGAATATGATACCGTATAGAAACTATATACCAATAGACCATATTTTGAATCTTTTGTTTTTAAATGTTTATTTATTTTTTGAGAAAGAGACAGAAAGAGCATTGGTAGAGAGAGGCAAAGAGAGGGGTAGTTGGGGGAGAGAGAGAGAGAGAGAGAGAGAGAATGAAACTCAACCAGGGTCCTTCTGACAGCATGGAGCCCAGTGCAAAGCTCGAACTCACAAACCATGAGATCGTGACCTGAGCCAAAATCAGAAGTCAGAGCTAACTGACTGAGCCACCCAGGCACCCTCATACTTTGAATCTTTAATTCGGATCTTTCCTGGGCTGTTGACATATGGTAGGATCCTCTCTCTTGATGTTGGCAGTAGCAGTCAATGGCAGCTACCCAGTCAGCCCCACCAGCACAAGGGTAAACAACAGATACACTTACAATCATTCTGTATTTGTACAACCATCCTGTTTTTCACTTTCAGTACATATTCAGTAAATTACTTGAGATAATCAATACTTTATTATAAAATAGACTTTGTGTCAAATAATTTTGCCTAATTGTGAGCTAATATAATTGTTCTGAAAATGTCTAAGGTGAGTTTAGCTAAGCTATGATGTTTGGCAAGTTAGGTATATGAAATGCATTTTGACTTATAAAATTTTCAACTTAAAATGGGTTTATCAGGACATAACCCCATTTTAAGCTGAAGAAGATTTGTATCTACAATTTGACTAGAGTTGATTATTATGTGTTGTGTGATATTGGGGCCAAAATACTGTATAAATATATAAAATATTTCCATCATTCCAAAAAATCCCTTCAATCCTCTTTACAGACAAATATCTTTCCTCCATTCCTAGCTCCTGGCTACTAATGATCTATTTTCTGCCTGTAGAATTCATACAAATGGAATCATATAATATTATCTTTTGCATCTGGCTTATTTTATTTACTATAATCTCTTTGAGATTTGTTAATTTTTTTCATGTATAAATAATTAATCCCTTTTTACTTATTGGTAATATTGCATTGAATAGATATACCACTACCTATTTATTTTTTTTATTGTTGGATGGATTTTTGAGTTCTTTTCAGTTTGAGGCCATTTTACATACAGCTGCTATGAACTTTTATATAGTCTTACACACACATGTTTTCAATTTTCTTGGATACAATGCAATTTTGACATGATCCAGACTGAGATCAAATGTCACAGGCTCCCAGGGCTCCCAGGCCACTCACACTTTTAACCAAGTGACTACAAATTGAGGTTCCCACTAACCTCTCATGACAATTCTTTATTTATTTATTTTTTTTCATGACAATTCTTTAGAATGACTCACAGAACTCAAGAAACTCTGTACTTGTAATACAATCATTGTTGCAAAAGGATACAAGTCAAAACCAGGTAAAAGAAGAGACACATGGACCAGGTACAGAAGGGTCCCAAATATAAAGCTTCCATGTCCTCAAGATGCATCAGCAGCCCAGTACATCAATGTATTTCACCAACTCACTTGAGCTTCAGGTGTCCAGAGTTTCTAATGGGGGTTCATTACTTAGGAACGGTTGATTGAATCATTGGCTACAGGACTAAATTCACTCTTTGGCCTCTTTCCACTCCTAGGAGGTTGCCAGTTTGGACTGATATCAAATAGACCTAAGACACAAATGCTCTAGGGGTGCCTGGGTGGCTCAGTTGGTTAAGTGTCTGACTTCGTCTCAGGCTATGATCTCCTGGTCCGTATGTTTAAACTTCATGTCAGGCTCTGTGTTGACAGCTCAGAGCCTGGAGACTGCTTCAGATTCTGTGTCTCCCTCTCTCTCTGCCCCTCCCCCGCTCATGCTTTGTCTTTCTCAAAAAATAATAAGCATTTAAAAAAGTTATTTAAAAAATGCTCTAATGCTCCAACCACTTGGCTGGTCTTTCTGACATGGTTAGCTTCTATCCTAAAACCATCTAGAGACCCAGAATGAATCACCTCATTACCATAATCTCAAAGGGTGAGGTCCATCATGAATAACACAGGCACTTCTAGTACAAGGGAATTCTGAGGATTTAGAGGCTCTTTTCCAGAAGCCTAGGACAAAGACCAGCTAAGTTCTCTATTACACAAAACTGGATAATATCTAGAAATGGAATTATATGTTCCACTTCATATGAAACTGACAAACTCTTTTCCAAAATGGCTGTAAATTTTTTACCTCTGTTATTCTTCATATTTGCTATTACTTGGTACAGTCAGTTCCTACATTTACCAGTTTTACTTCGTGTACAGGTGTGTCACATAACAAATTTGATTTGAGTTTCCCTAAGGATTAATGATGCTGATAACTTTTCATGTGCTCACCTGAAATTATTAGATTTTCTTTGGTGAGATGTCTGTTAATATTTTGGCTTTTTTTTCAATTAGTTGTCTTTTGGACAGGTTTGTCCTATATTTTTCCTTTTCTTTTTCTGTCTTATATAACATTTATTGAGCTGTAATTCACATATCATATAATTCACCCATTTGAAATATAAAATTGAATGGTTTTTAAAATATTTAATGTTATGTAACCATCACTACTGTTATGGGTTAAATTGTGTCCCATCTTGCCTCCCCCTATTCATATGTTTGAGTCTTAGCCCTCAGTATTTCAGAATGTGACCCCTTTGGGGATGGCTAATTCAACATGACTGATGTCCTTATAAGAAGGGGAATTTTGGACATAGAGAGATACAAAAAGAGAAGGTGATGTGAAGAGGAGAACATGGCCATCTACAATCCAAGGACAGGGACCTGGACCTGACTGTCCCTACAGAAAGAGTCAAATCTTCCAACATCTTTTAGATGTCAGACTTTTAGCTTCCAGACCCATGAGACAATAAACTTTGTGGTTAAGTCACCCAATATGTGGTACTTTGTTACAGCAGCTTTAGCAAACTCATACAGATATAGTCAATTTTATTATCCCCCCAAAAAAACATGTACCCCCTTGAGTCACTCAAAATTTCCCACAAAACCCTGTTGCCTCCAGGCCTAGGCAACAACTTTCTACTTTTTGTCTCTACAGATCTGCCAATTCTGAATATTTCCATACTTAATTTTGGGGGGAACTGACTGTTTTAAACACTGGCTGCATTTGTTACATGAGGGTTCCAATTCTCCATATCTTTGTCAACATCTGTGTCTTTGATAATGGTTATCACAGTGGGTAGGAAGTAATGTGTTATTATGACTTGTATTTCTCTGATGAATGATAATGTTGACTATCTCATCGTGTGTTTATTGGCTCTTAAATATTGCCTTTAAAGAAGTGTCTATTGTACATTAAATTACCTTTCATCATTGTTGAAAATCAATTTCCCATGTATGTGTGGGGTTATTTCTGGACTGTCTTCTGTTCTTTTAACATATTTGTCTATTTCTTTTTTCTTTTTTTTTTTTTTTAACTTTTAGTGTTTATTCGTCTTTGAGAGAGAGAGAGAGACATAGAATTCAAAGCAAGTTCTAGGCTCTGAGCTGTCAGTACAGAGCCTGATGTGCGGCTCAAACTCACAAACTGTAAGATCAAGACCTGAGCTAAAGAACAACACTTAACTGACTGAGCCATCCAGGAGCCCCTTTATTTGTGTATTTCGATGCAATGATTTTACTGCCTCTGTCTCTTTGTTGATTTTGATGTCAATACCATACTGCCTTAATCAGGGCCAGGACTAGGTGAAGCAAGTAAGGTACCTAAATTTAGTGCATAAAAATATTTTTATTCATTTATTATTTATTTTTAAATTTATATCCAAGTTAGTTAGCATATAGTGCAATAATGATTTCAGGAGTAGAATTCAGTGATTCCTGTCCAACAGATAATAGCCAGTGCTGATCCTAACGTGTGTCCTCCTTAACACCCCTTGCCCACCAGCCCCATTCCCCAACCAAAACCCCTCCAGTAACTCTCAGTTTGTTCTCTGTATTTAAGAGTCTCTTCTGTTTTGTCCCCCTCCCTGTTTTTATTTTTGCTTTCCTTCCCTTACATTCATCTGTTTTGTATCTTAAATTCCACATATGAGTGAAATCATATTATATTTGTCTTTCTCTAACTTATTTCGGTTAATATAATACACTCTAGTTCCATCCATATTGTTGCAAATGGCAAGATTTCATTCTTTTAAATTGCCGATTAATACTCCATTGCATGTATATATACCACATCTTCTTTATCCATTTATCAGTTGATGGACATTTAGGGTCTTCCCATACTTTGGCTATTGTTGATAGTGCTGCTATAAACATTGGGGTGCATGTGTCCCTTCAAAACAGTACACCTGGATCTTTTGGATAAATACCCAGTAGTGCAATTGCTGGGTTGTAGGGTAGTTTTACTTTTAATTTTTTGAGGAACCTCCATACTGTTTTCAGAATGTCTTCACCAGCTTGCATTCCCACCAGCAGTGCAAAAGGGATCTTCTTTTTCTGCATACTCATCAACATTTGTTGTTTAAAGCATAAAATTGAAGGAGACACTCATTCTCAGGTTTGTAAAAATGCCAGCCCTGGACTTATGTGAGGCTGAGAAGTGTCATACTGTAAGTTTTCAAACTCTGTCCTTCTTTTTCAAAGTTAATTTGGCTATTTTAGATCCTTTGAATTTCCGTATAAATTTTAGAATCAGTTTATCAATTTCCAAAAAAACCAAAAGTTACATGTTGGGATTTTGATTGGAATTGTATTATTGCATTGACTATTTGGGGAAAAGTGACATCAAAAATATTCAATCATCTAAAGATGATTTAGGTCTTGTATATTTTAATGTATTGATCTTATGATCTATGACCTAGATGAAATCACTTACTAGTTCTACCAGGTTTTAAAAAATTTTTGTAAATTCAATAGAATTTTATACATTGACAATCATATTGTCAAAAAACAAAAACAGTTTTGTCTCTTCCTTTCCAACCTGGGTATCTTTTACTCCTCATTTTCTTCTCCCTCCTTCTTCTTCCTTATTATACTGCTAGAACCATACCTACCCTATTAAATACAAATGGTAAAGCAGAAATTCTTTTCTATTTCTTGGTCTTCAAGAGATATTTAGTCTTTCACCATTAATTGTAAAATTAGCTGTTGATTTTTTATATATGAATTTTATTAAGTTGAGGAAGTACCTTACAGTTCTAGTTGACTGAGAACTTTTATCAGGAATGAATGTTGGATAGGGTCAAAAGATTTTTTTCCTTATCTCTTAAAATGAGCAGATAGACTGTCTTCTTTCTTTTTAAAAAATTGTTAGAAAGGTGAATCACATTGATTTATATTGAATGTTAAATTATACTTTCCTGAGTTAATTGCTTTGATCAAGATGGATTTTCCTCTTTGGGGCTCCTGGGTGGAGTCAGTCAGTTAAATGTCTGATGCTTAATTTCAGCTCTGGTCATGATCTCACAGTTCATGAGACCGAGCCCTACATTGTGCTTGGGATTCTCTCTGTCCCGCTCTGGCCCTCTCTCCCAGTATTTCTCTCAAAATAGATAAATAAACTTAAAAATATTGAAAAATAAAGATGAGAATGAATCTTTTTCAATATTTTTTTGGACATGATTTGCTTAAAGTTTGCAAGGTCTTTTTGCATCTATGTTCATAGGAGATATTTGTCCATAGTTTTCATTTCTTATTAAGCTGATGTTGGTTTATAAAATAAATGGGGGTATATTAATTTTTCTTGATTTTTTTTGTGTGTAATAGAATAATTATTATAGACTTTGTATTATTTCTTCCTTAAATGTTTGGCTATATTCATGAGCAAAGCCATCTGGCCCTAGAGCTTAATGTGGCCCAGTCAACAGGAGTTTTAACTAAAAATTTAATGTATCTGATACTAATCTACTGAGACATCTATTCTTTATATAATGAGCTTCAATTGTTGGTGTAATTCAAGAAATTGTCTATTTCATTTAACTTGTAGAACTTATTGGCATAAGTTTTCTTTCCCTGGCTCAGATAGCTTTCTTACACATAAGCACTGATCATTATTCAACCTAATAGTCTAGACGGAGTCCCACTGAAGATGGCTGGGGTTCTCTTTCTGTGCATCTCTCTCTCTCCCTTTCTTTTCCAGAACTCTTCTCTAGAATACTGTCCTCCAAACTCTAGCTACACTGGTGGCCCAGCATCATCACTTCAACTCAGACAGCTGCCAGCATCTGCCTTGGTTCCTCTTCCATGCCCTGTGGCTTTGAATTTTCTTTAGGTGGTAAGGTAGGTAATCAGAGGGCTTGACTGTTTGTTTTCTTTCTCTCATGGGTCACAGTCCCTTCTTGCCTGATGTCAATATCAAGAGAACTGTTGTTTCATGTACATTATCTGGATTTTAGATGTTTTAGAAATGGAAGTTTATTTAGTCAATGTTTATTTTGGCCAAATGCAGAAGTATTCTACAATATACTATAAAGTTAAAGAGCAGTATTCAGAGTACATACATAATAAAACAAGTACTTCATACATATACAAGTAGAGAAAAAAGCTAAAAATACCAGCACCAAAATGTTTATGATATATATTTTCAAGTATCAATATTGCAGATATTATCTTTTTTCTATTTTCTAAAATTTTCCAGAGACCATATATTGATTCTACAATAAAAATAAGCCACCGAAGTATAACAATAGAAAAATAGAATTAAATTAAGAGCTCAGAGATGAACACAGCTTCAAATATAGAACTTTCAATGCAGCATAATGTAGGACAATTATTTTTCCTCTTTATTCATCATATTTCTACAAATGGAAGGCTGAAATTGCATTTGATTTTTTATAGCGACAATATCTCATTATTGACTTATTTTGAGTATACAGTCAACAAAAACTCCAGATCTTTTCTCAAGAATTGCTTTTCAGCACAAATTTTCTGCTTCCATTCCTTTTTATTGAGAACAAGTATAAGCATCTTTTGTATAAGAGCCATATTACAATTATTTGATAAAAATAAAATCCAATTAAAATATAATAACATGTGTGTCCACATAATTTAAAGAGCTAAATAATTAAAAAATAAATTACCCCACCCCATATACTACTGTACAATGGCAACTGCTTTCATACATTTTAGCTAGTATTTTAGGTTTTACCTCCGTATTGAAACACACACACACACACACACACACACACACACATTACTATTTCTTGATTTTTTAGTTTTAAGGATTACTAAAGTGAAAAGTGAAATTCTAATATGACATCCATGATTTTTGTCTCTTAATGCCCACATTTTTGTGTGACCCCTTTTCTTGAGTTTGAATTTAGTAGGGATGTACAATTGGCTTCTAACTATAGAATATGGCAAAATTTATAGACTCTGACTCCTGTGATTATGTTACATTATAAGCAAAAGTGCAAGGATTTTGTTTTGTTTTGTTTTGTTTTGTAATTAAGCCCCTTATTCAGTTGGCTTTAAGTTATTTGAAAGGGAAATGTGGGCCTGACATTACCAGGAAAATATTAAAAGAAGGTCTAGAGGTATGTGACTGGAAGCATCTCTCTTTCTCTCTCTATCTTTCTCTCTTCTCTGTCTGTGTGTGTATGTTGCTAAATTTGAAAAACAAAGCTGCCATGAATTTTGCAACTGTAGGGAAATGAATTCTGAAAACAATTTGAGGGAGCTTAGATATGGATCCTTCCACAGTCAAGCCTCCAGATAAGAGTACAACATGCAGAAAACTCAGCTAAACTGTGCCCTGACTTCTGACCTACAAAAACTGTGATAAGTGAGGGTCATGGTAACATTTTACATAGAAATTGGGTAAATTGTACAGGAATGGTAAGTTTGTGTAATTTCATATACAGAAACAGAAATACATATCTTGAATCCTCCTATCTTTTGAATATAATTGTGTAATAATTTGGAATTATGTCAGTATTTAGTGTTTGTAAAATACTATTTGTAACTGAGCCATTAAAGATACTGCATGTCTTTTAATAATTGTAACTTTTTTTCCTTCTTAGGTTTGAATGTAATAGTCATTAACTTAGCCTCACACTTGCCCCAAGTTGTTAAACATTCTTTCAAAATAGTCACTTACACTAGGTACTTGATCAATTTTCTCCACTTAAAGAACATCTACAGGATCCCTCTGACCTGCTTTAATTCAGACTGTGTGACCTTTGCTGGGCGCTATCTTCTATGGATTAATTCACCTAATTTCTTGAACTGGATAGCTTCCTTTTTAAAGGTCTGCATCTTACTTTTGATATAGCACATCTTCCAGTAACTTCCTGGAAAAAAAAAGCAACATGGAAAGGGCTTTTTATTTTTTTACTATTATTTTTAATTAGAGGGGGAGAGAGAGAGAGAGAGCATGAGCAGGGGAGGGTCAGAGAGAGAGGGAGATACAGAATCTGAAACAGGCTCCAGGTTCTGAGCTAGATATCAGCACAGGGCCCGATGTGGGGCTAGAACCCACCAATTGTGAGATCATGACCTGAGCTGAAGTCGGATGCTTAACTGACTGAGCCACCCAGGCGCCCCTCTTCTCATCTTTCTTTTAGAGTTCTGTAAGAAAATGCTTAGCATAATATACAAGTCTAGTTAGAAAGTTATGAACATGAAAAGGAGATGTGTCCAAGTCAGTCGGTTGGTTTTCTCTCTGTCTCCCTCTCTTTCTCTCTTTTTCTTCTTAATATTTTAACTGTTTATGTTTATTTTGAAATAACTGTAGGTCTACATAAAAGTTTCAAAAATAAAACAAATGGTGTCTCATCCATTGCTCATATTTCTCAAACATTAATATTCAACCACATTAACTTTCTTTCTCCTTCTTTGAACCACTTAAGAGTAAGTTGCTGATATGATACCTTTTCAATCATAAATACTTCAACATGTATTTCTTACAAATAAAGATTTTCTTTTCCATACCACAGTGCAATTATTAAAATCATGAACATGACATTGATAAAATTATGATGATCTATCTAATTTAGAGACCATATTAAAATTTTACCAGTTGTCATTTTATGTATATAAATATATATAATATTAAATTATATATATATAATAAATATATAAATTATATATAGATATATATAATTTATTGACATGTTAGCAACATACAGTGTATACAGTGTATTCTTGGTTTTGGGGATAGGTTCCTGAGATTCATAGCTTACATAGAACATCCAGTGCTCATCCCAACAAGTACCCTCCTTAATGCTCATCACTCATTTCTCCCCTCCTTCATACCCCCATCAATCCTCAGTTTGTTCTCTGTATTTAAGAGTCTCTTCTGGTTTGCCTCACTCTCTGTTTGAAACTATTTTTTCTCCTTCCCTCACCGCATGGTGTTCTGTTAAGTTTCTCAAATTCCACATTTGAGTGAAAACATATATTTGTCTCTCTCCGACTTATTTCACTTAGCATAATACCTTCCAGTTCAATCCACATTCAATGCAATCTCAATCAAAATTGCCCAGGATTCTTCTCAAAACCGGAGCAAACAATCCTAAAATCTGTATGGAACCACAAAAGATCCTGAATAGCCACAGGTATGTTGACAAAGAAAACCAAAGCAGGAGGCTTCACAATCTCGGACTTTAGCCTCTACTACAAAGCTGTAATCATCAAGGCAGTATGGTACTGGCATAAAAACAGACACATAGACAAATGGAATAGTATAGAGAACCCAAAATTGGATCCACAAATGTATGGCCAACTAATCTTTGACAAAACAGGAAAGAGTATCCAATAGAAAAAAGACAGTCTCTTTAGCAAATGGTGCTGGGAGAAGTGGATAGTAACATACAGAAGAATGAAACTGGACCACTTTCTTACACCATACACAAAAATAAACTCAAAATGGATGAAAGACCTAAATGTAAGACAGGAAACTATCAAAACTTTGCAGGAGAAAGCAGGCAACAACCTCTTAGACCTCAGCCGCAGCAAGTTCTTGCTCGATACATCTCCTAAGACCAGGGAAATAAAAGCAAAAATAAAGTATTGGGACCTCATCAAGATAAAATCTTCTGCACTGTAAAAGAAACAATCAACAAAACTAAAAGACAACCGATTGAATGGGAGAAATATTTGCAAATGCCATACCGGGTAAAGGGTTAGTATCCAAAATCTATAAAGAATTTACCACACTCAACACCTGAGAAACAAATAATCCAGTGGAAAAAAATGGACAGAAGACATGAATAGACACTTCTTCCAGAGAAGACATCCAGATGGCCAACAGACACATGAAAAAATGCTCATCACTCATCATCAGGGAAATACAAATCAAAACCACTTTAAGATACCACCTCATACCAGTCAGAGTGGCTAAAATTAACAACACAGGAAACAACAGATGCTGGCGACGATGTGGAGAAATGGGAACCCTCTTGCACTGTTGGCGGAAATGCAAACTGGTGCAGCCACTCTGGAAAACAATATGGAGGTTCCTCAGAAAATTAAAAGTAGAACTACCCTATGGTCCAGTAAGAGCACTGCTAGAAATATACCCAAGGGATACAGAGTGCTGATTCATAGAGGCACATGTACCCCAATGTTTATAGCAGCGCTTTAAACAATAGCAAAATTATGAAAAGAGCCCAAATGTCCATCAACTGATGAAGGGATAAAGAAGATGTGGTTTATATATACAATGGGATACTACTTGTTAATGAGAAAGAAGGAAATCCTGCCATTCACCAAATGACCTTTATGGCAAAAAGAAATTAATTTTTTTCCTGTTCCAACATTACCTTTTACAATTACTTGTCATATTCTTTTAATCTACGTGAATCCCAGTCTGTCTTTCATGATCTTGGCATTTTTGAAGAGTGCAAGCCAGTTATTTTGTAGAATGTTCCCATTCCCTCTTAAACACACTCTAATAGTGTTTCCCTCCATCACTACACCTAACTTGCACTCCTCAAACTCACCAATGATCTGCATGTGGCTATATCCCATGGTCTGTTCTATGTTCTTACCTTATGTGAACCTAACTACAACCATAGATATGGTAGATCATGCACTCTTTCTCCATGAAACTTTACTTCCTTGGCTTCTATGATACCACATTCTCCTAGACTTGCTTCTTCCTCACGGGCCATTCCTTATCAGCCTTCTTTCCTGCACCACCTATGACCCTAACCTCTTAATAACCTTGGATACTCCTGTACTCAATCCTCTGACCTCCTCTTTTCTTTATCTACACCTACTCCTTGGCTTTAAATTCTATATATACTTCACAACAACAAAGTTTTATTTTCAACTTAGATTTTTTTTATCTGAACCCAGAACTGTATGCTTCCACTTGCTTATCAATTGGTATTTCAGATTTAACATATTCAAAGGAAAATTTGTGATGTTGCCCACTCACTCTTACAACTGCTCTCTTCAGTTTCCCTAATCTCAGTAATAGCATCTAATTTCTCCAATAAATAGACTAAAAACTGGAGTCTTTTTATTCAATTAATCAAAGAAAACAAACCTGGACTATAGTTGAATTCTCTCTTTCACACCCTACATAAAAACTGTGAAAATATTTTATTTTCCTGATCATCAAAATATACCCATAATTGAACATATGTCAACATAATAAAGGCCATGTATGAAAAACCCACAGCTAACATCATCCTAAAAGGAGATAAGCTGAGATCCTTTCTCTTTTTTCAGGGACAAAAGAAGGATGTTCACTGTCACCACTTTTATTCAACACAGTACTGAAAGTCCTAGTCAAAGCAATCAGACAACAAAGGTAATTTAAAAAAATCCAGATTGGTAAAGAAGAAATAAAACTTTCACTATTTGTAGAAGACATGATACTATATAGAGAAAACCTGAAAGATTCCACCAAAAACTGTGAGAACTGATAAATTCAGTAAAGTCACAGGATACAAGATTAATATACAGAAATCTGTTGCATTTCTATACACTAATAATGAACACCTGAAAGAGGAATTAAGAACACAATCTCATTTACAATTGCACCAAAATTTAATAATAATAATAATACCTAGGAATAAACATAACCAAAAAGGTGAAAGACCTGGACTCCACTATAAAACATTGATAAAAGAAATTGAAGATGACACAAAGAAATGGAAAGATGTTCCATGATCATGGATTGGAAGAACAAATTTTGTTAAAATGTCTATACTCCCAAAGCAATCTACACATTTAATGCCATCCCTATTAAAATACCAACAGCATTTTTCACAGAGCTAGAATAAACAATCCTAAAATTTTTATGGAACTATAAGGATCCTGAATAGCCAAAGCAATGTTGAAAAAGAAAAACAAAGCTAGAGGCATCATAATTCCAGACTTCAAATTATATTACAAAGTTGTAGTAATCAAAAAGTATGGTACTGGCACAAAAACAGAAATATAGATCAATAGAACAGAATAGAAAACCCAGAAATAAACCCACAATTATATGGTCAATTAAACTTTGACAAAGCAGGAAAGAATAACCAATGGGAAAAAGACCTTTCAACAAATGGTATTGGGAAAATGAGACAGCAACACGCAAAAGAATGAAACTGGACAACTTTCCTATACCATACACAAAAACAAATTCAAAATGGATTAAAGACTTGAAAGCATAAAAATCCTAGTAGAGAGTACAGACAGTGATTTTTCTAACATCAACCATAGCAACTTTTTTCTAGATAGCTTCCCTGAGGCAAGGGAAACAAAAGCAAAAATAAACTATTGGGACTACATCAAAGTAAAAAGCTACTTCACAGCGAAGGAAACTGAACAAAACTAAAAGGCAATCTACAGAATGAGAGAAGATATTTGCAAATAACATGTCTGATTAAGGATTTGTATCAAAACTATATAAAGAACTTATATAACTCAACACCTCCAAAAAGCTAATAACCCAATTAAAAATGAGCAGAAGACATGAACAGATATTTCTCCAAAGAAGACATATAGATGGCCAACATGAAAAGATATTACTTATCATTTATCATCAGGGAAATGCAAATCAAAACTACAATGAGATATCTCCTCACACCTATCAGAATGGCTAAAATCAACAGCACAAGAAACAACAGGTGTTGACGAGGATGTGGAGAAAAATAAAACTTCTAGCGCTCTTGGTAGGAATATAAACTGGTGCAGCCACTGTGGAAAAAAAGCATGGAGGTTCCTCAAAAACTGAAAAATAGAACTATTCAGCAATTGCACTACTGATATTACCCAAGGAATACAAAAACAGTAATTCAAATGGATATATGAACACTTATGTGTATAACAGCATTATTACAATAGCTAAGTTATGGAAGGAGCCCAAATGTCTATGAGTGGATAAATAAGTGGTACATATATATGCATATGTATAAAGTATATATATCCGTTTATATATACATATACATATGAATGGATAAAGAAGGGGTATATATGTGTATATACATATATATATATATATACACACACACACATATATATACAGTGAAATATTATTCAGCCATCAAAAAAAGAATGAAATCTTGTCATTTGCAACAACATCCAGAGAGTATAATACTAAGTGAAATAAGTCAGACAGAAAAAGAGAAATACCATATATGATTTCACTCACATGTGGAATTAAATAAAGAAAACAAACAAGCAAAGGGAAAAAATAAAGAGAAAGAGAGCAATCAAGAAACAGACTCCTTAGGGGCACCTGGGTGGCTCAGTCTGTTAAGCGTCTGACTTCAGCTCACGTCATGATCTCACGGTCATGGGTTCGAGCCCCGTGTAGGGCTCTGTGCTGACAGCCATCTCAGAGCCTGGAGCCTGCTTCAGATTCTGTACCTCCCTCTCTCTCTGACCCTGCCCTGCTCATGCTGTCTCTCTATCTCTCTCAGAAATAAATAAATAAACATTTAAAAAATTAAAAAAAAAAAAGAGAAACAGACTCCTTAGAGAACAAACTGATAGTTAGCAGAGGGGAAATGGATTCGGGGGAATGAGTGAAATACATGGCGAGGGTTAAGCAAGTGCAGTTGTGAGCAACTTAAAAATATATACAGTAAAACTTTGCTTTACAAGCATAATTCTTTCTGGAAACATGCTTGTAATCCAAAGCATGTGTATATCAAAGCAAATTTTCCCATAAGAAATAATGGAAACTGATGATTTATTCCACAACCAAAAAATATTCATAAAATGATTCCAGTACTGTAGTACTGGATATGATAAAGAAATGATAAATGATAAATGATAAAGAAAATACAAAATATAAAAGAAAAGAAGCAAATTAACCTGCACTTATCTTTGGGGACCATTATATACACTCACATGGATGTTGACTACAGTACAGTATTAGTAAACTCCTGTCATATTCTGTATTTAATGAAACTGGCAATAAGGCAACAGAGGAAAGGCAGACAGCCTAATCTAGAATGAAGCAAAACTTTCCTAACCGTACTCCTGTATGGAAAAGCAAAGAACTATTCACAGGTGCTTTGAAATGACAACAACAACAACAAAAAGTACAGTAGTGCCAGTTGTGGTTTAGAACCTTCCAACGTTCTAAAAAGTCACTAATTTCTGCCAAGCACCACGGCCTGAGACTGAGCCTCTGAGCATGGGAGGGGGTCACGCACAACCCCACAGTGAGAGAGAAAGAGAAAGAACGAAGAATCTGGCTCAGTTGTGATCATGTGAACATTTGGTGTCACATACTGTTAGTGTTGCAAGACATCGCTCATTTATCAAGTAAAAGTTTATTAGAAATGTTTGCTCATCTTGTAGAACACTCACAGAACAAGTTACTCACAGCCCAAGGTTTTACTCTTTATATATCCAGAATCTCCTAACTATTGTCATCTCAGTTCCAAGTATATAATCTTCTCTTATCTACGTAATTGCAGTAGCTTCTGAACTGGTCTACCTCATTCTGCTGTTGTTCCCTATAGTCTATTCTTAATGTAACAAGAGTGCTCCTTTTTTTTTTTTTTTTTAAAGTAGGTTCTACCCCTAAGTATGTAACCCGATGTAGGACTTGAATGCAAGACCCTGAGATCAAGACCTGAGCTGAGATCAAGAGTCGGTCACTTAATTGACTGAGCCACCCAAGGGCCCCAAGAGTGTTCATTTTAAAGTGAACACCAGATCATGTCATTCCTGCTCAAAGCATTCCAGTATCTTCTCTTCTCCTGCAGAGTAGAAGTAAAAAAAGTTATGAGCACTCCATTAAAACTATTATGATCTCAATTCACTTCCTCCTCCTCACTTTTTTTTTTTTGTATTTCTCCTCATCCCCTATTCTTTCTCTTTCCCCTCCTGCCCCATGCACACGTCTTTGTGCTCCTTAGTCACAAGTTGTCTCAACAGTGTTAGCAAGAACTGTATCTGCCTACCCGACAGCTCCTCCCCAGATGTCTTTATCCTTTATCACCTCAGGCCTTCATTCAAATGTCAACAAACAGTGAGGCTGGCCCTGACATGCCCTTTACAGTGTCATACCAACCACTGCCCTGCTTTATTTTATTCCACAGCATTTATCGCCATCTCATATACCATATGTTATACATCTTTGTTTACTGTTGCTCTCTTTCCACTATGATGTAGGCTTGAATTTAAAAAAAACTTTTTTTGTTTATTGCCATAATCCCAGTGTCTCATGAAAATTACGTAGGTAGTAATCCCCGAAGAAAGAAAGGATGGATCAAACATCTACATGCTCCTCCTGGCCTGGCCATCTTGTTTCTTCCTCCGTTAATGACATTTACTCTTTCACTTTACAGCCGGCGTAGGAATTTAAAATTCTTTTCAACTGAAGATCAAATTTTCTTTTTTAAGATTTTTTAAATTTTTTATTTATTTTTGAGAGAGCGCAAGAGGAGGAGGAGGAGACAGAGGGGACAGAGGATCCAAAGTGGGCCCTATGCTGTCAGTGCAAAGCCTAATGTGGGGTTTGAACCCATGAACCCTGAGATCATGACTTGAGCCCAGGTTGGATCCTCAGCTGACTGAGCTACCCAGGCGCCCCTGAGGATCTGGCTTTTTTTTTTTTTAATGTTTTATTTATTTCTAGGGGACAGAGAGAGAGAGAGAGAGAGAGAGTCAGTGTGAGCAGGGGAGGGTCAGAGAGAGAGGGAGTCACAGACTGAAACAGGCTCCAGGCTCTGAGCTGGCAGTCAGCACAGAGACCGACGCGGGGCTCGAACCCACGAACCGCGAGATCATGACCTAAGCAAAAGTCAGACGCTTAACCGACTAAGCCACCCAGGCGCCCCGATGATCTGGCTTTTTAAAAGCAAATCTAACCATTTCATTTTTCTTCTCAATATTTCCTGTTTGGTTTCAGAGGAAAATCCAAATTTACCAAGACCCTTCAGAATATTTGAATTTAGATCAGTAGGGACACAGTTGTCCTTCTCTCTCTATATTTTTAAACTTTTCTGTAAGTTTTGTGTGCTTCATGGTGGCAGTGGCAGAAATCACAGAGAAGGAGAGTAGTCTCCTTTGTCAGGCTGTTGTAAGAGCAAAACAAATGCATTTGGTTGCTTAAATAATTAAGTGGCACGTATGTGTGTGCATCTGTGTGACCCACCTAATACTGAAGACTACAAAATAAATTTAATACCAAATGGAACTCAGATGACCTTCAGGCTAAGTTATAATTCTTTGGACTCTAAGTTCCTCCATTCCATAATTGAGTGTATCAATAGTTCATAAGCCTGTGAAACATTTAGTTTAAGTATAGTGGTTGCATAAATCTTCGTGGAATGAAGTTAAGTGGAAATGTAAGGGCTTGAATTTGTGGGAGAGTTAATATGCAGGTTATTTTGTAAGAAAAATGAAGACAAATTTTTACAGTGAGGATGTGGGCACTGGATGAATGAAGTGGATGAAAAGGTGCCTTCTATGCCTTTTTCAATTCCTTTTATTCAAATCTTTAGATAAATACCTCTGGAAATGAGTATTGATTCTTGCTTGCTGGACAGGGCCAGAGACATTTATCAAAGAGGCAGATAGAAGACTCATTTTTACTGTTTTTTTTTTTTAATTTTTTTTTAAGTTTTTATTTATTTCTAGGAGAGAGAGAGAGAGAGAGAGCATGAGCAGGGGAGGGTCAGAGAGAGAGGGAATCACAGACTCTGAAACAGGCTCCAGGCTCTGCGCTGGCAGTCAGCACAGAGCCCGACGCGGGGCTCGAACCCACGAACCGCGAGATCATGACCCAAGTGAAAGTCGGATGATTAACCGACTAAGCCACCCAGGAGCCCCTCATTTTTACTGTTATACAAACACAGAGAACTAGGAGTGGAAAAGTTTATTTCCATGTTTTTAGTGTTTCCCCATGTATTTGGGATTAAGAAAATAGAAACTATTTTTCTTTGCATATAAATAAGTCTTGTACTTAGCCATTTTTTTCATTATTGAGGACTTTTATACATACACATAACACACACAAATATACATACAGGCATGATAATATGTGGGCAAATATGTGTGTGTATGTAAAGATACTGTGTTTATTATTATGTTATTACTGTGTATTTCACCAGGAGAAGAATACAGAAAAGGATGACTAGAATATTTTTTAGCTATCTTTCTGGGTCTTCTTTATTAGTTCTTGCTTCTTTTTAACAATTTGACTTAAGTTCCTGGAGTTCTAGATTTAGCCAAAGAGCCAACAACCTCATGAGTTTCCTCCAAGTTACCATTGTTCTGGGAGCTGAGATCTCTCCTAGGCCTCCCTGCCTCCTGGGCTGGTGTCAAGCCAAGGAGGAGGGGGGAAGAGAAGGAAGAGGAGCGGGGAAGAGGAGGAGGAGGAGGAGGAGGAGGAGGAGGAGGAGGAGGAAGAGAAGGAGGAGGAGGAGGAGGAGGAGGAGCAAAAGAAAACATATTGAAGTAAGCTGCAGACTGCTAGCTGCATAGTTATATACCTGGAGATGCCAAAAAGTTACAAGAATTAGCAATAATTCTTCAATAAACACACTAAATACCCAGACGAGATGCTTTTGTATTCAGCCATTCATTCTGCAAATGTATCACACACTCTTCCAAGACTATCTCATTAAATAGGCAACAAGAAAGGTAAAAGAAACAAGTCACAGCAAGGAATCACTTAACAAGGAGATTTCACACTAAGAAAAGTGTTTAGATTCAGGGCACTTGCACACTATTCATACTGCACTTAAATCTCCATTTTCCAAACATATCACGATTTCTATTTCCTACCTCCTTATTTAAGCTATTCAGATTACTTGGGACCCTTTCTTTTTAGGATGTAAGGAAACTGCATCCATCTCACACCTTTCTGAGTTTGTGTGCCTTCCTCCACCATTCGGATTCTTCCACAACGTAGTTTGTGGTCATAATCAGATATAATCATCATGCATAATTGTAATCTTGTGTAAAAAACATCATAGAAATATTAATTGGGAAAGGGGATTCACTGCAATTTCCATTTCTTCCAAATTCTGTAATAACATGACTCTTAAATTAGATTACTTTTCTGTGAAAACCTTTGCCTACAATTTGATTATGATCCCACAAAGGTCCCTCCCAAATATGTGAGAAGAGGAAGAATTGGCAAAGGCAAAGATTCTTTTCTGTAAAAGAAGCTTATTATTTATTATGTCATAAAAGCATTGCATACTTAGTTTAGAAAAGAAAGCATTAGAGAAAAAAGAAAGAAATGACATAAAGTATTCCACTGACTTTAATGCATTTTCTTCCTCCCCTCCAATAAACATTATTTGAGTCACTGACATTGAATGAATATGCTATACGTTTTTGTTAAACACTTAAATTATTTCAATCTTTAGCTGTAGTAGCTGTAGTAAATACTGCCAGAGATAAGCAGATTCAAGATTTGCAATGTACTCATTCAGTCTGCACCAAACAGTGCTTATCTTCCTTAGAAAGTTGTCTTCTTGCTCTGGTCATTAGACTCAAATGGACCAACGGAGGCAGCCATTTTTCAGTTCAGGACTCCTTACTTCTCTGCTGGCAATGATGACTTTAGGTGTGTAACCTACACCACGCTGGGCCTCAGTAGACTGGTGCAGAGATGGGCACTGTCTAGAATAAACCTGGGCCACTAATACTGTTCCCGAGGGCTTTGTTATGGTTTTCAAAACTGTATCAGAAATAACAATGCGATGCTCCTCTAGTACAGGAGTATTTTCAGCATTTGATCATTTACTTCTATCACTGAACATTTGATATGTTGTTTGGTGCATCACTTGACGGTGAGTTGTATCTTCTAGCATAATACAGGACCATTATCATTACTTTTTAATTTAATGCCTTTGCTTATTTAAGCTTGTCCGAAATTTAAATCATAAGTTTTGCTTCCTTTTTTGTCTGATACAATTGTGACTTTTAATTTTGGCCTGTGTGATTTAGTTGATTTGGAGGAACCTCTTGAGGTGGTTTTTGCTTTGGGTTCAAATATGAAAGTATTTCTCTAATATAGCCATTTAGTTCATCCACCGTTATTGATCCAGTGGAGATGTTTGACTGTAGTTCTGTTCCGTTATTCTATAATTACTTTTTTGTGTATGTGTGTCAAGAAGATTTCCATTTTTTGTTACAGTGCTTATCTTCTTAAAAATACTTTGAAGCTCCTCTTTTTTGTTACGTTAGCTTTTAATTCTTTTTTATGAATACAAAGTTAGCATACTTCCTCATCTCTTTCCCCCCCCCATTTGGTATTAGTTAAGTATTTTTCTTAATATTTGTTTGCCTTTGTGCATTTAAATGTGCTTAAATCTCTATTAATTTATGTTGACCTCTACAGAGTATATTTGATCACTCCTCCAGGCCTTAAAATTGAGAAAATCAGCATATTTAATTTGTCTCCATTCCCCACCCTAATTTTTCTCCTAAGTTATGCTAGTTATAGCAACAGAGATTTATTATTGTGTAATACATTGAGCACTTTAAATATCTAAATTGATTTTAAGCTTAGTCCCAAGATAAATATAGTCAATGTTCACCACCAGTTATTTTATTATAGTTTATTCAATTTCTCTTGGTTGGCTGAAGTTGGTCTTCTGGTAGAATACTGAAGAGGACTTATGGGAAAAATATACTCTGAGCTCAGCACATTCAAAACTCTTTATCTGCTGCCTGTATACATAACGATAGTTGAGCTGAATATAAAATCCTTAGGTCCCTCTTTTTTTTCCTGGAAGATTTTATCGGTTTTATTCCATTGCATTTACAAGTTGAAAGTATCTGTGGAGAAATCAGAAGCAAGACTATTTCCTTCCCCAGATGACTTGCTTTTTGTGTCTAGTAGCTGCTACCAAAATATTTCATTGGTCTTTTGAGTATTGTAATTTTCCCGTGATATGTCTTTGTGTTGACATTTCTGGTTAGTTTTCTCAGGACTAGAGTGCAAGCCTTCTATATGCTGATTAAGTTTTATTCTGAGGAAGTTTCCTTGATTTATATCTTTATTGGTTTTTTTTTTCTTTTTTGGTCTCCTTACTTTTGTTTGCTTCTTTAGGTATGTAAAATTTTCATATATTGAATCTTTTTTCTTGCCATCTATTTTATTCATCTTCCTTATACCTTTTTAAAACTCATTTTATCCTTTATTCCTGATAATATCTTTTCTCCCTACAATATTTTTCGTCTCTTGTACTGCTTCATATTCTCTTCATTTCAATGACAATTTAAAAAAAATTTTCTTCCTCTCTTGTCCAAGATCTGTCTACCTGGGGATAAGGTTAAAAATATTCTGTACAATGGAATACTACATAGCAATGAGAAAGAATGAAATGTGACCATTTGTAGCAACATGGATGGAACTCCAGGGTGTCATGCTGAGTGAAATAACTCAGGCAGAGAAGGACACATACCATATGTTTTCACTTATAAGTGGAACAGGAGAAACTTAACAGGGGACCATGGGGGAAGGGGAAGGAGAAAATAGTTGAGGAGAGGGAGGGAGGCAAACGATGAGAGACTCTTGAATACTGAGAACAAACTCAGGGCTGATGAGGGTGAGAGAGAGGGGAAGGGGGGTGATGGGCATGGAGGAGGGCACTTGTTGAGATGAGCACTGGGTGTTATATGGAAATCAATTTGACAATAAACTATTTAAAAAAGTTAAAAAATATATTCTAGGGAGCACCTGGGTGGCTCAGTGTGTTAAGCGACAGACTTCGGCTGGGGTCATGATCTCATGGTTCATGGGTTTGAGCTCCACCTCCCTCTCTGTACTGACAGCTCAGAGCCTGGAGCCTGTTTCAGATTCTGTTTCTACCTCTCTCTCTGATCCTCCCCTGCTCACGCTGTTTCTCTCTCTCAGAAATAAACAAAACATTTAAAAAAAATTAAAAAATATTCTAGAAACTAGAGTGTATAATATCCAAAGTTCTATTAGAGAGAATAATCCTAAATTTAATAGTTTTCCATTTCTATTTTTATTTTTGCATTATAGAATATATTGTTTCACTATGCTTTAAAAATTCATAGCCAATCATCTGATCATTTTCTTCTGATCTGACACAACAGGTTTTTGTTATTTATTTGCATCCCCCCACCTTTTCTCTTTTGCTCCTTTTTGCTTGAATTAATTTTGTCTAGATTCCATGTTGAATTCTTTCTTTTTTTATTTTTATGTAGTACTCATCATTGAAGTATTTAGTTTTTCTCTACCATCTATTTGTAGGATACTGAATGAAGAATGAAGACCATAGTTACATCAAAATTATGATACTTTCTTTTAAGAGCCAACCTGTTCTGATCTTCAGTGGTAAATAGAGGAAAAAAGCATTTGATTAGTATTGAATGATCACACTTTAGAACTTTATATAGATAAGTCCCTCCTAAAGAAGAGTATCTATTTATACATTCGATTTTCTAAGACTTTTATTCAATACAAGGAGCAGACAGCATCAGTTTCTCCATCATTAAGTTTAAACTTAATCAGTTTTAAAGAAATATGAGCAACATAATAAATCTATGGCTTCTGCAGTTTTCTCATTGCCATGGCACAACCAATGCTTGTGCAATTATAAGCTAAGAGACTGAAACTCAAAATAGCCCCTTATCCCAAGCTGCTGATGATTGGAAAAAATTAGCATTTTAATATTATCCATACCAGGAAAAGTAGAAATTAAACCTTGACTTAATTTCAGTAACTTGGTGGGGCAAGTTATAATTTCAAGTGGGAACATAAAACTTTACATGGCAGTTCCTTTTTCTCACACTTTTTTCACTTTCACAATCACCCGGGAAGGCGTTATTATTCAAGGCACTAGTATTCATATACATATAGGACATAGGACTCGGTATCCATAGATGTTATGTCTCCATGTTTCATTCTAAGTAAAACTCCAGTCTTCTTACCCTTTCCATGATAATCACAGACAATTAAAAGAACCAAATGTGTAATGCAAGAGAATATGGGAGTGTGATAAGGTGGGAGTAATGTTTTAGAATCAGGTAGTCTTTCATTAGAACTGGGTTATTTGGTGTCTATTTAAAAAAATTGACTCTGTGACATTATAGAATTATAGACTTTAATGCTGGAACTAAGTTTAAGACAATTTTAAGCCAAGCTTCATCCATTCAGGAAAGTAAGGACTATTATCATGGATTACCCAAATTAAAAAACCCAAATCTCAAAGAATTTAAGTGATCTAACCACTAGTAAGCAATTAGATGGAGACTAGAATCTCAGGTACTTTATTTCAAAATGTGCAACAATACAAAACACATTGTATCTTTTGATCACACTACAAAAATATATTCTTATATTTAGGTAGCTTTTAGGCTATATTTTGTTAACACTTTAACTTAGGTTTTGAATAAGACTTGGAAAGAAGAGAGATTTTGCTAACTTAATATAATTCAAACCCAGAGAAGGTAGGAGATTTAAACCTAACATCAATCTGCTTCTGTTTATATCTAATTTTCTCTTAAGATCTAGTGAAGACCAAGAGAAACAAAAATAAACAAACAACAAAAAAAATTCCCTTCCATAAAACTGAGGTTGACAGCTAACACTGCTTTTTGATTTAATTTTTAAATGTTTATTCATTTTTGAGAGACAGAGCATGAGTAGGGGAGGGGCAGAGAGAAAGGGAGACAGAGAAACTGAAGCAGACTCTAGGCTCAGAGCTGTCAGCACAGAGCCAAACGTGGGTCTCGAACCCACGAATCATGAAATCATGACCCGAGCCAAAGTGAGACACTTATCAACTGACCCACCCAGGTGCCCCCCCTTTTATTAAAAATATTTTTTAAATGCTTATTTGACAGTTCACACTACTAAGAGTGTAATTGATGAGTACTTTAAAAATATTCTCATAGATTAAATAGAAATTAATCAGAAACATTTCAACAAAGATCCCCCTGTATTACTTGAAAATATTTAGTAGGAAAAGAAAGATGAGAAGCAAAATAATTGTCCTAGACCTCTAAGTTATGAAGAATGGATCTAAAAATTTTAAAGACAGTCTAAATGGAATCTTTATTATTTTTTTTCTCAATTTTTATCTTCTCCAAAGAGGAGGCAATAGCTCTGCCCTTACCACATAAACTGCCATGAACTCTAAATGAGATAATTCAGGTAAACCCCTTGGTAAAATTTCAGGCATGTAATAAGTACTTAATAAATGTTAACTGTTGTTTACCTTTTTTTCTTAAGAAAATGCAGAACTTAATGAGGATTTTATAAATAAAAGAACAGACCCTGGGGGAAATGGTGATTTTTGTGTCTCACCCAGTAAATACCTTAGACATTCCAGTCTTCAGCCAAAGCCTCAGGTTAGGCAGATGTACTGTAGATCTTCAAGTTATCTACTTTTTATTTTACTCTTCATATCTCTTGGAGTATTCATCAAAAATTTCTTTTCTCTGTGTTCCATTTCTAAGGGGATTCTCAATACAGCTATCATGCCTGTAGCAGTGTAATGAGGGGTAAGCCTGCTTTGGACCATCACTCTTGCCATCAAATACAAAGGCATAATGGCTTGGTCTTTTGAAAAGAAAGCCCTAATGCAGTTCTTTAAGACTCTTTGGTTTAACAAAAATGCCCAGTTGTTGTGAACATTGGCAAACAAGTATGAGAAAGGATGGGCTCTGGACCTCATCTTCTCAGTTTGATTTATTTTATGTCTTTGAGTTCATGTCATATCACTACCCTATGACCAAAACCTTAAAGACTGGATTTTAAAGTGATAGCATGATTAGATAACTCTTTTTCTGGTGGTGAGCATGTCTCTTAAAACAAAATACCTTGGATATCATATGCTATGCCAACCATTAGGATCATTTTCTATAGTCATCAGTGCTTAAAATAGTTACTCTATTTCACTGAGACCACATTTATCTTCTGGGTCTCTCATTTTTATATATACTGTGAGATATTCTAGTATTTAAATAGTTATCAGCAAACATTTAATCAACATATGAAATTCTTTGTTTTGTTTATTTTTAAAATTTTTACTTATTTATTTTTTAGAAGGGGGAGAGAGAGAATCCCAAGTAGGCTCCATGGTGTCAGCACAGAGTCCGCTGTGGGGCTTAATCCCACAAATGGCGAGATCATGACCTGAGCTGAGATCAAGAGTCGGACACTTATCCAACAGAGCTACCCAGATGCCTCTATATAAAATTGTTTGTATTGAAAAGTCTGAGGATAAGACAAGACAAAGGTATCCATATGTTGGCATAACACTTTTAACCTATTTCCTCAGCTCCTTCTCATGTATTTATACATATAATAGAAAGACAAAGACACCATGAAGTCATGCACAGACTTAGCACAGTTTCATGGTACCAAATGTTATGATGAATAAAAAAGTTACTTCTTAGGGGACAAACGTGTCTTCTACTGAGGATAGAGAAACTGTCATTCTAAGTCTAAAACCAGATTTTAGCTAAACTTGGAATTGAAAAAGAAATGACTTAGTAAAACATTCTAACGATGATTGCTACTCATATGCAGTCAGACTATTTTTAATAACAAGTCTGTTATGAATACATGATGACATGAAGTGAAATAGTAAAAGTTTGTGGAGGAAAGTGGCATGTCCATAAAGCTGTTTCGAATGACATCGTCTTTGGTGTGGAGCCTGGAGATAGTTACGAAACACTTCAAGCAGTAAGCACATTCCCCAAATAGAGCTGCCTGTCCAATCATTTCCATCTCAACTTACTTCAGCTCCAGATCAAGGAGAATTCGTGTGCCCATGCTACAAAATGTACTAATGTCATTTTAAACTTCACAACCTAAAAAAGGCAATATGTAAAGACGAAGAATCAAATGATATGGAAAATTTTCAAAGTATATGTACATGCTTTGGCACATCAAAAAAGGAAGAATCAAATAAGATGATAGGTTTCTTTTGATTTTTAAAAATATGCATGGTCTGTACAGAATGATATCTGTTAGAGTCTGGTGGATATCCTTACAAATCTGAATGGTGATGTTACTCAGACTCTATACCTCATTCTTATCCTTCTCCATAAATTTTATAACAGAATGAGAATAATATGAAAGTGTGTTCAAAAAGACACAAAGAAAAAGAAAGTAAAATAACATAAGAAACCATTTTTTAAACTAATGGGAAGGAAACCACATATTTTTCATAATTTGCTGCAAATTTGATAAACTTGCAATTCCACACATATACAAAATCTCTTAAATTACAAAATAACATGTGAATACCCCTGTGTGTGCTGAGGGTACACACATGTGCAGTGAACTCAGCTCATCTATAGATTGAACTAACCTCCATAACTGAAGCTCTAGGGAAGCTGGAGTTTGTGATTTCCATCAATAGGCACAGATATAATTAACCAGTAACTAGGGAGGATGTGGTTCCACATAGCAACAGAACTTTTTAACATCTGCCAGAAGCACATCTGTTGTGTTATATTTTATTGGCATACTCTGAGTAACAATCCAGTATACTTTAAAATATTTGCATGCAATTTGACTTCTATCTGTTTACATACTTATAAAACCACCATGTTTTTTTCTCCCTTGCTTTGGAAAGTATTTCTGTTGCTCTACTCTGTCCAATTGCTTATTATCACTTTATCTGCATACTGGCCTTTCTCCTATCACCCTCCCACTTTCTCCCTCTGTCTTCTTTCTTATAATATGTACCAAACAGGCACAACACAAACTAGAAAAAAGGCATGCATATGTATAGATGGGAACTTCTATTTCATGGCACAACATCATTCATTAATAATAAACATCAAGCTAGACTTCATAGACTTTGGAATCCCTCCAATTTGCAAGGGCTTACATGCACATACAAACCTCTTCTGTCAACAGCATCAGTCATTATACATGTTCAATATATCTGTCTTCTATATCCTTAGACCAAAACAAAAATTTTTACTGCAAATACAGTATTCTGTATTCTTATGTTATAGAAGTCTCAGAGAGATGGGAGGTCTGACTCTTCTCCCCCCAAACCCCATTTCCAGACTTTAAATATATTGCTGCTGCTGCTAAAACAATTACTACTGCTGCTCCTCCTCCTCCTCCTACTACTACTACTACGACTACTACTACTACTACTACTACAGCTAAGCTGGAGCAACAGCGTTAGTCAACTCCGCCCTTTAGTCTACTTCACTCATTCCCTAAATACATATTCATTGAGGTCCTGTGGTGTCAAAGTCCCTGTGCTACATATTTGCAAAATATAAACAGTTTCTTATCCCTGCCTCAAGGAAATTGCTGCGACAGATAAGAAAGACAGACATCACACAAAATTACCTAAATTAAGACAAAGCAAAGTGAGTGGAAGTTCTGATGCACTTGGTTTTAGGTGCAGGATAATACGTACTTCTAATTTAGTTGAAAGACATCAATTCATATATATATAAACTTGATAAAATACAATGGCTTCTAAGAAGTGTGACTTTTTTCTTGTTAAAGAAATCAGCTTTAAAATAACTGATTTTTCACCATTTGTTTTTATGAGAGAGTTTGCTTAAAGAGAGTTTGCTTAATTTCAGTTACAGCCCCAAAACTGCTATGGGTCTTTTATAATAGATGTCATATAAAAACATTTTAATATTACATGAATGACCCACCATTTGTCTCTACACTGAAGAGCACTTTAAAAAAGCACATTCAAAACTCTGTTGAGCTGAAGGAAGTGAATCAGAATGCTATTTTTTTAGGTATAACATTGTTGATTACTGTAATTTGTAAATAGGGCTAATTGCCACATAGCAAAATATTTCCTGGTAATAAAGTAACTTATTTTAATGTTTATTTAATTTCAATATTTTACAATTTGCATTTCTTTTTGAAAAGAAATACAATTTGTGTTTGTTGAATTTTAAATTATTCTGAATATAAGCATAGTTTTATTGAGCCAAATTTACTTACATTTCTTTTCCAGATTAAGATTAAGAACCAGTTAGGAAGATAAGAAGCAAACAGTATAACTTTATATGTACACAGTTAAATTTTTTCTAAACAAATATGATTAGGGCTAAATTCATGAATTTCGGGTTTGAGGGAAGACTAGTCTCAAATAATAATCAGTAGCTCTACATAAGTTATATGTTTTACAATCAAAATACTTTTTGCGATAGAACTGTCAACATGGATGAGTTATTCTTACTGAGTTGGTGAGAAAATCATGATGAGCAGGATATGTATATATTCTTAAAGCCTTTCTCTGTGGGTTCATGGTAATAGACTATTTCTTAAGGACAAATTAAAATACATATAGATATTAATAAATAGCTAATATTGCCTATATTCTATATTAAGGAAAGTATGTTTAAGAAAAACTTTTAAGAGTATAGGGGTCTATTTTTTAAGATGAATTTTAATTAGGTAATGAAATGATTGAATAAAGGATAATCCTAGCATAACCTGTCTCCTTTACCAGGGAAAGAAGCAGGTATGAAAAGCCTTTTGCAGCAATATCCTAAGAACTGGGGCAATTCAATAATGTTTGTTTGAAAGTATAATACTGTCCATATTTTTTTAATTTTTTTTTTTTTTTTTTTTTTTCTAGGAGACAGAGAGAGAGAGAGACAGCGTGAGCAGGGGAGGGTCAGAGAGAGAGGAAGTCACAGACTGAAACAGGCTCCAGGCTCTGAGCTGGCAGTCAGCACAGAGCCTGACACGGGGCTCGAACCCACGAACCGCGAGATCATGACCTAAGCGAAAGTCGGACACTCAACCGACTAAGCCACTCAGGCGCCCCAATACTGTCCGTATTTTTATCTAAAGACAGTGAATTTATTTTCAGTTTAAATCCAATATAAAAGTTATTATTTCCATAGAGAAAAACATAATTTGTGACAGGATACTTTTTCAAAATTCTCTTTTATATTATTTTCTCTTTATTTTTCTTCTATATGTCATTTGAAGAAGCTAACTAGAACCTCATTGGCTTTTCTTTTTCCTCTCCTTTTCTTTCTTTCTTTCTTTCTTTCTTTCTTTCTTTCTTTCTTTCTTTCTCTCTCTCTCTCTCTCTCTCTCTCTCTCTCTCTCTCCTTCCTTCCTTCCTTCCTTCCTTCTTTTTTAAGTAGGCTGCATGCCCATTATGAAGCCCAGTGAGTATGGAGCCATACTCACAAACCTGAAATCAAGACCTGAGCTAAGATCAAGAATCAGATGCTTGACCAACTGGGTCACCCAGGGGTTCCAGAGCCTTGTTTACTTCCCCTAACTCAGGGGTTGTATACAGGCAATAAGCAGAAACTACACAAACACAAAGGTGGGCCTGTCGCCGCATTTTGTAAAATAAAAATCCGAGGAAGAATAAACTGGATGCCTGGGGAAGTGAGCACGGGAGGGCAAGAGATTTCTGGACAATGGAAAACAGCTGATTTCCTCAAACTTTGGTTGATGGTACTTTGTGGCAGGGCCCCAGGGAACTAACAAGATTTTTTAGAAAATTGCTGTGTGGTATGCATAGGTGTACTTCATGCACGAGAGATTCCCACATCCGCAAAGATCCTTGTGCAAAGAGAATGTGAGCTGGAAGAAATTCCTGTGTAATTGAACAATGAACATAACAGTGTTGGTATTAGTAGGTGGTAACTGGAGTCTATATTATGGCCGTGTTTGTTTTTTTTTTTTTTTTTTTTTTTTTTGAGGGAAAGAAATAGAGGAGAGAAAACATATCAAATAAGCTTCCAGGAAGGAAAAGATCTCTTTTAGGATTGAAATTGGAATGCCCTGCTAATTCAATGGAATGGAAGCTTAGAGTTGATTCAAGTAGATTTAATGCAAATAAAGAAAGTGATATTTTTTACATTTCTTGCATGGATGAATTTTGAAGACTGAAACCAACATTAATTTTAATATTAATTTATTGAAGTAGCTAAAGTGAGGGTAGATCACATACTGCCGAAGAAACTGAGAGAGTATAGTCATGCATGAAAAGAGAGATTCTAGAAGTCACTGGATAAAAATGAACTTTTAGAATATCATTTATTCTATTTCTGCAGATCCTGTGCCTCAAGTAAAATTTATTAATCAAAAGAAGATTAATAAGCACAGAGTAAGGAGTTTCTGTGACCATGTAAGGACTCTTAGAAAAATATGTCCATCACTGTGGTAAAAGTATAAGATTAATAACAACATGAAACTCACAGATCAGAAACTCAAGATCAGTTGAATCTGATGTTTCAAGAATAAAAGTGCTAAAGGTTATACCAGACATTGCAAAGAATGTCTCTTACCATGTCTCTTTAAACAATTCCTCACTGCTTTCTTAATGAGGTCAGCTGTGAAGTAAATTTCACACTTTATTATATAGAAATTAATATAAATATGATTAACCTGCCACCTTGTGGCATCGATTTGGTGATTCTAATTATTATCATGACTATTAAACAACTATTTGTGTTTGTTTATTTATTTAGTTTTATTTGAGAGAATGAGAGAACACACATGAGTGGGGTAGAAGCAGGGGAGAAAGAAAGAATCTTAAGCAGGCTTCGTGCTCAGCACAGAGCTTGATGTGAGGCTCAATCCCAAGAAATCAAGAGTAGGACACTCAACCAACGGAGCCACCCAGACACCCCAAACAAATATTTTTACAAAATTCTCTCATAAACAAGGTTGTTTCTACTTAGCTACTATATTTTCTATGCTCCTTTCTAAAGCCAATCTCTTTATTTTGGGGCTAGGTCTCATCTCCTCTCAATCACCTACTCAAAACTATTGCTCCAATAATTCTTCCTTCCTCTCTTATATCATTAATTTTCTCCCTTCTCCATAGGATTATTCCATGAGGTAAGACACTGGTTGGTATTCCTCTCATTTTAAAGAAACCAAACCGACAAATAAATAAAACCCAAACAAACAAAAATTTTAAATTTCTCTTGTGTCTACTCACCCTGACCTCAGTATTGTATTAATTCTCAGTTCCCATTTGCAAAATTATTTGCATTTGTTTTCTCTGCTATTTTCCTCAAAAACACACTCCAATTAAATTTTTACCCTGATGACTCTGGTCTTGTAAGATCATCAGGAATTTAAGTATCACTACATCTGCAGGTCAATTCTATTCATAGTTTTCATCTCACTTGGCCAGTCAGTAAGATTTGACAGAGCCGAACATTCCCAACATCTTTCAGATGGTTTTTTGTCTTGGCTTCCACAGCACCATCTTCTCTGCCTCTCTTCCTATCTTACTGGACATTCTTTGTCAGTGTTCTTTGCTCTTCTTTAATACAACAGACATTCTCTCACCTTAGGGCTTTTTCAGTGTCTTTTCCACCTAATTGGAGTGTTCTTAACTCAGATAATTCACATGGGACTAACACCCTCAATTCCTTGGACTTAGTTTAAATCTTACCTCAATGAGGCCTAAACTAACTGCCCTATTTTTCTTTTCTTCTGACCACCCTGTTTAAAATTATCATTTTTTCTGCATTCTCAATTCATCTACTTTGCTCTTTTTCTGTTCTATAACGTTTGTCACCACCTAACTTACTACATCATTCATCTAATTGTTGTTTTTATTTTCTGATATCTGCCCCCCTTATTTAGAACAAAACTTCTACAAGGGCAGAATCCAGTGCATTCCATACTCTATGGTTTCTGCTGGTACATATAGGATAACCCATTTAGTGTTATAGTTCCTTTCCTCCCTTATCAGTCTGGACTTGTCAGAGTTCTCCAGAGAAACAGACCTAGGTATACATACGTATGAGATTTATCATAAGAAATTAGCTCACCTTACTCTGGAGTCTGAAAAGTTCCACGAGCTGCCATCTGTAAACAGAAGACCCAGTAAAACTGGTGTGTAGTTATAGTCCAAGTCAGAAGGCTTGAAAACCAAAAGAATTGATGGTATAATTTCTAGTCTGAGGGCAGAAGACTGATGTCCCACCTCAATCAATGGGGAATGGGGGAGAGTGGAGAGAGAGAGGGAATCCTCCTTTCCTCTGCTTTTTGTTGTTGTTGTTGTTGTTGTTCTATTCAGGCCCTCAAAAGATAAGATGAGGCCCACACACACTGGGAAAGGCAAACTGCTAATCTCATCCAGAAACATCCTCGCAGACATACCCAGAAATAATGCCTGAGTTACAACAGCACTTAGAGTAACTATTTTCTTCATATTTTCAAATACTTGAAATATCACACTAACCAGTGAATTTGTGTCCATTGGTCAAGTTTACCTCTAATGAAAAATTTAAAAATCATATTGGCTGTCCTTGCTAAAAGCTATCTGAGTTCTACCTACTACTATTGATAGGATCCTCACTACCAGAAGGGTGATAAATGGTTTGGCTCCAAAATCTCATCATCATCTCTGTTTTCTTGCTTGTCCAGTGTCAAGTGTCTTGGGGTAGGGGTTGAGAGGGGTCTTCTGGATGTGGGTTGAGATAAAAATGTGTACGCAGGAGAAAGGAATGCTTTTGTAATCATCAACTGCAGAAGGGAAGGGAAGGCAGCAGATTTGGATTGAAGAAGTTAGACTGCATGCAGTCTCAAAGCGGAGTCTTAGTTAGCCCCACAGGGGTTTTAAAATCTTAAATGAAATTTGTGAGTATCAAGACTGATATAAAAAAGCCAGGATATTATGCCTCTATGTCAGCCAATCATTGGATGTGGACAGTTCCACGAAAGTGACATCACCTTGACTGATCTGACTCTAGCCAAGGCACTGGAGGGGACTGCTGTTTGGGAACTGTTTGCCCATTGCACTTTGAACAACTGGAGGAATGGATCCTTTGGTCTTAAGGAGGGATCTGTGTGGTTCATCCCGGTGTCACTACAAATGCCTTCTATTTCAGTTACTATGAAGGTTAATAGATATTGTCCAAACGACATTGTGTGGTGTGTCTGGTATATACAGCAATGACTTGCTGTTGAATATATGAATAGCTGATATATGTGTTTTTTAGGAATTTAATATTTGATATTTGGCTATTCCTAGTCAGAATTCCAGTTCCAGATACATTAGTACATTGTATATATATATATATATATATATATATATATAACCCATATATATATATATATTATATATATATATATATATATATATATATATAACCCATATATATATATATATATAACCCATATATATATATATATGGGTTAGAGATATGGATATAGATACATGATATAGATATAAGTATAGATATAGATGATATAGATATAGATAGTTATAGATGGTATATGTATCTATATACATGATATAGATATAAGTATAGATATAGATGATATAGATATAGATAGTTATAGATGGTAGATCTAGATCTAGATAGATAGAGTAACTTGCAACTAGTGTGTAGCTTGAGAACAGTATCTCAGCTTATAAACAGGATTGGTGTTCAATTTGACCAAGGCAGAGTCTGAGGCAAATTTCTGAGAATTGGAAGACATTACACACTAACTAAAAGCTTGAATTATGGAATTACTATCTATTTTACATAAATTAGGTATAGTATTCCTAGGGAAAAAAATCAGCTAAAATTGAATTTGAGTTTTTAATGATACCTAGAAACTGTTTAATAATTTATTAGCGCTAAGTTCAACAAACAGCAGAGTATGGAGTATAGACTTAATAAATAATATAATTGAAGAGCTCTGTCAAGAGATAAAGAAGATACAAGCCAAAAAGAGAAAGTTAATTATGGCCCACAAAATTAACCCTATGAGAGAGTTAAGTAAATCAGAATGATAAACTTAACATGTTCTACTAGTTCCATGATACAACAGTTGTTATTCTTTGAGAAAAGAGTTTGGTGGTCAGGAAAATTTAAATTTCACTGATTTAAATAAAATTAAAGTGATTTTCTTAACTGTAGAGACTTCCCGGCTTCAAAGATTTTAATGTACTGTAATAGTTTGGAGATTTTGAGAAACAGAGACCAAGATGGGATTTAATGCACAAAGGAAATAATTTTGGTAAAAAAACAAATAACAAAAACAAACAAAAACATAAAGACTAAAAGGAGCGGGAGCAGGATAAAAGTGAAGAGAGCCTTTATATGACCATAAGGCCATAGATGTCTGTCACCTATGAAAAGAGAGAAAGGAAGAAGGATAATAGGTAGGAAGATCTTCAGACTGTAGCAAAGTTCAGAGAAAGTCTTGAACAGACAATGGGTAAGTCCTGGAGCAAAATTTGTACATCAGAGGAGTCTTACATTGTGTCCCAATGGCCCAGCTTTAGTATTCTTGCCATGATCAGCTGTTGGCTGGGCACAGTTCTGGGGGAAGTATGACTTTGGTTGAATGCTGCATGGATCTGAAGGTATAATAGGTGGAGGCTGTCAGTCCTCATCTTTGCTAACCAAATTCTCTTGAAAGGAGATCTGAATGGTCACAATCCAATGGCCACCACATATGTTAATATGCTATGAATTTAAAAAAGAGAGATAGAGAAAGCTCTTTCCAAAAATTATTTTGGCAACATAACCCTTATAAAACCAGTGTTCTGTGACTTGGGCATCTGGTGTAGAGAAGAGAAAATTGTGTTATTTCTATTTAGAATAACACATTAAAAAATGTACTAGTTAGATTTTACTGGAAACAGACCAAAATAGAATCAGATTATGTCACCAAAGTAAAAATTTATATTATGGATTAGGAATACTACCTGATATAATATGTGGTGGAAGGGTAAAAAAAATTATCAAATGCATTGTATAATTTCAAATCCTGCTAAATGACTACATATTTCTTCTTAAAATTTTTCTCTCCGCATTTTCAAATCCATTATTTTTTTTTTTCTCAATTCTCCTCTTACCTGTCTGAATTTTTCATAATCTTTTAATGCCCATGGTCTGTGGGCAGGCACAAAAAATGTACTGCTCAGATCTGGCTGTGGGGTAAATGGTTGACCGATAACCCCAGCTAAGTCCCTACACACACTCCCTCTCACCCTGCCCTCACTTCCCCCTTAACACCCACCCTATGCTCCTTGAACATGACCGATTCCTCTAGCAGTATGCTTTGTCCCAGAGATTCCCCATCAGCCTAGCCTTGCATCGCCATTGACTTGTGTCTCCATTCTGAATCCTGTTGTTTTGTGACAGGATGGTTTTACCCAGATTCAACATCTCTGTTATATCACTATTTGTTTGTTTATTGAGAGACAGTGTGTGTGAGTGTGTGTATACATGCACACTGTTGGGGAGAGGGAGAGGAAGAGTGAGAGAGAATTTTAACAGATTCCACACCAGCATAGAGCCCCTATGCTTAACTAACTGAGCCACTTGGGTGTCCCTGGATCACTTTTGATTGATGTCTTAGTTGGATTCCATGCTTAGATTTTTGATATTTTTATTTTATTTTTTCATTCCTAGGCACAATCCCTTTGAAAGTCCCCATCTCTATACCCTAGTGTCGGAGGTCCAGTTAACTCTCACATACCATCCTCTTCCTGACACACACTCTGTGTCACAGACTTTGAATCTGGAGTTCTCTTTTGTCCAGCAAGACAGCAGATGCAGAATTAAATACGAGAGAGGCTAATGTCCAGGAGGACACAAGAGCCCTGAGTAAGGGTCCTCGTGCTGTATTTATTAGGATCAGAAGGCTTACAAATGTGATGGACATGCAGAAAGAGACAGTGAAACAGTGATCATTAACTCAAGTGTGTAAGAGAAAGGGGGTTTTGAAGATATGCAGGTTTGGGTTAGGGGGTTGGGTCAACACAAAATCCCGGGGGCCAAACAGTTGGCTATTTACAGCAGGCAGCAGGCACTGTGTCTGTTTATTTTAACTTGCCTAAAGGATAAGACAGTTAGAGCATGCTACTTCAGGGTCAACAAGACACCTTTCTTTTGCTAATTCGCTCCAGGCAATTTCACCCTGTTGGCTGTCTATTGCCTTGTTTACCTGTTTATCTATTCTGGACTCTTTCATCCTGTGGAAGTGGCTTTCAGCTTTTGTTCATGCTGAGGGGCACTTTTGCCTTGTTTACCTAATCTCAGATGCTTTCATCCTAGGTCTTATTAAACCATTGGTACAAGCTCAGGGACTTCCTAAACATATTCCCCACAACTCAGAATCCCTAAGACCTCAGCCAAGTTGAAGCCATGTTTGGGACAAGGGTGGAGGGGAAGGGAAAGTCAAACTCTAAACTCTGTTCCTGAACTAAAGACCTATATATATCTAATAACCTACTGGATTGTTCTACCTAAATATTTCATTGGAGTATACTCCCCTGTTCTAAAAATGAACTTGTCATTACCTTTGATGCAAATATGCTTCACCTATAAAATCACTATTTTGAAAAACCTCATGGATAGTGATGACACTAACTTAATCAGAAACTGGAGAGTTTCTATGACTCCTTCTACAAGTTTGTTTCTCTTTCCAATCAGCTACCATTCCCGTGGCTACCTCTACATTCATTATTTGGTTTTGTCTTCTGTGTCTCTATAACAAGTAACTCAGGTCCATTCTTCATCATTACTCAACCTGTACCATTCTAAGAGCCTCTTCGGTTGTCAAAAGACTTATATTTGTTCCCCCTATCTATTGTCCATGTTTCTTCAAGTCTGAATTTTTTTTTTCAAAAATCCAAATCTAAACTGTTTCCTCCTGGGTTTAAAATCTTTTGATGGCCTTTTGTTACCTAATGATATTACGCAAACTCTTTGTTATGGCACTTATGCTCCTTATGAGCAAGAGCAAACTGTTACGAACTTTTCCTGCTTCATTATTTAACCCTCTTCTAAACACTTTATGCTTTCATCTAACTGAACTATATCCAATTCCTGGAACATGACATGTTCTGCCATGTTATTGTTTTTTTTGTTTTTTTGTTTTTTTTAATGTATGAAGTTCCTTAAATTTAGGATGCCTTTCTTCTTATCTTCCTTGAAAACCATTTGCAATTCAAGTCTCAGCTAAACATAATCATCTTTGGAAGTGCTTTTGTACTCAATCTTTTATCTATCCATAAGCCTTGTAACCACTTCCTACTCTCTGCTCATTTCATTGTTAGGCAGTTCTATTGCATCCTCTGCTTGCCTATAGTAAAGCCTCTATATGGAGCCCTTTATAATGAATGTTTATTTACTTGTCTGACTCTTTTACTAAGCTATGATTTCCTTAAAGGCAAGATCAAGACATTTGTTTTAGTACCAAAAAATGTCAAGGACTGTGCCTGGCACTTGGCACTCAGATGATGCCTAAAAAGGGTGTTGAATAAACTATCTCTACTTTGTATGATTATGCAAAAGAGGACAATGGTATTAATTTAAGAAAGCTGGGTGCCCAACACGAGAACAAGAGCATGATGCTTACGGATGAGTCTTAATTTTTTAAAAAAGAAAAAAATCTAACAAAGAGAATAAATAGTTCTGAAAACAAAATTGTCGACATTAACTTTTTACTAATGTTTGGATCAAATTATAGAACACTCCTAGGGATTAATGCTTATAAGGTTTTCAACCTCATTTTTCATAAACTCAAAGCATTCTTATTTATTCTGAAATAATAACCTAAAGGATGTGGCTGTTTTTAAGCACATTTGCATGCTTTTGTTGACAGGCCTAGCTTTGGCAGGAGAACTTGCATAATAAATTTCCCAGAAGTAGTTGTGGATTTACTCTTAGCAACCCAGTAATAACTACCCAGGAAGGATTAGATTACAATGGATTTTCAAAGGGAAAAATGAGCACATTGGTTTTCTCCCAGAATATTCATTGAATAAAACTAGTTAGAACAAAGATGCGTTGGAAAAGAAATTTACATAGAAGTGTTGCAGAATGTGTAAGTCAAAAGTACATACTCCATGGTAAATAAGATGAAGGAAGGTGAAGACAAACTCATAACAGCAGTGTTAGCAATAAAGGATCATAGGAGTATGACCTCTGCATCCGTGGGTGGGGAAGAAGGGGTGCATGGGTGCTCAGAGAGTTAGGATTGAGGCAAGTTTTTCCTTCTACTTTTTTTGTTTTCATGGACAGGAAGAGGTTCCAGAGTAGACAATTCTGTTTTTCTTAGGTTCTTTTTTTTTTTTTTCCAATGAAGATAAAATTCATACAACATAAAACTAACCATCTTAACATGAGCAATTTAGTGGCATTTAGTACATTCACAATGTTCCATGACCTTTATCTAGTTCCAAACCATTTTGATCACCCTTAAAGGAAATCCCATACAATTGAGCACTTATTCCATTTTTCTCTTCTGCCAACACTTGGCAAATTCACCGATTTGTGGTTTATTTCTATGGATTTTCCTATTCTGGAAATTTCTTATAAATGGCATCATGTAGTATGTGTCCATTTGTGTCTAACTTCTTTCACGTAGCATAATGTTTTCAAAAACTATCCATTTTGTAGCATGTATCAATTTTTCATTACTTACCATGCTTCAGTACTATTCTACAGTATGTTTATACCATACTGTGTTTATACTTTCTCTATTAACAGATATTTGGGCTATTTTCACCAACTGGCTGTTGTGAACTATACTGCTATGAACATGCATGTACAAGTGTTTCTTTTTTATTTTCCTTTCCAAGAGTTTATTTAAATTCAAGTTACTTAACATACAGTATAGTATTGGTTTCAGGAGTAGAATTTAGTGATTAATTACTTACATATAGTACCCAATGCTCATCACAAGTGCCTTCCTTAATGCCCATCATCCATACAGCCCATCCGCCCATCCACCTCCCCTTCAGCAACTCTTAGTTTGTTTTCTAGAATTAAGAGTCTCTTATGGTTTGTCTCCTTCTGTTTTAATCTTATTTTATTTTTCCTTCCCTTCCCCACGTTCATCCCTTTTGTTTCTTAATTTCCACATATGACTGAAATCATAGGGTATTTGTCTTTCTCTGACTGAATTATTTCTCTTAGCATAATATGCTGTAGCCCCAATCATGTCATTGTAAATGATAAGATTTCTTGTTTCTTATGGCTGAGTAATATTCTATATACTCATAGATAGATAGATAGATAGATAGATAGATAGATAGACAGATAGATTATAGATATAGATAGATACACCATATCCTCTTTACTTATCAGTCAATGGGTATTTAAGCTTTTTTCATAATTTAGCTATTTTTAATAATGCTGCTATACACATCAGGGTTCATGTGCTCCTTCAAATCAGTATTTTTTTTATCCTTTGGGTAAAAGTCTAATAGTGCAATTGCTGGATCATAGGTTAGTTCTATTTTTAACTTTTTAAGGAAGCGCCATACTGTTTTCCACAGTGGCTGCACCAGTTTCATTCCCACCAACAGTGTAAGAAGCCTCCCCTTTCTCTGTGCCCTTGCCAAAATTTGTTGTTTACTGTGTTGTTAATTTTAGCCCTTTCAACAGGTTAACTTAGATATAATCACCATTTCTCATTCACTCATACAACACACACTTGTAAGAGTTCAAATATGTGCTGAGACCTGTTTTAGACCTTAAATGTAAAATGATTAATAAGACATCTAATAGTGGGGATGAAAGCTTGCAAATTTCAACATTTGATACCTCTCTAAAAAGAAAATGAATGACATCCTTTGGGAATTCATAGAATAGAAAGTGATTGTTTTTAGCTTATTCCCTTCATATGCTTCCATTTCACAGGTACTTTCACAGCCACTTTTATATAAATCCCATCAGTTTTCCTATCACTAAAATATAAATGATGATCTTTCTCTTTCATTTTTGTAAGGTATTTTTTTCAGTGCCTTAGTATTTTTAAGTGTTTTTTATTTGTTTGAGAAAGAGAGAAGAGAGACAGAGAGAGCTTGTGCACACAAGTTGGGGAAGTGCACAAAGAGAGAGAGAGAGAGGGAGAGAGAGAGAGAGAGAGAGAGAGAGAGAATCCTAAGCAAACTCCAGGATGTCAGCACAGAGTTCAATCCAGAGCTTGAACCCATGAACTATGAGATCGTGACCTGAGCTGACATCCAATCAACAGATGGATGCTTAACTGACAGAGCTACCCAGGCATCCCAGTATCTTAGTATTTGATCTATATATTAACTGCTAGAAACTAAGGTTTTTCTTTCCCCCAGATTAATCAAGAGGATGTTGGCAACTTGGCTCTAGAGAGCAGTTTCAGTCGGGATACCAAAAGGAAATAGAAGGCACACTTGAAGATAATTTATTTATTTATTATTTTAAAGTTTATTATTTATTTTTGAGAGAGAGAGAGAGGTAAAGAGAGAGGAAGAGAGAGAATCCCCAGCAGGTTTTGCATTGTCAGTGTAGAGCCTGATGTAGGGCTCAAACTCATGAACTGTGAAATCATGACCTTTGCTGAAATGAAGAATTGGAGGCTTAAGTGACTGAGCTACCCAGGCGCCCCTAGAAGATAATTTAATAAAGGAAGTGTTTATGTGTGGACAGCAGTAGGGAACCAGAAAGTGATGTGAGGTACCCAGGAACTGGCAAGACAAAGGAGAACAATAACCACCTGAAGAAGAAAGAGAAAAGGAAATTATCAGGACTGAGTGGGATAAATGCCATGGGAAAATATCATCCTAAGAAGAGTCCTGTAAAAGAGAGGTAGCCTCTACCAGAACCACAGAGCCAAGACAAAGGAATCAGGGAATAACAGTCCCCAATTTCTCACTGGTTGAATTCTACAGTCTCTTGCTAACACCTTCTACTGGTTAACTCTGATCAGAATCAGTAGAACAGAGAGGGATAGAAATGGATGGAGGCAGGCATAGAAGAACAGAAAGAAACACATTGGCAGGTTAACAGCAGAAGCCAATTCTGTCACTACCCAAAGCCACCCGTGGTCTTGTTGCCAAAACAGACACAAGCTTTAATCATGACAGTCGTCAAACTAGTTCCTGAGGAAAAGAGAATGAAGATACACCTGTGAGGCAAAGCGAGGCATAATCATAGAAGCAACACTAAAAGTAGCATCAGTAACTTTGGAGCAATTGCAAAGGATACGTGGGTCCAGCAGTTCAGGACCTCATCAGAAGCTGAAAGTGTGTGTAGCACAGCCTGATGTATGTTGTGGAGTTTGAAGAGACTTTACAATAAATGCCAGGAGAACTGGATGATTAGGAGATCAAGAAGAGCTTTGTTCAACAAATATTTGGGGCATCATTGGGTGAATTCTTTAACTGGCTAAGGAAGCTCTCTCTGTGTGGAAGTCAATGCCTTTCACCCTGCTAGCTTATCCTAACTGGGAAGGAACATGTCAAGCTGCCTGCTTATGCTTTTCGTGTAAGGGAAGGAGAATGCAAGTAAGGTAATCATTTCCTAGGAAAGGATCACCTGCCAGGTGATTGGCTTTCTAGAAAGTCTTTATAACAGTTTCAAGCAAAGCCAGGGCTATTTTTAAATATTTCTAGGATATTTTTGTGTGTGCACATTATTCCTGTAAAAAATAAATGTAGTTACCTTAATTTCAATTAGCATTTTTCACATTTCTCAACCCAAATTCCTCTCTAGTCTGTAATTATTTCTAAAAACAAACAAATTGACAAAACTATGACAGAAACGGCCTTTTTCTCTCCCTCCCCACCCGTTTAGGGTATTTTTCCAGTTGTTTGTTTAAACATCTAGTAGTTATACAAAGGGATCCCTACTTGGACAATGAATAGATGAGCCTCTACTAACAGTGGGACAGGAGGTCCCACTTCTCTGACCCTGGGTTCATTATGTTGTTTTGTTTTCACCAATCAACTTGCAGTTCCCAGGGCATTTGCAAATGTCTGCATCCCCTCATCCAGATGAACCATCTATGATTATAAGAACCCCATCAATCTTCAAATTTAAAGATTTTGAATCTCTTGAGAAAAGATTATCATTATCATGGGATAAAGTACATTATCCCTAAATAATTTACTTTTCTTTTCTTTTAATTCCAGTGTAGTTACTTCCAAAAAGAAATTTCTAATCACAGTTACTGGTTTCATTTAATTTGAAAATAATATTTGCTAATAATAGCTTAATGCTAATGCTAATGATGCATTTACAAACAGCATGATAACATGTTTGCATAGTGTTCTCATACTTTGATCTCTCTCTTTTTTTCTACCCTAATTGAGCAACCTCATTCTAGGATACTTCTATTTAGGAGTTATCCTAGTAGGACATTTCAACTAAGAACAACTGCATATTGATTATATTAGAACAATATAAATGGAATTTCACAGTTTTCAAATGTTCCCATAAATACAACAAAAAAAAGTCACACATAGTCATACAATTCTGTTGGTTCAGATTTAATTCAGATATTTAATACATTACAGAGATTAATTTACATTGCTGAGATGAAAGTTTCCCAATAAGCATAGACTTGAATTTGCATAGAAATTATTACTATACTTTATAGTATAATCTATGTGGTTTAAATAGTGTGTAGAAATTATCACCAACATTTGGAATGCTTGCTTCATAGAGCTGCATATAATTGCCAAACTTGTTCTATCATTGAAACTAAAAGTACCAACTAAAATTACAAATGAAGCTATGGCCATTCATTTAACCCATGACTTAAGACTGACAAAATAAACAACTCTAAAACTTAGACACCCCCCTCCCCGACTTCCTTCAGCTGTAACATTCTATATTTATATTTCACAGTAAACATCAGCTACCCTGAATATGTTTCCTTCATCTGAAAACTTGATTCCAGTAATGGTGAAACGAGAGTTCATTGTGTTTTACCTTCATATCAGTTATCACAGTTAGCAATGATATATTTTGGGATTATTTAATTAATGTCTGTGTATTCCACTGCCTTGTAAGTCCTTATTCACAGCACATAACTCTGTGCCTAACACATAGTTGGTTCCCTGAAAGAATTTACATGAAATGAATAAACCAACAAATGATTGAAACTGACCTTCTTCCCCTTGTAGAGAGAGCTCTGGACTTAGAAGAGGTATCCTGGGTCCCAAATATCCCACCTGCCCCCTTTATTGGGGTACACATGGATCTCCAGAGGCTTTGTTATCTTGATCCAGATTTGGAGACCTCATTCCTGGGTCTTAAAAGGATCCCCACGGATTGCCTACATAATCTTGGGCTCATCACAGAACAGTAATAAAATGGGCAACTACTCATAGAATAGAGCCATGTATTAATAGTTGCTTATCAGTAACCAGTGCAACACCTTTTCAAATGACTCCTCCCAATCTTTTGAACTATTTTTTTCCAACAATCATGGAGTCTGTGATAGCATCTCCCTGAGGTCACTAACCCGGCAGTCAGCTCTTTTAATCTGCGTTTCCTGATTCATCTACCGGGCTCTGGGAGAAGGTTTTTGCTATCCTGGCATTCATCAGGAACAAACAATTCTAGCCTTAATCCTCTTAAAATAAAGTTTCTTCTTATCTGTGGCTATAAGCTAAGATCTTCTATGAAAGGCTTTGCTGAGAATAACCCACCCTGTGCATATGGCTTGGACATTGGTTCTCTGAATACTTGAACTCTCTGTGACCCTCTCAAGTAATAAAAGTATTGGTTTGGCTCTTGCTCTGGATGCCAGATGGGCAGGAAGCCCACCTCCTCTATCAGTGGATATTTAATAAATACACATATATTTTACTATTACTTTTCTGCTGTGATTTTTTTATATTAACAGAAACATCCTATGTAATACCCTTAATCAATCTTTTAAGAAAAAATCATAGTGAACTTGAATTAGATTATTTGAAGGAAAGGCAAGTGAAAAAAAGCAACAAATATATTGAATACTTATTCTGTATTGGACACCATGCTAGGCATTTTACAAGCTCTGTAGCAAGAAAAATACTACTATTTAGTTAATGACATTCTATTGTTCCATGACATTTTTAGTCATATTAATTAGTATTTTAAAATAACTAGGTGATATTATTACTGATGGATTTAACATTGCCTTAAAGAGAAGAACTAATTAATTGCATAGTGTCATCCCTTATATCTAATTATGAAATTACTGATCCACCTCCCAAAGGTTAACACACCTGAAGCTGTTAAACCCTTCCTGTCATTGATTTTCACTTGGTTCTCACCTTACTCTTTGTGATGTATTTTTAACACAAACATTACTGTTAGGCCATATCCCATTTTGAGATTCAGTTTAATAATCTGACAAAAAATGCATTATCAAAGCTTGGGTCACTGTATTGAGGATTCTGAAGGACAAATATGAGTTCAACATGAAAAGGCTCTGGGATTGATTAATAGTGTCTGCCACCTAGACAAAATAGGGAGTAGTAATGTGGATGCAAGGTACCTGCCATTCAGGTGAGAGATGGTTGTAGAAAAATCAATCTTTGCATCTTTAAAAAATGTGTCCGGAAATTGGCTTGGTACCCAATAAAAAGGTACTCTTCAGTATGCCTAGGAAGGAAAATCCATTATCATAAATGTGTTATATAAGTTTCTTTTTGATATACTATGCATGATGGAAGCCAACTTTTATAGACCAGGTCATAAGCCTCACTACCATACACAGCATTGTTTCTATAGAAAAAAGTATTCTTCACTCTAAACTACTGACTTAAAAATGCATTATTAAGGACATGATCTTATTGCTTATATTCCCTTTTGAAGAGAATTAACTTGTACTTTCTGTGACCAACAGAAATGAATGAAATTATCATGGGTTAATGGTATTTACTAATAACATTTTTCTCTCCCTGTGTGGAAAGGGATTCAAGGAGACAGAGAAAAACAAAACAACGAAAATTTAAAAACAAAAACCCTAAGGTAGAGGGATGACACACCCTCACTGAAATCCTATGAGCATCAATTCCCAAAGCATACGGTTAAATATGAATTATAAACGTGGCCTACATTTTCAACACCTAGAAATAATCTTTAGTTATTATATACCCCTCCTACACTTCACGATCCAGGACTGAAATGTGTCTCAGAGAAAATTCACTTATGTCTGAAGTGCATACAGTCTGAACTTTTCCCCTAAAAGCAATCATACACGTGGTTTACAGAACATCAAAGCCAAAAGAGTAGCACCATATAATAAGCTTTCCATCAGTGCTCTCTGTAAGTATCTGAGTCAGGTCAAACATCCAAGGTGTCCATTAGTGGTAATAAGAAAGGAACACAGAATAAAACTTGCTACCACTTAAAGTTGTATCAGTACGTATAGCCTCACAAGAAAGTCAAAACATGAAAAGGATCCAGCTAAACCTCTACACCAATGGCTATTTTTACCACTTAACACTATGGGAAGGCACACTTTTTATTCTGTGAGTTATCATTTGGAGATAGAGTTCCTAGAGAGTTAGAAAAGCGAGAAAGACAATGGACATTTAGATAGGTGTACAGGAAAAATAGAGTATATAATTGTTCGAACATTTATACAACACAGCCTTTAAAGATGAGAGCCACTTTTTCTCCAGCAGATGTATTAGAACTGATTAGAAATTAGAAAATGATTAAATTGATGAACAAACACAACAAATATTTAGAAGCTTGTATCTTCAACATTGCTTATACCTGAGAAAAATGGAGCATAATAACTGAGACATTTCTTTCAGAGAAACAAACTCTATCTAATATGATCTTAATTTTAGAAATTATTCTGCTGACCTGAAATGGCCTTTCCAAGAAGATAAAGGGAAGTGATATGTCAATTATCTCTGCCAAATAAGTTTAAGAGGTTTGAATTCCAACATAGGTACAGTCCCAAGATTGTTATAAAATATTTAATAAATGTTACTGGAAGGAGTGTTGTGAAGGATTCAGTAGTAGAAGATATCATCTATGCCCTTAAGGCACTAACACACTTGTTGTAGAGAAAAGAAATACCTGTATAGGGAAAGTGTAAATGAGTAATTAAAAAAATAAAACCGAGGTCCAATGTCATATTAAATTCCATGAATTCTAAAATTAAGAATTCAGCATAGAATATAAGCTCAGAAGTTCTCAGAAATGGCTGCAATTTTAATGTCCACTATTAAAAATAAATAAAGTAACTATTAAAATAGTTTTCACTTTAAAATGAATCCACCTGGTGCGCCTGGGTGGCTTAGTCGGTTAAGCGTCCGACTTTCGCTTAGGTCATGATCTCGCTGTTCGTGGGTTCGAGCCCCGCGTCGGGCTCTGTGCTGACTGCCAGCTCAGAGCCTGGAGCCTATTTCGGAGTCTGTATCTCCCTCTCTCTCTCTCTGGCCCTCCCCTGCTCACGCTGTCTCTGTCTCTCTCTCTCCTAGAAATAAATAAAAATATTAAAAAAATATAAAAAAATAATAAAATGAATCCACTTGCAATGAGTGGTCCCACTTCATACTGAATGACCATGTGCAGGTCATTAAAGATCAGATAGCATGATTATGAGTAATTCAGTCAGTGGTTTACCTTTCAGTTGAATACTTTGGCCACTCTGATGATTTTGGCCACTGCAGAGCCTAAACTTGCTTTTATTCTTTGTCATAAATATAACATAAATTTATAATGGGTCATGAATTAAAGAGCATGTATAAGGAACACTGTGCTGAAAACAAGTAAATCTTAATCAGTGAGCTCTGAAATGCAAGAAACATCACATTCTCCATTTTCGTTTGTGTAGTGAATTTAAATGGATTCAGTGATTCAATCCTTTGTTGGTGGGAAATTTACCCTTTGTCATGGCTAGGTTTTCTTGCTCATCTCTACCACTTACAGACTTGAGTTCCAGATTTTACACAACTCACATTTGGAGAGGCCTCTCTAGTCTTCTCTTCTCCTTGGTTCTTCTGAGGAGCTTATGTTCTGAGCCCTCTAATTAGTCCCTTAATATCTGCTAGCTTTGCTTCTGCTGCATGCTGATGACACAGATCCTCTGAAGTGTTTCAAAACCCTGGGGACTGACGCTAGTCTTCATGGGTGCACAGTGAAGACAGCCCCACACCTCAACATCTCGGAAGCTTCCTTGAAAGCTCTCATGCTGTGGGGTATGGTCTTGCTCTTTCCTCTGATGTCTTGACTTTCTTAGGCTGTCAGGGCTACCAAGAAAACCCATGAAACATGTTGCCTTTATATGGCTGTAGCTTTCCTTTACAAACCTTTCTCTTTTTTTTTTAATATTTTTTTATTTATTTCTAGGAGAGAGAGAGAGGCAGCGTGAGCAAGGGAGGGTCAGAGAGAGTGGGACACACAGACTCTGAAATAGGCTCCAGGCTCTGAGCTGGCAGTCAGCACAGAGCCCGACGCGGGGCTCGAACCCATGAACCGCGAGATCATGACCTAAGCGAAAGTTGGACGCTTAACCGACTAAGCCACCCAGGCGCCCCTACAAACCTTTCTTGAGGTGATAAGATGGCAGATTCTTTTAAGGAGGAAGAACTCCTCAATTTCTTGGATTTCCAATAAGCACAACTAGCACTCACTGAGGAGGAGAAGAGTGTAAAGCAGCAAGAGTCAGCAGACAGTGACATTCCTTAGCTTGGGTTAATTTCTGACAATGCAACTGCTAGAAATCAAATAGGGTTAACATTATTCTTGAAAACTCTTTGAATTTTCGATAAAGTTCAATATGCATTATTTTACATATTCAACTCTGTACTAAAATGTTTGTGTAAATGTTGCAAACGTTAGTAAGGTAAAAATGAGTGTATTTGTGCCGAGAATTTTAAGTTATCATATATTCTCTGCACATACTTTTTGTTTTTGTTTTGTTTTACTCTTTCTTTCACTTGCCCCCTACTGCCTGGAGCTTTCAATTTGTGTTGGGTCAACATCATCCACCCAACAGACTATGCTCAGAAAGAAGGCCAGTTTATTCTTTGGGGATCTTAATCTTTTCAGAATTATAACCAGTCCTTTTGAGGCTGATGAATAACAGAACAATCTGCTTATTAACAATGTCCAATTCCTTCCCCATGAAGTTCAAGACTTCTGGTTAAGATAAAATGGATTGTCTTCTGATTCAGTTCAGAGGATTTAAATGGCTTAGGGCAACCCAATAAGGCCTACTTCATTCTGTGATCCACTTGGTTAGCTCCGTACTAAAAGTCCTATTGTGCATAATCTCAGTATGAGCAAGAGTGACATCGTGCCATTGCAAGCATGGAGTGGAAGGGCACTGAAATAGACATGACCATATCTGAGGGGGATTTTACAGAAATGGAGTCTGATGAAGCATTGATGAATTGCCTTGAATGCTAAGCTGATTTTTTTTTGCCATGCATTGAAATATATTTAAAGATATATACATACATATATATATATATATAAAATTTATTTATTTTGAGAGAGAGAGAGTGTGTGTGTGAGTGGTGGAGGGGTGGAGAGAAATAGAGAAAGAGAATCCCAAGCAGGCTCCACACTGTCAGCACAGAGCCCAGTGTGGGGCCCAAACTCATGAACTGTGAGATCACAACCTGAGCTGAAATCAAGAGTGTGATGCTTAACCGACTGAGGCACCCAGGCACCTTGAGATGTAATATATTTTTATGAGACTATTAGTAAGGGAAAGAATAATTTGTTTGGTATTATAACACAAAAATGAAAAAAGAATTAGCATAAGAGGTGGTAATAGCATACCTCTGCTAAGCTGTCTTTCAGAAATAGTATTTATATATATAAGGTGCCAGCATATGAAATGTGACCTATTTTGAAGGCTGAGAAATGAAGAAAAAGAAATTAGTATTTGGTCCACACAAAAGATATAGGGCAATATTCTTCATAGTATGCACCAAAATCAAATGAGAGTTTTGGTTAAGTTGGAGAATATTGGGCCTTATGTGATCCTATTAAATGAAGGTGGAGACTGGAAATCTGCACACTTGACATGGTGTTCAGACGTTTTCCATGAATGTTAAATGTGAGGGTCACTGTAGAAATCAAGTGAGCATATTGACGATGCTAACATGACATTATTTTCTAAGTAAATAGCTTTTCTGAATTTCACTCTCCTTTCCTGCAGAAAAAGGAGAACTGTTTGCAGCAACTACTACATCAAAGCGTTCAGAGGATGACCACATAAGTATCAGATATGTATAAACACTTTAAAACTTTGATGTGCCAGACAAATATATTCCGTGGTGGCTATTGTAATCTTAATTGCCATAATACTTTGACTCCTTCATCAGACTCTATGTTTCTCCTTCTACTCTGAGCAATGCATACTCTGTGGAAACTCAGGTCTAAGCATCATTCATCTTTGTAAGACTTAAAAGAGTCTGTGCTCTTGTCAGTGAAAGTATCAAAGAGGGGGTTTTAGTATGTCTTTTCAACATGTATAATTCAGTGTTTTACATAGGGAGATACTGAGGCCTAGAGATTTGAAGTTAGGTTGTCATATCCTCTTCATGTTAGAATCTCAAGGATGATAGCTTTGATTTTTTTTAAGATAATAATAAACTTATCTTTAAAAAATGAAATAGGATTCACAAGTATTCAGTTCTGATTAGTCTGCTCTTTCTTTCCCACTTGTGAGCAAAAGGCCCGAGTCAAAGTTCCAGATGGGTATGATTGCTTCAGAAGCTAAAGGGGGACCTACTATCTAGGTGCGTTTTGCAGAGCTCAAACCCAAAGTCCCTGAGAGCTCACAACAATGTAAGATATCCCTGATCCTCTGTATTTTCTACAAATATCCTAGGCTTCACCCAAAATAGCCAAGTACAAGTCAGGAAATCTGCTCAACACTACTAGAAAATTTGGTTGATAATCTGTCATCATAAATGGTATATATCACTGTATCTGAATATAATCAACCATAGAATCAAAAGAAAGGCCTATCTTAGAATAATGTAAGCTAAATCTTTCATTCTACGGACATACAAAGCGAGGCCAAGAAACACTATTATGTCCCAAGGAAGTTTGAAATCCTGGTAGAATACTGCCTTGATCTACTATCACATAATGCAGTTCAGTTTTTACTTCACAGGCTGCTAGTTTTAAAAATAGCAAGCCTCCCTTGCCAAGTATACTCCCATATCCAATGTCAGCTTTCAGAGAGTGTAGTTAACAGGCTGCTAGATATTCCCTTCTCTGATGTGCGTTATCAGACGGATAAAATATCTGAAGGGCCTGAGCACAATCTGATGTGTGAGTGTTCAGCAGCAGAGTATTTCATTTTATTTATAATTATCTGTCAACGTTAACCCAATTTCTCAGAAAACTAGTTAAATTACTTTTAAATCTACATCCACAGGATTATGCTAATTTAGGTGTCCTTTTTTTTGTACACCATATATTTTTTAATATCAAAACATAAAAAGAAACTTCAGATTTTACCATCTTCCGTATTTCAGACTAACAAGATTATTATATCAAGTGATTTAAATTCACTTTAAATAAATAAATAAAAAATACTATTTTATATTATTTTCAGTGGAACTTTCTGTATCACAACCAATGCTACAAAGACCTGCTCTTAGTACGGTCACACATAAAATATACAGTGGATTATTAAACAGTCAAAGGAGGAACAGTGCACAAAGGTAATGCATGTGGGAAATCAGCCAACAAATAAAATGTCAGCTCTGCCAGCAGTTGATACCCGGATAAAGACAAGTGGTGTTCGTGAGAAGGAAAAGTAGTTTTGAATGATGACAATTGTGTAAAAATGCAATAATGCAAGAGACTTTTTTTTTCCAAATAAGAAATAGATGTGATTTGTCATGCTTCTTAGCTTTGTAACTATTTTTAGCACATTGTAGAAAAATAAATATATTTAAAAATTGAGGTTGCTCATCCATCAAATGTATTTTCTGATATAAAAGTGTATACAAGAGCTTTTTACCCCTTTTTTTTGTAGTGGAGGAAAAGGATTATGGTCTGGATTTTACATTACACCTAAGGAAAACTTGTTTTGCTAAGGCAGGAGAGAATGATGCTTGATTTGTTGTATTGTTAATTTTGTAAGTGAAATTAAATCATATCTATAACAATGTATGCCTCATATGAAAGACTATGAGATAGTAGAGGTTATTTGGGGGTATTTGAAAAATGACCTACAGAATCAAGATAGAAATAGTCCTTAGGAGTAATAACTATTGAGGTAGTATGCTATATTTTTCTGTTTTAATTCTTTTCATTTATTCTGCATCCTTTTTTTAAAAAAAATTTAATGTTTTTTGTTTTAATTTCTGAGAGAGAGAGAGACAGCATGAACAAGGGAGGGTCAGAGAGAGGGAGGTTCAGAATCTAAAACAGGCTCCAGGCTCTGAGCTGGCTGTCAGCCCAGAGCCCGATGCCAGGCTCAAACCCACGAACCGTGAGATCATGACCTGAGCTGAAGTCGGACGCTTAACCGACTGAGCCATCCAGGTGCCCCCATGCTGCATCCTTTTATTGGATATATAATGACAACTTCATTTTAAATGGTTTATATGATACATCCATAATATTTTCAAGTTGTATTATTTTACACTCAGTACAGCCTAATTAACTGGATAAATATATCTGGGATTATATCAACCAAAGATAGATTTAATAAAGAATTATACATTCTCCCCATGTAATTATCAAAATAAAATTATAAATATTATAAAATTTTAAAAATACATGAAGGCATATATAACTGGGAGCATACTTAAATTGCACAAATGACAGAATACAAGCATAGCAGATTTAAGCTACTAGCAACATTAATTCGAGAAAATTAAATTTAGCGCCCAACTATACAACTCAAGAAAAAGGAAGGTAAGAATTAACATTCAAAGATCTGATATAAAATTTGGTATGAAATTCTCATTCCTGGAACCAATGGGAGAAAAAAAGATTATTTTGATCTCTCTCAGACCCAAAGAGCTTAGACTTTGCTCATTAAACAACATTGAATATAATATTTCACTAGATGTCCAACACCAAAGAGATTACATTGAGTTGGGGAGTTGAGGTTTACTACTAAATAATACACAGGACGTAAATAATAAAATCATTGTAACAAGTATACCACTACTCAGCACAGGTTTCTGAGTTTATAGGAAAGACTACTCTCTTTGGGCAGCTACCATCAGGAGAGTCTTTGTGGAGAGTCTGGTAGACTTAGCCAGGGGCTAGAAGGATGAAAAGGCTGGAATAGGAAGAAAGCTTAGGAGAACATAAAGGGAAACAGACTGGGAAAACCATGGGATATAAAGTTGCATTGATTTTAGCCGTTTGATGATGGTAACTAGAAAACAATTGAGGGAGAAATGGTTATAAAGATCATTTGGACAGGAATGAGATGGATTAATTCAGTTCCTAATCACAAATGTTTGATGAATTCAACTGGTGTCAATGATTTCATGCTAAACCCACATTATGTACTCAAGTGGGAAATGAAGCTAGAAATCTCCTCAACATTCTCATGTTTTTCTTCCTTGGTCTAAATTATTCAACAGCTACAGGATATGGTGACAGTCCTCAGCCATAGCTGAGCCACTTTTCCTCCTCGTAAACAGCACATGTCCTCAGTTTACTTTTCCATAATACAAACCCCAGCACCATCTGTATTGTCTAGAAAGAGATTATATTTTCTTTTTTATCAGGTGACCAGGAAAGGCCTTGTCACTGCAATTGTCGTCCATTTTCCTCTTTCAATACTTGGTCCCCATTGCACTGAAATCCTGGTTCCTCAGGCCCAAAGACTTCTTTTAAAATGAAACACAAATGACATGTTAATGATTAGTAAAAACACAAAGCAGGGGGTTAATGACCATAGCTGAAATTACAGACTTCATTTCCATCAGCTCAGCAGAGTCTGAAACATCCAAAGAAAGCTCAGAAAAGAGGTCCTGCTAATGCAGCTGCTCCCAAGCATGAGGGCAGCTTACCATTAACTTCCAGTCAATGATCCATAGCTCTTGTGGGGAAACTCACCATTGTTTACTTCATGGGATGTGCTGCTCCCTACAGACTTAAGACGACTCTATGTTACTCAGATAGCAGCTGGGTGCCTGAGAGCCAGTTAGGTTTTCATTTATGCAATGCCTAGAGGACAAGGGAGACCAGAGCCAAGTAAGGATTTTTATCTGTATCTGTGAGGTGACTACAGCCTGCTTCAAGAGATGAGTAGTGATTTGGAGAGAAAGATGGCGCCTCTGTATCGGCTTCCTCCTCTCAGCCTCCTCATTTCCATCTAATGGAGTCTTGACTGTACTACTCCCGGTCTTAAAACTATTGGATGGCTGCTTCAGATTCTGGGTCTCCCTCTCTCTCTGCCTCTCCCCTGATCACACTCTGTCTCTCTCAAAAATGAACGGAGTATTGGGGCGCCTGGGTGGCTCAATCGATTGAGCATCCAACTCCGGCCCAGATCATGATCTCACGGTTTGTGAGTTCGAGCCCCGTGTCGGGCTCTGTGCTCATAGCTAGCTCAGGGCCTGGAGCCTGCTTCAGATTCTGTGTCTCCCTCTCTCTCTGACCCTCCCCTGCTCACGCTCTCTCTCTTTCTCTCAGAAATAAATAAAACATTAAAAAAATAGAGTATTAAAAAACAAAACAGAACTATTGGATGGCTTACTATTGCTTTTAAAAATAAAGACTAAGTTTCCTAATGCAGTCTATAGTCTCCTGCCTGGTCTGGCCCCAGCTGACCTCTCCAGCATGAACGCACATTACAATTCCATTTTCTGGTCTCTATATTCCGGTGAGTGTGGCCTTCTTTCAGCAATTCTAGTGTGCTTTGTGGGTACTACCACAGGGCTTTTGCACATATTATTCCAGCTTTCTGAAATGCTTTCCTCCTTTATTCAACTATCTTAACTCACACTTATCCTCAAGGAAACTCTTCTCTGATCTCCAATCAAATCAAATGTTTCCTAGAGATGCATTTAGAGCATCATATAACCCATTTACATTTATTTGTATAATATTTCTTAAAGATTGTCTACCACCTTGGACAGTAAGCCCTATGAAATCAGGAAGAGTTGGTATTGCTCATCTGGATCCCTAGTATTAACAGGATATTAATAGGCATTAATAGGTACATGAATCAGCTAATAGAAGACACTCATTAAATATTTATGAAATGAAAGGATATATAGGAGAAATAAATCATAGCAATGATTTGTGCTATACACAAAAACATTTGTATGGATACATGTATGGTACACAAACATTTGTGTGCATATACATAGAAATATATACCCATACACACATACATATATAATGGTTTTACAACTATAGAACTTTGGAACACATTGAAGTATGTTAAAATATTAAAATGAAGTATAAGATTATATATAGGTCATAAGAGACAGGTAGAAAAACCAAGGGGGAAAATTTGATTGAAAACACAGTAGTTAAAACCACAATCATTATAGAAGATACTTTTATATTCATGTGGCCTATAATTTACGCAAATAAAATCATAGCCTTAGAGATTATTAAACTACACTGTTGTAGCTAAGCCTGTGAAATGGAAATACTATCATGATACAAAGACCCAGTGCACTGCATGCTTGAATATCACATAAAAAAGAATGTGTTAGCCTTCTCTCATAGAAGAAAGTAAAATTATGCTTTTCTGATTCTTGATAAATGTAAGAATTATTTCTACCTAAAACTCACAAGCGTTCTTACAGGTAGATAAGCCACTAATACCACAGGTGATAATAATTCAAGGTTATGATCATAATCTTGGTCTTTTTTTTCCCAGAAAAAGACCCATGACAGCTGTGTGCTAGCATAGAGCCGGTATGCGCTGCATCTCAAATACTCCTGCTACACTTTCCTACCAATTGTCAAGGACAAATTTAATTCATGGACCCTGCCCTCTTTACCACGAAGCTGACAAAAATAAAAGAACCAATTTCAAATGGATTTTAAGCCTTCAAAAGATGAAAACATATAGAATATACTAAAAAATTTGACATCAGAACATCACTTCATACTAATACTTAATATTTTCAGATGACAAATCATTTGCTGCTTCTCACTTAATGTAAATGGACAGTTAATAGAATAGGAAAATTATCATTAAAATGTGTGCTCTGCAGTATCAACTACTTCATTTTCACAACATACTATGTATGCACACATAGGTAGTCATATAAATGTTGGTGATGGAAAGATTATTTGGTTTTCTGAAGGCAAAATTGAGTCAGATTTAACAAATAAAAGCAAGCATGTCCCTTGATAAATTTTAACAAGCATTGATTACTACCTGTATCACATTATGAGGGGGTATATGTATGGTTCTCACTGACATGTAGAAAACAAAGCCATTGCCATGCAGAATTTTTGCCCACACATATAAAGAGGTTATTGATGTATGCCCCTTTTAATTTTGAGAATGACTCAGGTTACTAGGATGGCAAATTTGAACTTAGAAACATGAAACCTTCAAATACATGTTTTCTTCATTTTTATTTTTTTAGCATTTATTTATTTTTGAGAGACAGAGAGAGAGTGTGTGTGAGTGGGACAGGGGCAGACAGGGGGAGACACAGAATCTAAAGCTCTAGGCTCTAAGCTGTCAGCACAGAGCCTGAGGTGGGGCTCAAACCCACAAACCGTGAGATCACAACCTGAGCTGAAGTCAGATGCTTAACCAACTGAGCCACCCAGGCGTCCCTGCATGTTTTCTTTAAAACACCAACTATATACTTAGACTTTGGGCTGCACAAGTATACAGCCTTATTTAATTTTGTGCCACATCTCTGAATAAAAATGATGTTAACAGCTGTATCAAACAACACCCAAATCTCAGGGGCTTAACAAACTAAGTTTGTTTCTTACTCACAAAAAAAACCTGATGCAGATGTTGTTCAGTTGGCAAATGTTTGGGTGACATTTCAGGGTGGGCCTCCTTTAGGTGTGACTTAGGGATCAAGTTCTTACTGTTATCACCTTTAAGTGACCTCCAAGATTGCTACAAAAAGGAGAGAAAGAATGAGTGAGTGAGTGTGGGTGCGTGGGAAATTTTTATGAAGCATATCTGGAAATGGCATGTATCATTTTCATGGCCAAAACTTAGTCACAGAGCCCCACCCAAATGCAAGAAGCTTTGGAAATAGAGTGTAATTCCAGTCCCTAAATAGTAGAGGAAATTAAAGAAAAAAAAGATATTGATGACCAGTCTGAAATTTCAGCCTGGATAACCAACAGAGTAACCACTTGACTTATATATGCCCATCCTAGAACATGTGGAAACACAAGAGAAGCTTGCTTCTTTTATATCTTTCAACAAAACAATTTACAAATTACAACGTAATTCGGTGACGGACTAAATGTCAAGTTGTGTAGCAAAACACTAGAGATTAAGTTAGTGTTCAATTACATGTTGTTATAATTATTATTTGGCAACACAGTTAGTAGGTAAAATGGAAATTTGAACTTGGAATATTGTAAATTGTTGTTGTTAGGAAAGTTTTCTAAAGAAGCAAGAGCTTAATTGGGACCTTGAAGCCATGGGTGTTAATGGCCAGGGTGTGGTTTATGGGGGTGGAATAGAAAAGATGAGGGCCTTGATGTGTATATCAGGTGGTGTGGTTTAGTTGGTTTATAAGATCAGTACTAAAAATAATGGAAAGGCTAAACAGATCAGAACGGGGAAGGAGCTGGAGGATTTTCTTAGTCCCTCTGCCTCCTCATTTGGATTACACCAGTCACCGAGTCCTAGAGATTCTGACCCTCAATAATACTCAAGATTAATCACCTTTTCTATGTTTGCACTGCCCCTGAATTGATTTGGACTGTCACCATTTCTGGGCCTGCTCATTATAGTTTGTCGTCCCAGGCCTCAGACCCAGGACTCCAGTCAAGTCTCCTCTGAGCCCTTAAGGAGCTGTTTCTGAAATGAAGGTATCATTTCCTTAAAATGCTCAGTTTCTATTGGCCTTCAGAATAAGCCCCAAATTTGTAGCCAGCATCTATGGCCTATCATGGTAGAGTATCATCACTTACCATGCCTCCCTTCCTGTCACATTCAAAATAGCTTGAAAAAGACATATTTTCTCACACTTTTCAGTTTCACACAATGCTCTTTGGAAGCTGAATTTTGCTCCTTCCTTAAGACCTCACAGCATTTGGTACAGTTGATTTCTCCAAATGTTTTCCTTCTTTGCCTTTTGGAACAAAACATTGTATTTTTTTCTTGGAGTTTACCACTACCTGATATTATACAACACATGTGTAATTTTATTTGCTTATTATTTACCTCTGTCACCTCATGAATTATTGATCCACGAGGGCAGGAGCTTTAATTTGTTCACTGTTCTAAGCTCAATGCCTAAAACAGTGCCTGGAACATAGCAGGTACACACAAATATTTGTTGAATAAATTGATACTGATGGTAATCTGCCTCTGTCATTTAACAGCATTAGAGTTTAGGTAAGTTTTTGACCACCTTGTGTTTCATTACTCAAATGTACAATGGTGTTAATAATTATACTCTTGGCATTGTTGTAAGCATCACAAGAATTAAGTAAATTGATTCATATAAGTGCATATATTAGTGCTCATTAAGAGTCAGCAGTCATGACCTTTGCAGTGCCTTCTATGACTCTCTCCACATCTCCCTCCCAGATAGGAGTTCAAGGAAAAGGGAAGTGAGCTGGATAATTATGTCTAAGTATGGAAGTTAGCCCACATTGTTCAAGTGAGAAACTGGAGAAGAGTTTCAGAAAACTTTACACATTCAGTAGCATCTAAGTTTTCACAAAGCCTAGGAATAGATATTCAGAGACAGAAGTGGCCGTGTTCTCTCTGCCCTACCTATCACTCGGCTCTATTGATTAGCTTCTGGGTTAGCTCCACATTCTGCCTAGATCTGTCCATACAAAGGGGGTCCTTGGGAAATCGTGACATGGATCCATTTATTGTTTTGCATCCTTTCGTCACCTTCTCTGCCTCCGTTCTATTCCTGTAAGGTAGCCACTGCCCAAGTCCTGCATTTGTGCAAATACCTACCGTAAGTAGCATTCCCTAGGAATTACTCTCAGGCAGCCATTATTATTAGAAAGAATCTGAAAACTTAATTCCAGATAAGATGTGTATTTATAATGATCTAAGATGTTTCTCAGCCTGCAGTGTTTGTTTTTGAATATAGGACATATAAAGACCAGAAATATTTCAAGTATCAAAGGACTCATAATGGGATATTATGCAATCTTTAAATTAATACTATAGAATATGTAATGACAACAAAAAAAGCTCATAGTGTACCGCTAAGGGAAAAAATGCATTTCAGAAAAATATATAGAATGATTACCTCCACCTTTTCTTTAAATATATTTATGTGTAAGTGTTTACCTGAAATATCTAGGAATTGACTAGTTCAGAAAAACGATGTGTCTATCATTAAAGTAACTTTAATTCCACAGAACTCAACTAAACAAAAACATTCTAGGAAGAAAAAGAAATGTACATATCTTACAGGAAAACATTTTCTAAAGAAATATAAATATCATGAATATAAATTGAAGAATGTATTAAATACCTGTCATCAGTTTGTATTAGTCCAACATGTGGTTGTAACTGAGTAGTTTCTTTAGTGATATAAACACACAGCACTCATTTACTGAAAAGGGGAAAATTACCAAAGTTCAAAAAAAGACATAAAATAAGACCTTAGTAAGTGGAGCAAACAAATGAAAGGACGAATAAAGGGGAATGAAAGTAATTCTCTCAAAATTAATCCACAATGTCAATATGCTTACAGGTAATATCAAAACTAGATTTTCCACAGAATCTTACAAACTCTGTTGCAATTCATAACAAAGAGTAAAAGTCCAAATATAGCGAATACAATTCTTAAAACATGAGAGGGGAGCTTACCCTACCATATCTCAAAAATACTATTAAGCTAAAGGAATATACCAATGTAATCATTTCATTTTTGCAAAAGAAAAAAACTATATCTGAAATCTGATGGGATTTCAGAATGACTGAAGCATGGAAAGGGGTGGAGGACAGGTCTTTGCATACTCCCTTTTACCACACAATATAACCAAAGTATACTTCATTTCCTTCCAAGTGCCTCAACAATGAAACAGACATATTGTTGGCTTTTGCATACTTGGTTCGGGGCCTGTCCCTATACTTCTCTGTATCTTCTAATAACATGGTGGTGGTTTGGGAATACGAAAAATGTAAATCCAAATGTATTAACAACAACAACAACAACTAAAGAATCAATTTACCTGTTTTTGAAGAAACCGTAAAAATTAGTGTTCAAGGATATACCGTTTTTATTAACACTCTCTTTATTTCCTAAATATGATATACTTTAGAAGATAAGACCACGGATTTCTGGGTAAAGACATTGCTTTTATGTAGCCACAGCCCAAACCCTGGGGAAGGTCTCCTCCCACCTTCCTCCACCATTCGCTGCAGTTCGCTGCTTCTCTCTGAGCCCTACACTTTATTATCACCCTAGGTTACATCCAAGGTGAGGTCTGGTGGTGAGGGAAAGGAGGAGGGAGGAGAGGTCAGCTTCTCAGTATCCGCTCTCCACCTCTCCACCACTTCACTCCACAGACACAGGACTCCTGAAACTCATCCATTTCCTCCCAGCCTTTGCTCCGACTTGCTTTTCTTTAAGTAAATGCCCCCAGGATCTAAATATGGTTTTTCTGTAAGTGGAAAGATTTCAGTTTAGTTCTCTGTGTACTGTAGGTATAAGACGTAGGTGAAAAATATACAGAAGAGTTAAGAGTCATGCAAGAGGTCTTTTTATTGTCTGCATGTTTTGCATTTTTTCCCTAGTAGTAAAATAAACAAAACAAAATATCAAAGCTAAGAAAGAGTCTAAAAGTATTCTCCTTCTTTCCCTCACTCTTTTTTAACGTGTTCTTTTTGAATTAGTGACAGAAACATCAGTAAAACACTTATGAAATTTTGTCCTTTCCACAGGTGTTCAGGAGGGAGCCAATAGGTAGAGGCAGAGGCATATTGTCTGATATTTTGGAGGTGAAAAATGAGTCAGAGGAAACATTAGAGCAGTTGTATCATAAACAATAACATGAAAAGAGTCTCCTTCTATCAGGATTTAGTTTCTTGGAAATATGACCTGGTAGAAACACCCAAATGTGATGATTTGGGCAAAAAAGGATATAAATAGTACTATTCTTTGATTTTTATTTGAATTTTTTTCCCCATATGTAAACGATGGAAACAGAAAGAAAATTAGTATGGGAAATGCTTTTGTTGACAATATTGTATTGGAAATGTGTGGTAGAAGTGAGATATTATCTTGTTTAATATCAGGGAAATGGAAAACATTTATTTTTTTGTTTCCAGTTGAATTATCTATAATAATGCCTGAACTATTTTGTTTTCTTATTTTTTTTACCTGAATAAATTTCTTGTCACACTGTTTACTATGTTTTTCTGTAATTGTTGGTTATCAGTACCTATTCCATACTCTCTACCTCCTTCTTATTTATTTATTTAGCTATCATTACAGTATCACATCTCATATCAAAGGGCAAAACAACCAGCTGTATGCTAGCCTCCACTCCTTTTCCCTTCTTCGAGACCTATCTATCTCTTTTCTTATTATCAATTTAACTTACACTATGGGGATTATTCCCATGCACACACACATATATCTATTCTATTAAAACACATACACACACACACACACACACACACCCTTGACTTCATGTTTCTATCCAATTATTCTTCCATTTTTCCATACACTGTTACAGCAAAACTTATTACACCTCCTAATTTTACATCTCTCTCCGACTCACTACATTAAAGCCTCTTCTTCCACCATTTGAGAAAATCCCCAGGGACATCCATGTTACCAGATCCAATGGTCACATTTTTGTCTTCTTCTTAATCAATTCAGGTCAGCATTTTATAGAGTTGAACTTATTCCTTTAGAATCTTTTAATATTTGACTTCAGTGATATCCTGTTTCAGTGTTTTCTTCTCAAATCTTTCTAATCACTTCCTCCCATGCTGCTTTGCTGGAGTGTCAGCCTCATCTGTTTGGCCTCTGCTTCTGGATTGCCCGAAGGACCTATGATGAACAACCTTTCCTTCCTAAGACACATCTATTTCTAGATGATCTTATCAAGTCCTATGACCTTATACACAGTTTATATTCTTGATCATGTCAATGTATTATTTCTAATACTAATGTCTCCTAAGAATGCCAGATTAAAGTATCCATCTGCCTACTTAAAATTTTTCAATTTGTTGCCCAATTCAGTTACTCAAACTTTCTGTTATAAAGAATATGTATGTTTGTTTTTAATTTCCAATCTATCTTTGACTAACAGTTTTGTAGAGGTCAATAAAAATAAATTATTGGAAAAGTAAAATGGAAAAGAAAGAAAAAGACATAAATAACACTCCCTCTTTGTATTACATCCAAAGAACATAAAATTACATTTCAATGAATGTAATTAGAACAATAAAAGCATAAGGGAGAAGTTGTAAAAATTGTAATGGTTTTTTTTTATCAAATGTGTGCATATAGGTGATTAATAGTTATTTCAACCCTCAATATTTTAAATTCTGAAATCATCACTAAACAAAAATTAAAAGTGAAATATTAATTACCTATGTTAAATTTTCTATTAGTAACTTTGAATAAACAAGTATATCAATATTTAAGATTTTTAAAAAATGTTTATTTATTTTGAGAGAGGGAGGGGAGGGGCAGAGAGAGGGGGAGAGAAAGAATCCCAAGCAGGCCCAGCATTGTCAGTGCAGAGCCTGATGAGGGGCTCAGTCTCAAGAACTAAACTGTAACATCATGACCTGAACCAAAATCAAGAGATGGACACTTAATTGAGTAAGCCATCCAGGTGCCCCAACATTTAAAAATTTTAACATAATAATAAATTTGCTTCTTATGTAGCCTATATTGGATTTATGACAATTCTATTTCAGGGGATGATGTATATATACATAAAGTGTTTCTATTGTTTGCTTTAATACCACCTAGTAGAGAAACCAGTCTCACAGATTAGGTTGATGGAAATGGAAAAATTACCATCTTCAAAATTCATCTTCAATCGTTCATCAGTAGCCAACTTCAATAATTGATCCTATGCAGTTATAACAGCATTTAAGTTCTTTTGACAAAAAGTGGATTTCAGATTTGCACATTTCTGGGATACAATTATGTTAAGTTATCACATGTTGTAATGTGTTCTTACAGTAGGTAACTGGTATGTAGCTGATGCTCCACGCAACTCATCATATGAATTTGATAGCAGAAAGTGGCCAACACAATAAAATGTGACAAGTTTACTCACCACATGTTTGGATATCATAGCTCTCTCAAGTTACTATAAATATTCCTAAACTCTTACTCATAATTTCAGTACTTTATGTTGTTCCTGACCAATTAATAATTATGGACTGACTTTGATCTAATACACATCTCAAACAATATAGAAAAAATAAATTAATTATTTACCAAACCACAATAGTTATTATCCTCACTTTCCTTATTTGTTAAGTAGTATCATCACCCACCCAGTTGAAAATTAACAGCATTAATTATAGGCTTTATTCTTTTTTCTTCTTTTAAAGCAAAAATTACAAGTACTTTGCCTTTGGAATCTTAAAGCGTCAGAAACTTAGCATCTTACAGTTCTGAGATCAAAAGTCCAAAGTGGGTCTTACTGGTCTAAAATCGAGGAATTAACAGGGCTGCATTCTTTCTGGAGGCCCTAAGGAAGAATTGGTTTCCTTGTGTGTTCCAACTTCTTGAGGCTATTTGCATTCTTTGGCTTATGGCCCTTTTTCCATACTCAAAGCCACCGGTATAACATCTTTTTTTTTTTTTTATGTTTATTTATCTATTTTAAGAGAGAGAGTGCAGAATGGGCAGAGACAGAGGGAGAGGGAGAATCCCAACTAGGCTCCCTGTCTTCAGTGCAGAGCCCAAAGTTGGGGTCAAGGGCTCAGTCTAACAAGCTGTGAGATCATGACCTGAGCTGAAATCAAGAGTCAGATATTTAACCAACTGAGCCTCCCAGGTGCCCCAGTTTTAGAAATGTTTTTCTATGATAACCTGTAACGTGAGTACTATGTGAAGATATAACGATTTGCATTGAAATAAGAATAAAGTCAGCTAGCCTCCTAATTCCACAAAACTCTATAGGGAGAAACTTTAACAAACCCAAAATGAAGTATTCAAGATAAAGTAGATCTCTTCCCATAGATCCAAAAAGAGAGTGCAACTACCATATTTTATGAATAAACTCTGCCATTTTGGCAATGTGTAGGCTTGACAACACCAACTTCACTTCCAGTAAAATTCATGGCATTGCCACTGAGATGCTGGAAATATAATCTGTGAAGTGGGGAGAAGTGGGATTATTTATTGTTTTGGAGATTTATAAACAAATTGGCCCACTTTTTCTTCCTCCTATCTAAGCTTTTCTTCACTCCCAGAGGCAACAGTGGCATCCATCCTCTTAAGTTCCTGGTGACTGACACATATCAAAGAACCCCAGGAGGTGGATCGCCACTGCCCCTGAAGCAATCAGCCATAAAGACCAGAAGGGAACCAGCTAGGAGTTATTCTGGAGTTTACTTCCCCATCGCCAACTACAGGCTATCTATCAATATTCTGTTTGCACGTCTTATTGAGATTCTGAGTCCAATTACTTCTCTCCAGCTCTACTTTCACTTTCCTTGCGAAATAGTCATTATTTCTGATGTGGATAACTGCAATAACCTTTTACTGGTAACCCTCCTTCCAGTTTTTAAAAATCTGTTCTGTACATAGCACACAGGTTAAGCTTTTAAAGAAGCAAATCAAACACAAAACTGTAAAACTCCCAGAAGATAACACAAGAGAAAATCTAGATGACCTTGAGTATGGTGATGATATTTTATATACAACACTAAGGGCACGACCCATGAAAGAAATCATTGATAGACTGGACATCATTAAAATTAAAAACTTCTTCTCTGCAAAAGAAACTGTCATGCTAGAATGAGAAGACAAGACACAAACTAGGAAAACAAACATTTGCAAGAGGCATATCTGATAAATGCTGTTATTGAAAATAAACACCAAACTCTTAAGACTCAAGAAAAGAAACTGAAAAACTTGATTTAAAAATGGGTAAAAATCTGAACAGACACCTCACCAAAAAATATGAATGTTAAACAAGCATATAAAAAGATATCAAGTATCATATCTTATTAGGGAATTGCAAATTAAAACGAGCTACCACTACATACCTATTTGAGCAGCCAATTCCCAAAACACTGGCAACACCAAATGCTGGTGAATATATGAAGCAACAGAAAGTGTCATTTGTTGCTAGTGGAAATGCAAAGTAGCACAAAAATCTTTGTAAGACTGTTGGGCAGTTTCTTACAAAACTGAACAAAATTCTTACAATACAATACAACAATTACCCTCCTTAGTATTTACTCAGATGAGCTGAAAATCTATGTTTCCACAAAAGCTCAAAAAAGGGCACTTGGGTGGCTCAGTCGGTTAAGGGTTCTGCTCTTGATTTCGGCTCAAATTATGATGTCACGGTTAGGTTTGTGAGTTCCAGACCTGCGTCATCAGGCTCTGCACTGACAGTGAGGAGCCTGCTTGGGATATTCAATCTCTCTGTCTCACTCTATCTCTCTCTCTCTCTCAAATAAACATTAACAAAGTTAAATTAAATTTTAAAAAGCCTTCACATGAATATTTATAGCAGCTTTATTCATAATTGCCAAAATGTGGAAGCAACTGAGATGTCCTTAAATAGGTGAATGGAAAAATTATAATACATATATATGATCCTTTTCCTTATTCCCACTCTTAGTTCTAGGATTCTAAGGGTGACTATCTTTACCTCTAGAGTAACATCAATGTCTTGTTCATAAGAATATCTCTAAAAAGGGCCACACCATGGATTCTTACCTTTTTAAAAGTTGGTCTCATTAGTTTATAGTATCACCATTACTAATGTTCAGAGGATATGTACACAGCTTTCTGAAATATTGGTCTGGTAAGATTCTCTCTATTAAACAATAACTAAATCAACAGAATCAATATGGTACTTTATTTTTTTTTCAAGAGAGAGAGACATAGAGAGAGGACAGGGTTAGGGGGAAGGGGCAGAGAGAGAGAGAGAATCTTAAGCAGGCTCCACTCCCAGCACAGAGCCTGATGTGGGGCTCAATCTCACAGCCACAACTGTGAGACCATGACCTGAGCTGAAATCAAGAGTCAGACACTTAACCAACTGAGCCACCCAGGTGCCCCTCAATGTGGTTCTTTAAAATTTATTTTCATAAAGAATATATTCATACTTGTCAATAGAAAGAGCAACCAATCCTTTTATTTATTTACTTACTTATTTATTTATTTATTTATTTATTCATTTATTTATTTATTTTTGTATGTATGTATGTATTTTTTCCTTCTACATTAGAAGCTTTCATGTTTCATTCATGACCAGTGCATTGCATAGTGCAGCCAAAGCACAATTTAGAATGGAGAGTTGGAAAATACATATAAAAAATTCAAGGCACGTGATAGTGTGATAGTTTTTGTTAGGCTCTTTGGGTTGCAAGGACTGGGCCTGCACACTACCTCCTGTAATGAGGGTTTTTTATGAGATATATACATATGTAATGCTGAAAAACTGAACAGCTAGGCCGTACCTTTTTAATGGAGATTGGAACCAGAAGGTTCTTTAGAATGCAAGACAGCTCCAGGGACCAGAGCCACAGGAATTAATGGATATTTATTCTAATTGCCTGCCATTAGAGCTACCCGGCTATGCTCTGTGAGTCAGCTTCTGTCTGTTTCTTAAATTCTCTCCCAACTGGCCTTTTACCCTCCAATCCCAGGGTCACAAATTGGCAGACCGGAGCGGAATAAACCGAGGAGACAAGTTTTTGTTTAGACAGCACATGTTTGGTTTTTGTTTCTTTTAAAAAAAAAAAAACTGAATTTCAACGTCTTTAAGGCAGTATTTGCCTTTTCCAGTTTGCCACAAGCTGTCCACCGCTGCCCCTTTGGATGAGGGTGAGGGGTCTCCTTTAGCGGGGACGGTTGAGGAGAGCAAACACAGGATGGATGGTCCATGCACCCTGGGCAGTGGAAAGAGCACTCACTGGACACACACGGACACACCAGCAGTGCACGCTTGGGTAGCTGCTTTGGGCCTGATTGCTTATAGAGAAGAGTGGGGATAGCACTAGTACCCCAAATAGATATTTTGGGGATTAAGCAAAAAAAAAAAAAAAAAGCAGGATGCTTAGGAGACCAAGCAATAGACTCGGACAATCTGGGTTCAAAGTTGCCTCTGCCCACGTCATAGTTTCATAATCTTAATTTAACCTGTCTAGCTTCTTTTTCTTCTTCTAATAGAGCTATCTTCCTCATATGCTTATTTTGAGAATTAGACATGATAACTATATATATATAATATATGTATATATATATATACACACATATTACTACATACATATATAGCCTCATTGACTATAATGATTTGATGTGGTGAAGCAATAAATGTTAGAGGCTACTCTTAGCTGATGTGAAGGATCATGAACTAGGCAGTTAGATCTCTCCTCCTTGAAACTGTTCTGAGCCATTTGAACAGTAGGGATGCTCTGTTTAACTTACATCTCAGCAAAATATTTAGAACTTGTAAAAGTTTTTTTGGTCAACTAGCATTTTATGGAATATTCTCTTTCCATCCTACCCTATGATTTCTGTCTGCCTTCTTAATTCTAAAAAGTATCTCAACTTCTTATCTTTTAAAGGGTCTGATATTCCCTCTCAGAACTCACATTTTATTGTATTTTTAAATCTTATTTATTTATTTTGAAAGAGAGAGAAGAAACACACAGAGGTTGAGAGGCAGAGAGAAGGAGAGACAGAATCCTAAGCAGCCTCTGCACCACCAGTGCAGAGCCCCACATGGGGTTCGAACCCAAGAACTGAGAGATCATGACCTGAGCTGAGGTCGAGAGTCAGATGCTTAACTGACTGAGCCAGCCAGGCACCCCACAGCACTCACATTTTAAAAGCATCACAACTAATTCTGGCAGAAGTCTTCCAAAAAGAGTTCAGTATTCAGTTGTCTTCATAATGAAAATGTTCTGAACATACTTTGCGTTTTAATCCTTGATGCCAAGTCATTGCTATGAGCATACTTACTGTGCTATATTTGACCAAGGTGCTACTTTGTTAACTCGGGAGCCCTATAAAGCCCTAATAGCACTACAGTTATTACACTACATTTTTTAAAATTCAAATTACTATTTTTTTGGTATCTACTTCTTTGCTCTCATGTTGCTTGTGTATTTTCTGGTTTTGGTCTAACATCCATTTTAACATAGGGAAGATCTCATATTGGCCAAAAGATTCTGATTTCTTACATGCTAGATTCTATTCAAAGTGAGTCCCTGGGCTTTGACATTCTCTTGGTGGCCCAGGTGTCATTGTTTTGTTGTTGTTGTTTTATTTCCTGACATATGCTTCTTTGAACTGAAACAGTGACCAAGACTGACCTCTACTTAGAACTGGGAGGGTTACTGTGTGGATCATGTAATTTGAAGAGCACTGAAAATCCGCCTGTTCTTCACCAATATTGGATTCCTCAGTAGTTTCCTCACATATCTACCAAGGGGCTAGACTGGAATATAGTTTTAACACTTCTAAGTTTAATGTGACAAACATAGTATAGCACACATAGCATTCTAAAAAATTCAAATGATGAAGAACTGAATATCTCAGAGAAGTATCTCTGAACCAGCATATTATATTTTTGTTTGGTTCATGATGTCAGGTGGAAGAATTTGAAATGGAAAAAAGGATTATAGGGTGCCATTACTATTAAGCATTATCTAAGGGACTGTTATGGGGGTTATCTGATTTTATAAGGATATGTGCCTTTCATTTTCTTGACTACTTTGTAATACTCAGGAGAAAATTTGGGAAGAGACGATGGTGATGCAAATGTATACCGTTCATAGAAACACAAATGAATTTCGGTGATGGAGATGAAATGGATTTCTAGCTTGTTGAAGACATCAGTCTTGTATCCATTAGCAAATTTCCCTGAGCATTCCTTAATGTCCATATATGTACCTATTCTTTGATTCTCTTTTGAAATTATTTTTATATTATGTGGATTTCTTAAATAATGAATAAAACAAAAATTAGTTCAATAAAACCCTTAATATGTCTTATATTTTACTTTATATTTTAAGAGTCATGATTTGAGCTTTTCCTTCAATTTCACTTCAGCCATCTAGAGTGGTCTCTTCTATCCTCTTTCTTTCTTCAATTTTCATGTGCCCGTTAGCACTGGATGCAGGGATCATTCTCCTAGTGAAATTTTTCCTGACCTAGCAGGGTGCTTGGTACATGGTCCTTACCGATACATAGATCATCATGGCCTATGGGCACCCATACTGAACAAAGTGGTGCTGTGAGCTACAGAGAGCAAGCCTGGGAATCTGCCTCTGCCTCTCTCTCTCTCTCTCTCTCTCTCTCTCTCTCTCTCTCTCTCTGCTCTCAGGTTTGTCTCACCAGCCTGTAGCTGGGCCTCACTGCTGTCCAGGGTCACCACCTACATTTTGGGACCTCAGCTGTTGGCAACCGCCAGGTGTAGAACCTCAGCTGGGGAACCAGCCATTCGATGAACCTGACTTCTGGCCATCTGCCTTAGCTGAGAAGGGTGAGCAATCTGAGAAGAGAGAAGAGGGTATTGAGGTCTGACTGTCGTGGGAGCAGAGGGTGATTCTGAGGCAGCTGCATCCTTCTACTCCCACATGGGCTCCTCCACCCCAGGCTGGCCTCTCTTGGTCTGGAGAACACATCCTGCTGACAGCAGCTGATCCAAAAGTGGCCCCCCACCATGGATAGTCCACCCTGAGCAAATGGGGTACAGCAGGGCAGGGCAAGAGTATCCTTTCTTCTTCAGTAACTGCTTGTGTAATATCTTCCACTTTTCCTCTAGGCCTGAGAAGCCTAAATATTTCTCCTCTGAGCTTTTTCAGAAAAAAGTTTGTTGATCCTTGCTAAGGATTACTAAGTTTTAATTTATGGCTTATCTTCTCCAAAGGATTATAAACTCCTTGGGGCAGCAAAAATGTATAAATGTCCATGATGTTCAATAACTATTAGATGATTAGGTGTTTGCTTTCACCAATCCATACTCTTTAGAATCAAAGTCTTCTATTCCTCTCCATTTAATCCCTTTGTAGGTTTGTAACTTTCAAGGTTGCATATGTTTCAAAATAAGAAATAACCATGCAGTGTTATTACATACGTCAGATGTTTAAAGAAAGCTTTGAGACTTTAAATTTTTTAAAAAATAGCATTTCTGTTAGACAACAATGACTAAGAGAAAGATACAGAATAGACCCTAGGTTACAAAGGCATTTGAAAAAATAGAATTCTAAAATAGGTCTTACTTAACTACAGATTGTTAAATATTTCATAAGTTTTGAAAAGGAGTAGTCTTCTCTTTTCTAGAAGTTTCCAGATATATGTCTCAGTAAATTGGACTTTGAGCTCTTGTCTTCCTCATCCGCTCTTCGACTTCCACACAGCCTGTGACTCAGGTGTGGCATATGCTGGATGTGGCCCTGAGGCAGCAGCACTACAAATGTGTTTTCTTACTTTATATTTATAAAGTGTTCTCAGAATTTTGTTAGACAGCGCTCATGTTTTAGAGACCCTTCTGGTCACGAAGCAGGACCCCACCTTTATTTTAAACTAATGACTCATGCTATGGTCTGAAATCTACTAATCAAGTCATTTTATATTTATGAGTTGTAAGGTCATCATGCTCAGGGTAAATTCTACTTATTCTTGGAATGTGCTTATATGCTTGGGAATTTTGAAAATGGGTAGTTAAGGTCTCAGATGAAAGGTGTGTTTGAATGAAAAAGCCTGGAAGGTGGCATATCCTTGAGGATAACATATGATGAATTTTTGAAATTATACTTCTCTGGCAGATGGGTTCTAGAATAATCTATTGCTTGTTGTCTTCTAAATATTTGTAGGGAGGAGCTCCAGGTAGGCATGCATGGTCGTGCGAAAAAGCACATTCTTAAACCAATGTTAACTATGAATGTTCAGCTACATCTAATATGCTTGGTAGGGAATAATTCTTACTGTCTAAATTATTACTATTCACAGATAATTTTAAAGATTTTCAGAAGAGTTTTCTTAGCTGTTTGGAGCATAATGCCAGGGAAGGTGAGCCAGTGTTGTGTGTGTATATATATGAAAGATAGCTTTACATAGTCAAAAACTCTGTTTTCCCCCCAAAATTATACTTTAGTATCCTCCCATCCCATCAGTTAAAGGCTTGTTGTTGACAAAGCAAGAAGTAGGATGTTTCAAAGTTTCCCGTCACTACTGTCATCTTGTATAAAAACTTAGAACCTTACAGCAAAACTCTAGTTTTATCCATTATGAAAAACTTCTCATATTTTACATAAGAGAAATCCTGGAATATTCCTCTTCACGTAGAATCGAATGAAACCAATCTATATAAACCTAGGACACATTTTTCAACTTTCTAAACCTGCATGAGACTGGCCAAATGAGCACATCGCCCTTTAGGAAATAAAAGTCCTTTAGGAAATAAAAGAACACGATAGATAAAAGCAGCCCAGACACAGACATTTAGTGGGAAGCTCTAGAAGGCCATTTCCTAAGACACCGTTATTAGACGTAGGATTTCATGTAGACTTCACCTTTTATTTTTTGTGTATGGGTAAAGGAAAATTCAGCAAAATTGAAAGGATAAACTTTACATAACTATTTTTAAGAATGTGTTTGGAAAGTACAGCAAACAAAAAGTTTCTGATTATTTTTAAGCAAAATTAAATTTGCATACCCAGCCTGGACTGAACAAGAAGTGAAATATTGGCCTGGTAATTTCTCTTGTACTGTAAATCTAAGAAGTGACCACAATCATGTTTCAACAGCTTCAAAAAAGAAGAATCAGATCTCTTAAGGGGGAAAAAGACTGTATCAAATTTAAAATACGTTCTACAATGTTTATTTGCATTCATCTCAACTATTAAGCTGCAAACAAATGGAGAAACAAGGTGGAAATTTGAAATTAGTTACAATAGTTATAATAATTCTATAATATGTAAGTTATATATTACATTATATTATATTATATTATATTATGATATATATTAAAGATATATATTATAATTTCTTCTTGAGATAAAGAAATAGAAGCTGAGATCCTGTAAATGGTTTATCCCAGGTCACATAACTAGCCAACTGAGGAGTTGAAATTAAAATCCAGGTCTGCATGGCTATAAAGCTGTTGTCCTTTAGTGTATCATGACATCATGACAGAGGAACACACAAGTAGATCCCAAAAAATATATATGAGTTCCTTAAATGCCAGAAAATCATAGACAGCATACTGTCATTTTAGCAAGATAACCAATAGTGATTTTGTGGTTTAAGTTTTCCTGTGTCTCCTGGAAATAACCTTCTTTCTACTCAAGAAACCTCAAAGAATTCTTGTCTGTTCCTCAGAGTATAAGTTTTAGTAGAACATACTTCCTTTGATCTTTCAAGGATTAATACAAATTACTCATCCTGAAAGATCAATAATTATTGGCTTTCTTTGTGTTCCCTAGGTCTGTGTTTTATGCTGAGCTGATTTGATGTGTTAGCACAGCACAGTGAAAATGATGTGAGATGGCATAAGGGACCCATGAGTGATGGCCAGATAACTAGCCAATTATGGAAAGATTTTTTTCGAAAAGTTTCAGGGAAAGAGATGTCACCTTACATGCCAGAATAAAACATCATGCTTATTTGAGAGGACGTCACCCTTACAAAGCATTATTGAACCATAGATGTCAGCTCAAAGTCTCATACACACATCTAACAGAGTGTTACTTGTCTTTTTAGTTTTGGGGGAAAGGACCTAAATAACCTCCCAGGGTTACAGTACTGAGACAATTAGGTATTCATATAAACTCTCCTGTTCCAAAGTTTTGTTTTGTTTTGTTCGGTTTTTTCCCCCTGTTCTAAAGTTTTAATGAGAATATCAACAGTTGTGACTCCCGATATGTTATGGAAGAAACTGCCATTATTTTATAGACAAAGAGCGCCTTTCCAATCACTTTGTTTTGCAAAGGGTACGTTTCTCCTGAAGCAAGTCATATTCTTTTCTTTTCTTTCTCAAGGCTACACCCATGACATGGTTCCCTCATTTAAAAATGTCCATAAACAGATACTCACATTCAAAAGCAGTATGCTCATTGGAGTATACATAACATTTCAAAGAATCAAATTTTTTCATAATCTATTAATATCTATTAATATACAATATCTATTAAATCTATTAATATCCCTAACACGTCTCTCATTTATTCTAATTTAAAACAGAAAATAATAAGCTCATTTCATTTTCCATCCCTTACTGGTGTTATGTCTGTCACTGAGTCATACTTTCATTCATCTAGAACATAGATATTGGGCACCAAATATGTGCCAGTCACTGTTTTAGTTCTTAGGAGCCCAAACAAGATGGAGCCCAGCACGGCAGACACTCAAACTCCTTAGGGAGACAGATGCAAGAACAACTACAAGACAATGTGGAAACACACTAAAGACCAAACATGGGCACCACAACTGTTGTTTTTCCAGAGGAGGTAACATACTGAATTTTGTTGAAATTAACACTTAAATTTTTGTTTAGCTCCATATTCCTATACATGCAAATCTCTAAGACCACTTCTTCCCAAATTATGTAAGGTGTGGTGAGGACTAATCTGTCTGTTTTGTTGGTACAATCCAATTGTATACTGCCCCTTATGTATACTGCCACAATAAAAATATCACAGCACTGTCAAATTGCCATAACAATTTATATATTTATCTCATCATGATCTGTAACTGACGATTTTCTGACCAGAATGAACACACAGATCCAAATTTGAGTACCATTGACTTTGCTTACCGGGCTGAAGTATGTAAACTGCAGTTCTTGTCCTTATTTCAGTGGCATTCAGATGACAAACCAAAGAATTCCTAGAGCTACTCCCTACACCCCTGGAAATAATATTGTGATCTTGCTGTGGCACAGATGCTCTACCCAACAAGATCTTGCAGTAGGATTCATTCTGTCCCCAATTCACGGATAGAGATACTGAGATCACACACTTAGGGAGTGTCTCCAATGAGGTACAAACCCAGAAAGTCTGGTTCTGATCCTGAGGCTGTGCCACAGGCTGTGGACATTTTGAGGCAGATTTCATTTCTTGAAAGAGAAAGAATCCCCATCTCATTCCCATAGAAAAAAAATCCCACGAAAATGTAAATAGTGTGCTTGTTAAGTGGAAAGGAATGACATTACAATAATGAATAGTTTTTCAAAATGAGAGATTCACTCTTAGGTTCTGTTAAACTGAGGTCATTAAAATTAGATGCAGGAAGTTTCCTTCCCTGTGCAGGTTTGTGTGCTATGGGCGTGCAGTGCCCATCTGGACATTTGAGAAGAGGCAAATCGTTTGCCCTCTGTGACAGTTTTATGTGTCTATTTGGCTAAGCTGTCGCAGCCAGTTGCTTAAACAAACTAAATCAGGTGTTGCCTGTGAAGGTATTTTGCAGATGTGGTTAACATCCACAATCAATTGACCTTAAGTAAAGGCGATTACTCTCAATAATGTGGGTGTGACTCATCTAATCAGTTGAGAGCTCTTAGGAGCAAGTTTCCTTGAAGAAGAAATTCTTCCTTAAGAGTGGAACATCAGGGGTGCCTGGGTGGCTCAGTTGGTTAAGCGTCCGACTTCAGCTCAGGTCATGATCTCACGGTTCATGGGTTCGAGCCCTGCGTTGGGCTCTTGTGCTGACAGCTAGCTTAGGGCCTGGAGCCCGCTTCAGATTCTGTGTCTCCCTCTCTCTCTGACCCTCCCCTGCTCACATTGTCTCTCTCTCTCTCAGAAATAAACATTAAAAAAAAAAAAAAAAGACTGGAACATCAGCTCCTGCATGAAAGTTTCCAACCTGCCCTACAGATTTTGACTAGTTAGCCCTCACAACCGCGTAATCCAATTCCTCAAAAGAAATATTTTTATTTACTTATTTTATATATTTGTGTGTGTGTGTGTGTGATTATATGTAGTTCTGTTTTTCTGTAGAACCCTGATACACCTTTCCACCTGGTTGTCACCCAAATTATTTAATTTTTCTTAAATACTCTTAAGGTACATATTAGGAAGTCTTCCATGTATATTTGTCAGAAAATTTAACTCAAAACTCTCAATGCAATATACATATATTTTTTAATTTTTTAAAATTTTATTTACTTTTTTCTTTTTATTCATTTTTAAAAAATGTTTATCTATTTTGAGAGAGAGGGAGAGAATGGGTGCACCACATGCAGGAACGGGGACAGAGAGAGAGGGAGACAGAGAGAATCCCAAGCAGGCTCTTCACTGTCAGCAGAGAGCCTGATGCAGGACTTGAACTTACAAATCATGAGACCATGACCTGAACTAAAATCAAGAGTCGGATGCTTAACCAACTGAGCCACCCAGGGGCCCCTTTACTTTTCATTTTTAAAGATGAAATCCTCTGGTAAAATCCAGAACAAAAAAACCCAAACAAACCAGAATATATCATAGGCCTGACATTCACTTCTGCATCTTAGTCTGTGCTGACAGTTTTGAAATATTGAATCTCTTTGTTAATATTTTCAGTTAGAAAATAAATAGAACAAACATTTCTGAGTTATTAAATTTTAAAGTAGGATTACCTTCTCTTACGTTGGTACCTCAATTTTCTCCTCTGTGAAATGGGAATAAAACATGTCAACTTTCTGCCTTAGATGAATATATATTTAAAATATACAAAATATTTATAGTAAAGTCATACATAGACAGGGAACAGTACTATTCTGATTCAAATACTAATCCCTTTAAAAAGTCTGGTATGGGGGCGCCTGGGTGGCTTAGTCGGTTAGGCGTCCGACTTTCGCTTGGGTCATGATCTCGTGGTTCGTGGGTTCGAGCCCCGCATCAGGCTCTGGGCTGACTGCCAGCTCAGAGCCTGGAGCCTGTTTCAGTCTGTGACTCCCTCTCTCTCTGGCCCTCCCCTGCTCATGCTGTCTCTCTGTCTCTCTCCTAGAAATAAATAAAACATTTAAAAAAAAAATAAAAAAATAAAAAAATAAAAAGTCTGGTATGCATAACAATGTGAAAGCAAAAATAGTCAATTATTTTATCATTACTGTAATTAATAATTTGCTAAATAATTAAAACTATAAAATTCCAGTATTTATAAAATTAATTCTTATTATATTTTATGTTTCATTTTTTTAAAGAAAACTTCATAAGAATTAATTATAGAAACTATACCACTTCTTTATCTAATTTAAAAAGCCAACTACTGGTGACCAGATACCAGTCTTGGTGTGTAAATATTTGAGGTTATTATGTTCCTTCTGTAAAGATTTATTATGAGAGACTTTCCAAGGAAGGGATGAAAAGCTATTATGAATTATTGAAAGTACTTTGTCAAGGGGATATTTTTATAAGATGTTTATTTGTTTATTTTGACAGAGAGAGAGAGAGAGAGAGCGAGTGAGCACAGGAGGGGCAGGAGAGAAGGAGAGAATCCTAAGCAGGCTTTGCACTGCCAGCCCGGAGCCTGAAGTGAGGCTCGAATCCATGAACCATGAGATCGTGACCTGAGCTGAAACCAACAGTCGGACACTTAACTGACTGAGCCCGACAGGTGCCTCCAGGGGATATTTAACTTTTAGTAAGTTACAGATTCATTCTAATGATTAGAAAGAAGTGACATTATTACTCCAATGCCATATATTCTCTATTTCAGAATGCTTGCACTGATTTTCCATGCCCCATCCCCTTTGTTATATCTTCTTGATGTTCCCTTGGAGTCAGTGGAGCTGAATGATGAATCGTTCCCAAAAGGAGCTCCAGAGGTATACGTGGCTGCACCAGACATCTGGTGTGTTAACTACCAGCAGATCAGCCGCACAGCAGATGATGACAGCAGACAGGACCTCACAACAAAGGCATCCACCTCAGGTGCTTATTTATAATGCAAGACTCAAGGCGCACATGCTGTCTTGAAAAGACTGGGCTTTGGGCAGCTGTGAAATGGCACTAGCTATCATTAAGCAGCTCTCCCCAAACACCTAACAGCAGCACGTGCACTATTTGCCTAGCTGAAGGGTACAGGCACACTGAGATAACCCTCTAGTGGAAAAGATTCATACCGGGTTCCAAAAAATTCCATATATCTGCTCATTAATAGTATTACGTAAAAATACATTTATTTTTTAGTGGCATGTGTCTATGGACAACTTGGGAGTGTATAGTGTTTTAACCTCTTTTAAAAATAGTTTTTTTCTTTTATTCTTATAAATTCACTGAAATGTCTCCCAGGGCTACTGCTCTTACGAGTTCATTTTGAAAGTCCCAGCAGCGAGTAGAAGCAAACAGAAAGTCCAGACTCCACATATCTTTTCATTACTGCTGACTCCGAACTTCATCAGATAGTAGCAGATAAAGTTCAAAACAGTAATTTCCCTCAGCAAATAGGAATTGGAAGTCTATAGAGTTAATAGGGCTTTTTCGTCTCAACTTAACTCTGTGATCTAATTTCAGATAGCAGGAAATATGCCAACTTTAGCGGCTAATTAGAGTTATTCATTGGAAATTTTTTGTAGCCAACCCTTAATCTCTCATAGCAAAGTGCACTGACAATGTTGGCTGCGTACACGCTGGCAACGTGAATGTCAGAAAGGCTCTCGGGAAAGGGTGCAAGAAAAAAATGGTTGCATTTAAATTATGCAGTTTGCTTGGCTGAAAAATCTCTCAGGCTACAGGATGCTAATTTTGGCTAAATTTAGTGACAGTTCACATTTTTCCCCTCGAAGGCTGGAAACCCATTTTTGCAGGGGAGGGGAGCTTTAGTGGGAGTGTCTTTCTCTCTCACATCTTAAAACTGAATTCTGGAGTAGACTGATAGTTGCATCGCTAACCAGGATGTTATTAGATTTATTAAATTTGAATTGCTTTGGGATTAAACTCAAAACCTCTGCTTTTCTGGCTACAATTATACTCTTTTGGAGGTTAGTACTATTTTACCAGGGGAGAGCTCAGCCTAAAGTAAACTTCATGAAGTCAGAACGTTTTCTCTTTGGTTCACTGCTGTATCCTCAGAGCCACTGAAGGGTGTGGCAAATAACTGGGCACTCACTATATCTTTATTAAGTGAGTGACTGAATGAGGCTTAGTCTCAAGTGAAGAGAGGATGCCACTGTATTTAGATCAGCTGGCAAGCCTAAATATTTGGTTTCAAAGCAGCTCACCCTACCACCGCCAGGACATTTGGATCCCAACCACACCCTGTGTTCCATCCCTTCCTCCTCTCTCTCACTTCCACTATTTTATTAAAATGGTTCATTTTTGAGCTTTTCACAAGTAGGAAAGTTTGGCAGAGTCGATGAATGACCTTTCATACTATATTGACTCTTGAGCAAAAAAACTTACTTTTCTCCACAATATCACTGCCCCGAGGTAGATTTTTATTTTTTTTAATAAAGAGCAGCTTTAAATCACACAGCAAGTCAGTGGTCTCCAAAAGGGGCCCTAAAAAAAAGCCAACAACAATAACAAAAACAAGAGCAACAGCCTGTATAGTCAGCAGATTTTGTCTTTAGCACTGATTCAATTTTTTTTATCCTTCCCTGTGTTTCTTGCCCAAAGGCACCCATTTCACTTTACCCTCCTCCCTCAGGAAAGGATTTCATAACTCATTCACTTTGAAATATAAATGAATCGTTATTACTCCAGAGCTATTATACTCTTAAAGGAATCTACTTCTAATTGGATAAGAATATTTTGGAGATAAGAGACCAACTCAAAACTTTGAAATCCTATTATCCCTTCTCTATAATATTAATGATTATCAACAACAGAGACTGTCATCTAGTAGTAGAAGGAATCATGTAAAATCAATTATCAATTTCTATAATTAGTACCAATAATGCGAGTATTTGCAAAGTGACTCCTTAAACAGAGGGTGATCAGTGTGCCCAGGCATTCTGAAAAAAATCATTATTTCATGAATCAGCCTTTTTCATTGTTAGATAGCTTTAATAATTAGAAAAAAGTTCATCTCTTGTTGAGCTGAAGACTGTTTCCTTGTGTTTTACACAGTAGGTAAGTACTGGCCCCTGGTGTAGAAAAAACTCACAAGTCTTCAGAAGTTTTAGCTGAGCGGGTTTCATTTTGTTTTGTTTTGAAGAATTACCTATTTCCTCAACATTTAAACAGGACTTCCTTTATTTTTAGCCACTGCCCCTTCCCATCAGAAGGCACAGACCACCCGGCATCTGTTCTAACTTAGTAAGGGTCTAACACGGCAGCAGCTGGTAAGAGGTAATGAATTTGTCTCTAATAATGAATGGACTGTCATTCACTTGATAAGACCTCTGCTCCACTTCATTATTGAACATGAAATTGAATATCAGATTAGGGGCTGGAGATGCAAAATTTTAAGCCCAAAGTTCCTTTTAGGATAAAGACCTAGGCCGTTGTCTGTGGCATTTGACTCAGCTCTCAGCCAAGAGCAATCTATCTCTGCAGTGGGCTGGGATCTCTGAAAGCAGATTGCTGAGTCGTTTCTATCCCTAAGACTCTAGTAGAAAGTTTACCATAAATGTCAAACATAGCACAGCTTGAAGGGCCCTGAAATTCTCCTGAGAAATCAGATAAGAAATATATAAATAGGTAGTCTTATAAACAGTAATGAGGACTGTTAATGGGAAGATGTGTGTTTATATGCTCCTGATGGATACTGCCTTCCAAGAGGTGGGTCAGCAAAGTATCAAATATCTAAAAATGTGTGTGTGCTTTGACCCAGCAGTATTTGGAGCATGATTGAGGATGCATGCAAGCCACCCCCCCTTATAAACATTTATATAGAAGCATAAATTATAATAGGAAAATATTGGGGCAATTAAATATTTGATCATAGAAGATTGCTTAAATTAAATTAATTTGCTTATTCATATGAAGGAATACCAGGAGTCATTGAAAACCATGCTGTAGAATACTTAATGACATGGAGAAACACTCATTATTAAATATAAAGGATATACAGCAGATTGTACAAAATATGTACTGTGGTGTGATTTAAATTATGTGAAGAATTATATATATGCAAGTGGAAAACTCAACATATTCATGTATATACATCACTATGTAATATCTGATTCCTTAGATCTAGGGATTAGGATTAGACTATATTTTACCTTCTCTGCTATGCTTTTCTAGAGATTCCATATTTTATATGAGGATGAGGCATAAGAAGTTTCCTTTATTTAACTGTGTGTGATCTACAAATGTCCATTTCATAATGTTGAACTTGTGTAATTAGTATGAGTTATTTGTGTAATAAAAATGATCTTAGATTGTTTGTTAAAGAAATAACCTTCTGAACACACATGCTAAGACATTGATCTCCTAACATTTGTGTTGGTTGCAATATCTAGAAACCAGGCCTGTATTTTTGTTTTCCAGCACCTTCTCTATTTACTGTGCTGTGAATACAGAAAAATAATAATTTTCTAAGTATTTTGTAAAAAAAGAAAAGTTTAGTAAACACTGGTTAGATCAAGGAAAGATTTTTTTTTTCTTTTTTGTTTTTGGATGTTACGGGAAAAATGAGAGATTTTTAGTATTGTCTCTAGAAAGTGGCTCAAACTTAGAAATTCCCTTGTTTTTTCCAAAGAATCTGTGACACCAAAAAAGGATTGGTTTACCCTGTCCTCAAAAGAATTTTCCTGCTCCTATCATTAAAAGGGAGTGCTGGATTCACAAAACGAGATTGAAATATAAAACTCTCGTTCCACACATTCACCCACCCATCTAACCAAACTCTTATTTGCAAAGTCTCTCACTTCACTAGTAATCATTGAAATCCTAACTACAGAGGGTTTGAGCCAAACTGTGGGATTGTGGCATCTGGATTTGCAACACTAGGATTGGTGTCATGAGGTAATCATAACACTGCTCAGGCACCAAGTTGGATCATATGACTCGTTAAGACTTCAGGGAAGGAGGGAACATACCAAATGGCGTTTCTCAAAAAGGGCATAGCTTACTAGGCTAATTCACTTTCCTTTTATTGGATGACTAGTGCAGCTGGTAGGTTTTGAGCAATCAGCTAAACTTAGAATTGTGGTCAATAGACAGAAAAGTCTTAAAGTCTTGGCTGCGAGTCCAGAGTCACATTGGTAAATTGTCTAAGCTTTGACTACACAGAGAATTGGGCAACTGTCCACAGATATTTAGAACAAAGTTGGAAGAATCCTTGAGGTTTTCTAATCTAACTGTCCATCCAATGAATAAGTTTCCACTAAAGAATACTTGATGGATGGTATCAGACAGTCTCTGCTTGAATGGAAAGGAAGTTTACTACTCCATGAGTCAGCATTTTCCATTGTTGGAACTGGGAGAAAAATTCCATATTAGGGAGCTAGTATCTGTCTTACTGTTGACTTTTACATGGTCCCACTACTGCCATCTAAAGCAGAAAATGTTTACTTCCTCTTTCACATGGTAGACTTTCAAATACTTGAAGGCAATATTACTGTGGTTAAATCTTAATAAATAGCGGGAACAAGAAGTCTTGAGAAACATCCTGGCACAAACATGTTTACATTCAGTGTAAACAAAGACTATATCTGCTTTTTTTAAAAAATATTTTTTGGAACACTTAGATTTACAGAATGATTCAGATGATAGTACAAAATATCCCTATATACCCTGATGTATTATATCCACAATTTCCTTACTATTAACAACTTATGTTAGTATAATACATTACAAGTAATAAATCAATACTAATACACTATTATTAACTAACATCTATACTTTATTCACATTTCCTTAGTTTTTACCTAATTATCTTTTTTCTCTTCCAGATCCCATCCAGGACATCACATTACATGTAATTGCTGTGTCCCCTTAGGCTCCTCTAAGCTGGAAAGTTTTTGAATTTTCTTGATTTTGATGTCCTTGACAGTTTGGGGGAGTGTTGGTCAGTTGCAGAACGTCCTTCTGTTGGGATTTGTCTGGTATTTTTCTCAAATTTAGATGGGAATTATGGATTTGGGGGAGAAAGTTCATGGAAGTAAAGTGCCATTTTCATCACATCACGTCAAAGGTACATACTGTCAACATGAAGCCATCGTTGATATTCACCTTGACTAGCTGACTTAGGTAGTGTTTGTCAGGTTCTTCCACTGTAAAGTTATTCATTTTTCTCCCTTTCCAGACTGCACTCTTTGGAAGAAAGTCACTATCTGCAGTGCATACTTAAGGAGTGGGGAGTTACAATTTCCCTCCTTTAGGATGGACTCTTTATATGACTTCTCTGGGATTCTTCTGGATGATAAATTTGCTCCGTTTCCACCATTAGTTCATTTAATTACTCGTGTATTTATATCAGTATAAGTCATGAATATTTGTTTTATATTTTGGTTTATAATTCAACACTACTTATTACTTTTGTGGCTCTAACCGTTCTGGTTTTGACCACTGTAAACACTTTCATTTGCCCTTATATCTCTTTTATGTATCCTCATCAATGTAGGTTGGTTTATTGGTTGTTATCATTGTTTATTTTTGAGTACTTCCTTACTTGTTTGGACTATAAAATGCTCCAGAATTATAGATTTAATCCCCTAGTCCTAATATCAGACATTTCAGGCACTTCCCCAAAAAGCCCAGTTTTGTTTTTTTTTTTTAATTGAAGAGTAATATTAGAAGTCAAGATCTTGGTTCTGGGCATGCTTGTTTCTCCTGGGATGTTGTTTATTTTAGGCCCTTTCAACAGACAGAACAAGGAAATATATGTGTGTATAATCTCATGAATATACACATATCTATAAACATTTCTATATGTAAACACATGTGTCTGTATTAAGCTAAACATAAATTTGTACTGATACCTCCAATTCTAATCCACTGTCACATGAATCATTCTAGTCTCCTGCCCCTGCCCATCTGTAAACTTCCATTTCAGTGGTGTTAATGTGGCTCCCATCATCTGCATCCACTTACTTAAACGTTCAGTTTAGTATACAATTAAAGGAGGATCAGAAATGTTTACCTTTACCCCTATGGGAAACAGCTTTATCAACTAGAATATAGTGCTTACGTGTAGTTTGCCTTTAGATGTGCAGATACGGTTGTTTTTAATAAGCAGGGTTTGTAAAACATAGTTATTATTTTTCAATTGCTCTTATCTTACATTCAGTAGTGACAGATTGCCATGGTTGATAGTACATTGCTTGCTTGCTAGAATTTAAACTGTGAAGATGCTTTCCTGTCTATTTATAAACTTAACATTGTTCTTTATAGAGTGGAGGTTATTTCACTAATAAATATATTTCAATCAACTTAAAAGTAGTAAATTAAGGAAATTTACCATGTTTACGGGGTCATCAGCAGATGTCCGGTAGATGTCAACAATAACAAGGAAGCAAAAAGGTGGAAACAAAAATTGGAAAATAAGAACCCTACCACCTAATGAGATGAAATAATTCTCATTATTTCAGACACCCATTCTCTGGATAGGAGACTACAGTACCCTTCAGTCTAGCCACTTGAAACAATTGTCCCAGCAAATAGAGGACATCTGTAGTTTAGAGGCCATTTGTTGGTAAGACCTTCACAAAAGTGTATAACTAATGAGCCAATGTTTACCAGATTAGGTGTGTCTGCCAAGTTCTGCTGCCTAATTCCCTCCATAGCCCTGCTGTACTGCAAGTGCTTCCATATTCGCTTCCAATATCTTGAAATAAGTGAAAGACAAATTATGGTGGAATAAATGCCTGACTATTGGTCTGGAGACCTAGCCACTTATTCCAGTTCTGCCAATTAGTATCTGTGTGTCATTGAGCAAATCACTGAATCTGTTAGCTTATCTGCAAAATAGCTGGATCATTAAATAAGATTCAAGGTGAATCAAGTTTTTAATGATTTTCAGTAGGTGAAGTCTGTCTTTAGTAACATTAGCTTTTGACTCTGAATTTTTCTTCATTAAAGGAAGAAAGTAATTTATTCTCTTCAATTCTTATTCAATTCTGTCTAATACAACAAATATTGAGATTTTTATTAAGAGCCAGATACTGTACTAGGCACTAAGATAAACTTTTGAAGATAAACAAGGTCCCTGCTTTCAAGGAGCTTACAGTCTAAGAGGAAAAAAAAAATTAAATATGTACTTTACAATGAAATATGATAAGGGCTCTGATAGGTAAAGAAGGACAATGAAAAAATATTTAAGAGCCACAAACTTTTAAAAACTTGTTCTTAGGGAAAACCTGAGACATCTAATAAGGAAATATCCATGAATACTTTAAAGATTGTCTCAATGGGATCTAGAGAATCTACACTCTACAGGTTAGAGCTTTAATCTGCTGAAAAGAATCCCCCAAATGGACAATGTTAGGTGCTGGCTAGCCTGTGAGTGGATCAGAACAGCTCTCAATGGTCACTGACTCTGCCTACTCAGCATGTACCTGGACCTATCAACACTCTCCACTGTGTGAAGATCTACTCTACTCATTTTATAGCTGCCTGAGACCAGCCTTCTAAGTAAATTCTCTTATTAAAGCTACCATGCACCAGTGTGGGGTAGAAATGTACATGAGGAGAGAATACGCTCCCATTGAGTGTATTGCCAAGTTTCAGCAAAAGACCAGGGAAAGCATCCAGGCACGGTTGGTGTGGCCCTGGGGTGTGGGGGTGTGGAGGTGTGGGGGGAGGTGACATTTCTCCAATCAGGCAGGAGGCAGAGAAAACGAACAACATCACCACACACTCTGCTTAAGTGTCCCATGGTAGGGAAAGTTACCAGCCCCTCTCTCCTCCAAGGCCAAATAGGCACATTCTGTTTTCCATTGACGGGATCATTTGGCCACTGTCTTTGCCCCCCTCCATTGGCAGAGGACATTTTAGCACACATAGAAACTCTTACTGAATTTACCCCAAAAGCTTTAAGTGAAAGCAAGCAAAACTTGTCTTTACTGAAGACTGAAATGTCTGTAATGAGAAAAACTGTTATCCAAAATAGATTGGCCTCGGACATTATCACTGCCCTCACAAGGAGGCAATTTTGTTGTTATCTAAACTGAATGTTGTACATTCATACCTGTTGAATCAGATAACATATCATCTTTATTATCCTACATGAGGACACAAGTAAACACCCTGTGTGAGGGGATGTAAATCAGTGGTTCAGATCATGGGGCTCTTGGTGGAAAAACTTACTTATTTTGGGAATTATTCTTTTACTTGCATTTTCTCTTGCATGCGCTCACACTGTTGCTGTAGTATGTCCCCATACAGCCAGATAGCAGCCAAAGGAGTTACCTCTGTGCTAATGAAACGCCTTCAACTGCTCAGGGCACATTGTGGGAGACATAGGTCCTGTAAGATTGTATGAGCCAGTCAAGAAGTGTGAAGTGTTGGAGGAGGTCATTGAGAGCACGTGACCAGAGGCTGACCCATAAACTAGACTGCCAGGATCGGAGGCTCCTTCCCCCTCCACATCCTTGGAATGTACATTCAGTCCTCCAATCAGACCATCGGAGCCATTTTCAAGGATGCAGCCATGAGACAGAAATACGTTGCTGGGACCAGCTGGACTGTAATGCAACTTAACCCAGGTAAAGCCTCTATAACAACTTTAAGTTTCTGGTGGGCAGGTGTAGAGTTCTACTGGTTTCTCCGTCACCCAAGACAAGCGTCATAGGTAAGTTCCCTTGCTTATTAAACCTGCCACCTGCCAGTTTGGAGAGGCCACCTCTTTCTTCTGTCTGTCCTCGCCATCATGTGCAGCGCCCAGTTTCATATTCCACCTGAGAAGCTCTTGAGTTTGCAAACCAGCACATATCTTGTCTTTAAGTTGTCTTTTTGCCTCAGAACTATAAATATTCAGTATTATTGGAACAAGAAGTCCCTTCAATCAGCTTGTGACTTTGCCCAGAAGCCCTGCAAAGAGGACAGCCTGCTGTTAGTGATAACAAATTCTTAATTTACTGCAATCTCTGCTTCAATCGGATCTGCTGCTGCAGCCTAGTGCCCACGCTGATAGCTCCCTTATCTGCACTAACTCAGAAAAGAAAAGGTGGCAAGGCTGAATTGCTGCCAGTCTTCCTCCAGTCAAGCCCTTCTATTTAAAAGGTCTGGAAGAGCCAGCCAACCTGTCCAGAACATCTTCAGCATGACTATGGAGTAAACACTCAGCATAAGGACTTAAGGACCAGGCATTAAAGTAGAAAAAAGAGAAACACTGATTTTGACCTTGAGAAACCCCACAAGCCATTCAAGTGTTAAGCTCCCTTTGTCATGCCGTAGTCAAAAGTGACCATGGTATTTGTGTAGATGAACAGGGAAAGGATAAATCTTACCTCTTACTGAATGGTAGTTACTACTTTCACTCACTGACTTTCTTTGAAGAAAATGCCTTCTTTTCCTATCTGACACCAGACTGATTATGAATTCACTGTTATTTGTAAATCAAGAAAAAAAGGTAAGTTTCTTCCTCTGTGGACTAAATAATAATACTAAACAGCATATTAAAATTTTATTCTGTCTCCTTTTAGAACTCAAGACTTATCTGTATTTTCTAAAATGCTTCCTATTGACTTCTGTTTATTTGTTTATTTAAGAATCATTGGGGAAAAAAAAAAAAGAATCATTGGCCACTCTTTTGCCTTCCTTATCAAGCACCCCGGGTTCAGGCACATGTTCTGCTATTCTGAACCCAGCTGGTCCACATTCAAATGTCGGTACTGGGGCTGTTGGCTGTAGTGAAGTCCCAGTATTAGCTGTTCCAGGTTGGAATTGTAGACCTAATCTGGGCATTGTTGCCATTCCTTCCTCAGCCACTCTTCTCTCTTCCATTGGCTGAATAACCAGGAAGGCTTCAACTGAGTAAAGAGCATCCAGGCTTGGCAACATGAGCTGGAGACCAGACTTATGTTAGGGAAAACAACTATTGTTCCTAAGAGTTGGTAGTGGGAATGTTGAAGAACAAGGGATTAATGAGTAAAATGAGAATGGGCAGTGCTAAGGAGAGTAAGCCTTTTCCCTACTGACCCAATTTCCCCTGCAGTCACCTTATGACACAAACTTCACTCTGAAATGCGCCACCAAGAAATAGAATCAGTTTGCCAACGTCACACTAGACTTCTTTGTTTCCCTCTCTTATGGCCTATCTTTTTGCTACAGGTCTTTCCAGTTTCTGAGATATAAATGAATGTATAGTCTTAAACATCGGCCTCTGGACACTGCTTTCGGGTAGGCAACAAAGAGTGAGGAGTGAAACTCTGCAGAGAAGAGTCCTCTTCAGCAAATGTTACAGGATCAGTCCAGATAACCCCTACTTATGAAATACTTAGCTGTGACAGTGCGATGGTATGAAGGGAAAGAGGGTCAAATGGTCCTACTACTCAAGAAACGTTCATTGAATCAGAAAAACAGTTGGACAGCTTTTGTCCCAGTTGAAAGCTAGTTAGCAAGGCTAACTTTTGCTTTATTCTTTCGTCAGTTGTCATAGTACTGCTATTTACTATAACATATTTCTTTTCCTCTATGTTTTAGAATAAGTAATATATGCATCTGGTAAAAATCGAAAATGTGCAGAGGAATAAACAATGAAAATAACTCTCCTGTCCACCCAAATCCCTCAGCTATCCAGTTCCTCCAAATTTCCGAGGATAGTTAAAGGGTACCTGGGTGGCTTAGTCGGTTAAGCGTCCGACTTTCGCTTAGGTCATGATCTCGCGGTTCGTGGGTTCGAGCCCCGCGTCGGGCTCTGTGCTGACCGCCAGCTCAGAGCCTGGAGCCTGTTTCAGAGTCTGTGATTCCCTCTCTCTCTGACCCTCCCCTGCTCACGCTGTCTCTCTCTCTTTCTCCTAGAAATAAATAAAACATTAAAAAAAAAAAAAGAAACAAATTTCCGAGGATAGTTTATGGATCTAAGTATTATATTTATACATACATATATGTATATATGCATGTGTGTGTGTGTGTGTACGTAACTAAACAAATAAATATACACACATAATGCCTTATCCTGATCTTGGCTTTTTAAAAATATTTATATATTAAACCATATATCTTGAAGATAGTCCTTATTAGTACATATAGTTCTATCTCAGTGTTTTTTTAAAGGCTATATTGACTTCCAATGTATACATGACCATTATTTATTTAGCCAGTGCCCTATTAAAGGACATTTAGATGATTTCCATTCTTTTGTTATTACAAATTATGCTATGATTAATTTACCTCTGTATTTGTCATTTTATCAGTAGGATAAATTTCTGAAAATGGAGGAACTATTGGGGCAAAAGTTATATACATATTAAATCCGTATAGATTGTGCTAAGTTTATTTCCATAGAGATACAAAAATTATATGCATACCAGTAATGTAATAGAACTTTCCCCAAGTTCTTAATAAAACAGAATATTAAACCCTTTTATCTTTACCTATCTCTTAGGTAAAAAATTGATATCTCTATATTGCTTTTAATTTGCATTTCTCTTATGACTTGGATTGAGGACAGTTTCCTGTGTTTAGATTCTCTGCCTTTTTTACTGTGGACTTTCACCATCTTTTACTCCTTTAACTGACTTGTTGATATGGTTTTACTTACTAGTAGAGGCTTGTTATATATTAAGGAATTTAGCTATTTTTTTCTGATTTAAATTGTGAATAGATTCCCTTGTCTTTATTTGTCTCTAAGTTTATGGTTTTTCTTTTCAGAAAAAAAGTTTAAATATATAAAGACATTTATTGTTTTTTAAATGATTTCTGGGTTTTACTTTATACTAATATAGGCCTTCTATAATCTAAAATCTTCCCATATTTATTCTAGTACTTTTGTGTCTCATTTTTTGAATGTTTAAATTTTTAATATATCTGGAATTTATATCTAAAAATATATATATATATATATATATATTTCTGATGGGTACCTAGTGGTCCCAACAATATATGTTGAATCTATTTCTATATTTTTTATTTTATTGCACTGATATGTATGTTTGCACACCAAATACTGCTCTGCTTTAATTCTAACCACTTTATAGTGTGAATTGGTTTTCTTTGTTTCATAGTGTAATTGTTTATATATTGAGTAAAGTATAAAGTATGTGTAGCTTAAAAAGCATTTTATTCTTATTTTCATTGGAGGAAATGGGCCCGTCCAGACTTCTAAATAGAAGGCCTTAACTGGAAGAAGACTGGCCTGACGTATAAATTATCTCAGGAGATATTAACATTTTTATGCTTTTTAAGCTTCCAACCTAGAACATGGTATGAATTTCTATTTGTTAAAATAGTATATGTCCTTCACTTGTATATTAATATTGCCTTTATGGATCCTATGCATTTCTTCCTAAGCTTATTCATAGATATCTTTTTTGTTGTTTCTATATATGAATCTTTTCTTTCAACATATAATTTAAGTGGTTGTTTCAGTATTTATGACCACTATTTGATCATGTACGTTATTTTTTTTTCCCAATCACTTTACTTAATTCTCTTATCTTTGGTAAAAATTAGTTGATCTTTTTTTCTTCTAAGTTAACAATTATCTAAAATAAGAAATTTTAGGGACACCTGGGAGGCTCAGTTTGTTGAGCTTCCGACTTCAGCTCAGGTCATGATCTCACACTTGTCGGTTCGAGCCCCACGTGAGGCTCTGTGCTGACAGCTTATCACCTGGGGCCTGCTTTGGATTCTCTGTCTCCCTCTCTCTCTCTCTCTGCTCCTCTCATCTTTACCCTCTGTCTCTCAAAAAATAAAATATTAATTTTTAAAAAATAAATAAATAAAATAAGCAATTTTATCTAGGTAATTTTATCTCTGCCTTTTCTATTTTCATAACTTTTCCGCTTTTGCTTAATTTTATCCATTAGTAATTAGGAAACAAAGTTAAATAGTAGTAGTGGTAAACACCATGCTGTTTTGTTACTGAACATAGTTGAAAGGTTTCTAATGTTTTAAATAAAGAATGGGTATCATAGTTCATCAAATAACTTTTCGTCATCAGTAGAAGTTCATTTTCCTTATTCTATTAATATACCAATAGATTTAACATTGAACCACTCCATATATACTTGTCCGTTGGTGTATTATTCTCTACTTTGCTTTCGGATTCTGTTTGCTGATTTTCAGTTGAAGTTTTCTGTGTGTTATTTGTAAATTAGTTTAGTTGTCTCCTCTTCCTCCTCCTCTTCCTTCTAGTCTCCTTTTCAAGCTTTGGTATTAATATCATAGAGCTTTCATTAAAAATCAGTAGATTTTCTTTCTTTATGTGATCTAGAAGACCCACAACATTTTAAAATTTATTTTGAAATGAATGCAGTCATTGCTCACTGGGAGACACCTTGGCTTTAACAATATTTCTTTTTCCCAGAAAGGGATCTGAATTGTAAGGACATCGAGCGTTCTAGAGACAAAGCATGATAAAGAGGAATAGGGGAATATGAAAGATGGTGGTGGCAGCCACCACTTTGCTTCTGGTGTTGTCTACTTGTGGCCCTGTAACTGGTCTTAAGAAGAGATCTTAAGAAGAGAAAACTTTCTGCTCTGTACAATATCCATGAAGGAGCAGTTACATATTTGCTTCAATAGTTATTTGAACTGTGTACTTCAACAAGTAGGTAAATACTTCTTTATATATTCCATTATTTTATATTCTCATAAAGTGCATATTAAACATCTGATATACACCAGGAACTCTGTTAAGTATCGGAATACAGAAAATTTTTCATAAATCACCAAATGTATCACTATCCCCTAAACTGTTGATTTGGAAAAACTAGAAACAATCTTTACTACAGACAAAGAATGAGAATAAGAGCATTTAGAAATAGGAGTAGAAAATGCCAGGCAGTGAGTGGCTTTCATCCCTCAGAGAGCTGAGTACCTGGTACAGATGTGCATCACAACATTACTAAGATGGTGATTAATCTAGTTACCTCTGGGTCAGTGACAAAAGTGGGGCAAGCACAGAAGTAGGATCCTTTAATATGAAAGTAATTGAGGGTAAGCAAAAGCAAGAGAGAGAGAGAACTTATGGATATTCTGTTGGGTGCGCGCATGTGTGCAGACATGTGTGCTTTACTTCCCTGTCTGCCTTCCTTCATACATTTGATAATAGAGTCTTGGATTGAAAGGTAAGATGAGTAGTATGTTGGTAGTTAATCAGTCCTCTACTCAGAATTTCTTCAATCCAACATTTGTGGATTCTATTTATCTGCTTTTTTGTTTAGAGTGATAATATGATTGACATATGACATTGTATTATTTTCAAGTGTACAACATAATGATTCGGTATTTGTATATATTAGGTAATGATCACCACGATCACAGCCATTACCACACATAGTTACAAATCATTTTCTTGTGGTAAGAACTTTTAAGATCTATTCTTTTGCCAACAATCAAATAAACAATACAGTATTATTAACTATAGTTGCCATGCTGCACATTATATCCCTAGGAGTTATTTATTGTATAACTTTAGGTTTGTATCTTTTGACCACTTTGACCCATTTTTCCCACCTGCAACCTCCCATTCTGACAACCACCAATTTGTTCTTTATGAGTTTGGCTTGTTTTGTGTTTGGTTGTTTTACATTCCATATATAAGTGAGATTATATGATGTATATCTTTCTTTGTCTGACATATTTCATTTAGCAGGATGCCCTCAATGTCCATCTATGTTGTTGCAAATGGCAAGATTTCCTCCTTTTTATGGCTGAATAGTGTTACATTGTATATATGTACCACATTTTCTTTGTCTATTCATCCATCAGTGGACACTTAGGTTGTTTCCATGTCTTGGCTATTATATACTTTTTAACTTCTCAGCAGTAGCCATCTAGCTAAAATAACCTAATTAGCAATATTCATTAATTTTGAACAGGAGTTTGACACATTTTTGAAAAATAATGATAATGACATTGCTTTGGTATAGATGTACTATGCACCATATAGATTATAGATATGCTATTTTAACAGGTCCATGTTAAATGATTATGTAAATTCCTTCCAGGGCAGGTTTATTGGTATTCTAGAAACACTGATTTATTTTTGCCCTCTTACATTGAATACAGAAATTCATTTATTGCTTTAAAAGAAATAGAATATATAACAAACAGTCTGCTATAACTTCAAGTCAAACTGATTTTATATAACATGTCATGATATGTTTGAAATGAAGGTCTAGTTATTATGGCTAACTACTCTTTCTGTGATGCAATGTTCTTTCTCATTCAGAAATTTCCATGAAGTGTTTGCAGCTACAAAATCTAAGGGTGGGATGAAATTTTTTCTGTAGAAAACTTGCCATGTAAGAAGCCCCTGAGGGAACTGGATGACAGGAAGGGAATGTGACACAGCAGTTTTCCTCACTGAATTTTTATTTTTATTTTATTTACTTTTATTCTTTAAATGTTTTATTTATTTTTGAGAGAGAGATAGAGACAACATGAGCAAGGGAGGGTCAGAGAGAGAAGGAGACGCAGAATCTGAAGCTGGCTCCAGGCTCTGAGCTGTCAGCACAGAGCTCTACGCGGGGCTCAAACCCATGAACCTGAGATCATGACCTGAGCTAAAGTCAGACGCTTAACTGACTGAGCCACCCAGGAGCCCGGCTCAGTGAATTTTTAAAGAAATCCCCCCCTTCAAGCCTCTGCACTTGTCTTAGCCATGATTTACAAAGTGAAAGAGACTTAAAGAGAAATCTCTCTCCTTCGAAAGAGAAAAATCATTAGTCTGTCTACCCCACAACCTGGAATTACTGGAATGACTGAGATAACATAATAAATTAGAGCTCCACATTTTCTTTTGATTTCCCATCTATTGTTTTTCTATCAGCATGTGGCAAACTTCAGCAGGAACATGGCACTATTTGAAATTACAGAAAGTTTAAAAAAAATACTCAGGTTGTGCTCTCCCCTCTCAGGCACAGCAAGACTATTAAATTGACACCAGAAGCAGTCAATTTAAAATAATTTTTATTTTTTTGTTGAGAATATGCTCCTCTGGTGATATTCTAATTTAAGTTTTCATTAGCTTCTATAGGATAAATGATGATATAAATTTAGGCCTGATGCATTTTCCTAAAAATAAAAGAACAAAGCTGTTTGTGATGCCTCAAGGTGTGTACAGTATCTCCTCTGTGAGAGGAGTCTGAATGTATGCCTTTTTGAGACTCAGTAGTATTATCCTTATTGACTGAAAGGAACCTGGCGTAGTGATAAGGGAAGGAAAAATGGGTAGCCTTTCCCCTTATCCGGACATTTTGTTAAATTGCCAGAGAGCAAGTGGAAGGGGTGAGTGTGCTGTAGGAAGATGCAAAGGCTCCTACGGTGATACATGACATTTTCAAAGATAAAACTTTTTAAAAGGATTTAAAAACACAGTAGTGCCTCCATTACCTCTCTCCTATAGCACCTAGCCCATTGCCTTATCTACACGGAATCATCCTTAATGTTGCTACATATATAAATACATGCTGTGTTCTCAAGAGGAAATGGGGTATTCCACATAAAATAACATTACACACAACTGAATTTTAACTCCTTACTAGACACTTTATCTTCTAAAATTTTAGGATGTGTTTTTTTTAATGATGAAATACTCTATTAATATCTCTCTGTTATTTCTTTTTTTTAATTGTTTTTACTGCTTTATTTTTGAGAGAGACAGAGAGAGAGAGAGAGAGAGGCAGAAAAAGAATCTGAAGCAGGATCTAGGCTCCGAGCTGTCAGCACAGCGCCTGACACAGGGCTCAAACTCACAACGAGTGAGATTATGACCTGAGTCGAAGTCAGACGTATCACCAACTGAGCCACCCAGGCTCCCCTCTGTGTTATTTCTTAATCACTCTGGATGACTCAATATTATACATTGGTCCTCAAATATGGCCATGGTCTCATGGAGGCTGGGAAACATTAGGATTCTTTTCCCTTCACGAAATGATGTCATATTGCTTGGCTTTCCTTATTTTTGAATTTATTTTTGTTTCTCCTCTCAACTGCCCCTTCTTGTTGTTAAGAAATTAAGTGCCTATAGAAATGAGAATTGGCTAGGGGATGCTTCAAGGGAGTCAGGCAGTACTGCTTCTAGTGATGCAAGAAGTAGAGAGGACTGCATGTCAGTGAGCAGCTGTGGTGTCTCTCACAACGATCCTCTCCTAGACTCTTGTCCTTCTGTGAACGAGCATGTTTTTTGGCATACAGTTGGTGCTATTTAAACATTTGTAGAATATATAAAAGATAACCCTTCCAGTTTTAGAGATAGTATGAGTCTGCTGTTATATATGACATATTGTACACATTATTAAATTTAATTTTCACAATTTCCTGCAAGTTAAATGTGATTATTTTCACTTTACAAAGTAGGAAATTGAATCTCGTGGAGAATAAGTGACTTCATTACATTTACCCAGCTAGTAAGGGGTAATGTTGAAATTTGAACTTGGGTCTATCTAGATCGAAGGTCAATGTCCTACGTTTGCTAGTTCTACAAGCCTTACAGCCTTGTCCTCCCATCTATTTGAATTCACCTCATCTGCTGTCTGAGAAACCAGACAACCTCTGAAAATATGAGTAAATCATTTTAGACTTTGCTTATTTTCTAGTTCTCAACTATATGCCAGATAGTAGGAATTTATAAACACATATTTACCATTCTTCAGGTATAGCCAAACCATTTAAATATAGATGAAAATATTTTGATTATAGGTCATAATTTTCATTTGTTTTGGTTTATAAAGCTTGACGTTATTTCATGTTTTCAGATACATGTTTTTGCCCACACAAGGTATCAACATGTTGCTCATTAGGAATGGTCTTAAAAACAGTTCCCCTTATTATAAACATACAAATATGATATTTTTACTCCTGAAAACTTTTTGGTGATAAAGTTGGTATAGGAAAATGATAGCCACATGGGCTGCATTTCTTAAAGGGACAAAAACTCTTTTAATGAGATTTGAAGTGGTTTTTGTTTTAATAAGGGTGATCACTATGCGATTGTGCCTGACACTATTTTGCATCTACTGTTATTATCATGAAGCAAAGGGGTGAAAGTTAAGAAGGGCCTTGCTTTCTTCCAAATTAAAAAAACAAAATGCCATCAATGCAAAGAAGACTGTTGGCTGCTATCTACCGAACAAGAAGCTCTAGAACCTGGAACTGAGCCATTTCCATCACAAAGACAACACCAGCTTGATTTTGCAAGTGTGGGCCAAGGATGGACACAGAAGGTGAAGGACTTCAATGGCAGAAGCTTAATGAGATTGATTTCACTCAAGAATTATTTATTTGTTTCAATTACATTAGGCTGTGATCAGCCCCTAGGAAAGTATATCCTTCTCTCATTCTTGGTGAAACTCTCATTTTCCTCACCAATGTGTTAACAACTGTAAGGACAAGTTGGACAAGACCCAGACATATTTGCATTATTGGGCTGGAGATGACTCTTAGCTGAATTTTAGCAAACATGCATGATCTCACTCTTCATTCATCAGAAGATTAATACAAATAAGTGGAAGAATTGAGAGCAATTCAGCTAACACATAAGTGTGATAAGTTGATTCTGTTGCCAAAGTACAATATTATGAATGAATGAATGAATGAATGAATGAATGAAACTTTCTTTAGAAACCCAAAAGAAGGGGTGCCTGGGTGGCTTAATTGGTTAAGCATCAGACCTCGGCTCAGGTCATGATCTTACAGTTTGTGGGTTCGAGCCTGCATTGGGCTCTGTGCTGACAGCCAGCTCAGAGCCTGGACCCTGTTTCAGATTTTGTGTCTCCCTCTCTCTCTGACCCTCCCCTGCTCTCTCTGTCTCTGACTCTGTCTCTGTCTGTCTCTCTCTCTCTCAGAAATAAATTTAAAAAAAAACTTTTTAAATTAAAAAAATAAAAGAAACCCAAAAGAAAGGTCTTACACTATTCTTGCTAAATTATGTCTTTTTTTTTTAAAAGGCAGCTTAACTTGACAAGTTGTATAGAAGTTTATTTCAAGTGAAAAATGATATGGCTGGAACGTGAATCTTCAATTGTATTTATATATTGTTATTCCCCCTTCCCCTTTTGCCACCACTTTCCTGAAATTCATCCTCTCTAAAAAACAAAATTACTCATACAAATAGTTTGGGGGGTGCATTAGTGAGATTAGTCTAAGCCATACCAGGGTACGGAATCAAAATCTCAGTTAGTAACAGTGTATATATATATATGTATATGTATATACGTGTACACATATTTTAGATATGAAATATCTAAACATATGTATATATGTGTATGTATATACACATGTATATATACATATATATATATATATAGTAGTATACAGTGTATACTACTAATATATGATGACTCTTCTAGGCAGCTTCTATCCCAGTACTGACCCAGACACACATTCTGCTTGAATCTGTCAGTGGTACCAGCTCTCCAGGTGATGAGTTCGGGGAGAGAGAACTTCAGGGAACACATTGACTCTTACATGGCTTGGCAGGAAAGTGACGTACAATGATTTTGCTCACAGTCTACTTACCCCAAACTGTTCAATGGTCCTATTTATCTGTGAGGGGGCTGAAAAATATGGAAAAGCACATGGATACTTGGTGTGGGTAAGAAAACATGTCTGCCACAGGGAGCCAGTTTTAGAATAATCCAACAAAGAGTAACAATATTCATAACAAGAGAGGTGTAATCAGAATATTTCATATCTAAAAGCTACTTAACTTTTAAAATAGGAGAGAAGTGCTTTTATCATCACAGAAACATGTTTTTCCATCCATCAATGTTCACATAAAGCATTTAATTCAGAAAACTGTCAGTAAATTGCTGATTTTAAAGAAAAATTGTGGAGCAAGATGTAATCTGTCCCTTTTCACAGCCATTAGAGACATCTAGGAGCTTTCTTTTTTCTGCCATTTCACTCCATTTTATCCGCTTCTTGGAGCTTTCATTTAATTTATCACATATACGAGGAACAGTCTCAACATTCCTGTCCTCCAAACCGTATCCCTCACATTAAATTGAAGTTCAGAGCCCATTTCAGGAAAGCTTCTCAAGGGAAATTTCCCTCAATTAACTAAGGCTCATTCTTTGATCTGCACAATCCTTTCCTTATCAGTTTCTGTCAGAATATTTCTTTGTATGCATTCATATTCATTGAATGCCAACCTATCTGGTCTCTTTTGAAAGATTATAAAATTCTCAGGGCATAAGTCAGGTCTAATCTCAACTATATACTTTAGGTTCCTATTATAGTACTAAGCATCTCTGCGTACTCAGCCAATGTCATTGACCTATTTACAAGGACTTGAAATTCTGTGTATAGATTTAGAATCCCCTGCTTGACTGCATTAAAATCTTTGAATAATTTCCTTCTGGTCATCAAAAAAGTATATTTCAGTGGATGAGAAATAAATCATTTAGCAGCATCTGTTTTATGGCTGGTTTTCAGCTTTGAAATAATGAAGGACAAGTCGGAAGAAGTGTTGATACTCTGAAACATTAATGCATTCACTGGATTCCAAAATGTATTGTGAGTAATTCTGAAGAACAAAAGTAATTGACATTAAACAGCAAATAATAAAAACAGCATTATCTTCAGGAAGCAGCACGTGCAGAATGTCATTGGGAGTTTGGGAAAAGCGTGTTGCCAGGAGAAACGCTCTGTGTTTATTTTCCAGTTGTGGGAGCTAGTTGCAAATTCTTTGGGTATCAAAGTGGGTTCTAACCTAAGCCTGTTTATATTTTGACAATAGCCTACACAGTTATAAAGCAGAAATCCCTTGCCTCGCTTGCTTGGTCCTACTGAAGTATAACTTGCTTTGCATACTTTTGTTTCATTCTTCCAGGATCATATAGAAGTAATATAAACTGCTGTTCTCTAAGATGAGAAAATCACAGAGCAACTGTATCTTTTGAATCAGTAGTTCTTAAGTTTGACTGAACATTAGAATCACTGTGGAGGTGTGGGCAAATACATTGCTTCCCCCTCCCTTCTTCCCCCTGACCCTGGGTCAAAAATTTTGTTTCAGTTGGGAATCAGGGTAGAATTGGGCATCAGTATTGTTTTTTAACCTCATTTGGGTTTTTCAGATGTGAAGCTGAGAGCCTGAAGCAAGGTTCTAAATACCCAGCAGAAAGCCTGGTTCTTTTGCTTTGTGACTAGCTGCAATAGATAAGAATCTTGCCAAATCCTTCTGAGAATCAACCCCATCTGTTTCGCTCTGACATTTTAGTTTCTGAGAGTAGAGACAAATAAATACAACTGGAATGTGTACAGGTAAGTAAAACCAATGGGAATTTCATTAAATCCACTACTCCCCAGATTTGCTTACTTGATTATTTGTGAATGTGGGGTGTGTGTATGTGTGTACGTGCATGTGGAAAGGTAGCAGTATGTCAGCAAAACACCTGAAAATTTGCACAAATGTGCAGATAGCACATTTCTCTGTTTTATTTAGCACTACTTACCCTATAACATTGCAAGCACAATGCTATGTGGTTTTCCTTTGTAAGGAACTAATTCATAAAAATTTTACTTCATTCTAATTTTTCCCTTTCTTACTGTCAGAAAATATCCAAAAAGTGAAAAGCGCTCTCTCTCTAAGTTTTAGATTATGTATTATCATCATGGGTAACTGTCCAAGGTCTTTCAAGTTGGGGAGGTAACAGGAATTATTTCCTTAATATAAAATGATAAGATCACAGAGTGTTAATATGAAATTTCAAAGGTCTGATTGGGTAAGAACTGCAATTTTAGATGAAGGGTCAGCAACTGAGAGTCAAGGGAACTATAATAACTTTTTGTAGAAATCTACTTGAGGCAGCCTATTGAGAATGGTAGGAAACATAGGAGAAACAACCTTTTAAACCCTGAATTCATTATGAATTATGAAGTTATAGCTGCTTGGGTTCTATTGCCCCGTGGATTGAAGGTTACTTAAGAGGCAGGACAGCAGGAGAAGAAGAACCAGGAATCATTCATCACAAAGAATTCATTACAAGTAGACCTATGAGTGTATCAAGTCAGGATGGCAGAATTGAAATCAGGAAACTGAGCAGTTAGAATGAGAAGCTGGGAACATTGGAGCAGAAGATAGATGGTGGTCAGAAGAAAGAGAAAAGGGAGGGTCAGTGACAAGAAAGTGAAATTACAGGAAGGAAACATATGTAAGTAACAGGACCCAGGGCTCTTCTGTAGCACTCCTCTTTGGGAAGCTAGTAGACTATTGGGCAGAACCAGCAAGTAGGCAGGATTGGACAAAGAGTATACTAGAATAAACTCTATGTTTATTCACTCCTGTTTTCTTTTTTCAACAAGTATGGTTTGCATGCCTAGCACATGCCAAGCATGATGGATCCTAGGGAACAAAATAGACCTGCTAAGCGCTTTTCTCCTGTACTGTCTACTATGCCCTGTCATATAGAACTGCAGATAGAAATATCTCCAAGGAGGCTGCAGCAATATTTCCCCTTCTGGTAGCTCTGGGGAGGTCAAGTCCCTTAGGTGATTTTTGAAAAAAAAAATTACGGGTAATGATGCATAATGTATAAACTTTTAGGTTTGTTCTGTTTGAGGTTATGTGCAGGTATGGCCAATATTAACATTTGACACTTGCAAATTATATTGGTTTGCTCTTGAATTGTTTCACTGGTTTCCTTCTTGGTAATGAACTGAATGTGACTGATAAAAAGCCTAGACTTTCCTTAAATATCCCATCAAAACTGCAACAACCTGACCAAATGAAGCCATTGCTTGGAGCTTATATGGAAACATCCCTTATAAAGAGGGATGGTCTTTGACAAGGATCGCCCAAGGGTATTTTTTTTTCCACAGGAAATAGGAGTTTCCCATTCCCTTGTGAGCCCAGAGACTGCTCAGGTACTCTGAGTCCTAGGTAATCTGTTTACATAATGGATAAGATGTCCCTGTCTATGGACTCATGCCCCCTCATCCCTCTGGCCTTAATTTTTTGTGTCAAAATCCTTTGACTTTTTTAAAATGTAAATTAAAATTTTAGATTTCTACATTGGAGTAAATCAGGCTCTTTTCTGTTTGCAAGGTTATTTTTGAATTGCAAAAATTACCCCGTCCCATCCCATGGTTTTTAGTAATGCCTGATCTGCCTCATTCAATCTTGGCTGCCACAATCAGGCAGACAGAAAGTATGAGGAAACTTCTTTACCCCTATCTGTAGTGGTGGAAGACTTTGAAGTACATACTAACTGCTCCTGGTCTGTCAAGTAAATGCATTCTCTTGATTTTTGATTTTCACTGCACAGAGCAAATTTTTGTTATCTTAAGTTGCTTTATAACAAAGACCCTACTAAAATAATATTAACAAAATGAAAATGTAAAGCAAAAATTGGCAATGGTGTGACTAGAGGCACAAAGTGGATGAAATATACGGAGGACAGAAGCAATAGAGAGAGTGACAAGCAGAGAGACGGGTAAGAAGGACAGAAAGACGGGTGAAAGAAAGAAAGAAACAAAGAAAGAAAGAAAGAAAGAAAGAAAGAAAGAAAGAAAGAAAGAAAGGATGGAGAGAAGGGGGAGGAAGGACGGGAAGAAAAGAGGGAAGGAGGGAGGAAGGTAGAAAGGAAACAGAGAAACAGATCATGTTAGTAATGTGAGGAGAAGCATCAGTGAATGGATAGTACTAATGGAGAACATTAGAAGATGGATTCCCATCTTCTACCTCATTTTCTTCGTAAGAATCATTACCTCTACCTACCTATACTTAAAATATTTTCCCAAGTGTCCTGTTTCCACCAAATCTTTATTTTTACCAGCTATCATTGGAAGACACTTCCAGAAGTAAAGGGCTCTTGGGGATTTCTTGCATAACAAACTACCCCAAACTGAAGGATTCAAATGCCATTTTGTTTTGTTCACAGCATCTGTGTGGTCTGAGATCTTGATTCCATAGAATGACTTGTCAGGTGGGGACCACAATCATTGGAGACAGTTTCACAACAGTTGAGGCCAGCTGTCAGGCTGACGACTGATGTGTATCTACCCATGGCATTTTCATGTGCCTTAAGTTCCCTTTCTTCAGAGCACGGCAGCCTCAAGGTAGACACAGGGTAGCAGAATTTCTTACACGGTAGCTCCAAATTCTGACATGAAGTATTTCAAGAAAACCAAATGGATGTTATGTGGCCTTTTCTTACCCAGCTGCAGAAGTCACATAGTATCAATTCTGCCATTGTCTACTTGTCTAAACAGAGACATATCCTGTCAGATTTAAGAGAAGGGGACATAGGTCACCTTTCAATGGGAAGATGGTCAAATAATTTGTGGACATGTTTTAAACCACCACAGGCTTTAGCTAATCCTTTAGCCTATTATGCTCTATCTCAAATGAATGTTTTTAAAACCATTAGGCTCAAATAATTGCTCTCCACCTCGCTGCCCTGTCACTATGCACCTTTCTTACATAGAATAAAAAAATAATACATCAAAGTGTCTTCAAATTAAGGAAACTACATAGCTCAATTCTGAAAGTGGGAGGTATTATTGAGCAAATGTCCATTTGATCAAGGCTCTTATTGTATCATGCTATAGAAATGCAGGCTATAGAAAAATCCAGGGTGGTCAACATAATAGTTGAAAAACTCTTAAATATCATATGTCTGTGTACATACCTAAGAACACTATGATAAAGCTACACGCTTTGCAAAACACTTCAGTAAATGGTACCAGGCTTACTTCAAATAGAAACCTTAGATTTTATTCTCAATATTCCTTAGAATTAGTTCATCTGTGACCCCTCCACATTTCAGTTGAACACTACTTGGTATATATAATTAACAACATAGTTCCTGATTTAATAGCGACATATCAACTTCTCTGAGAAGAATTTTCTCTCTCCCTACCTATAATACTTAGAAGACTTAGCCTTAATTATATCCTACATACTTAATAGTTTCAAAGAAGATAAATGAATGAATGAATGAATGAATGAGTTTCTTGTTTTCATGGTCTCATACCCCTTATTCTGGTGTAAAGAGTATATCACCTTCTCACCTTTTTCTTAAGTACACAATCTAGCACACAACTTTCTTAAATGATTTAAATAGAAATATTTACTCTCAACCACAAACACAGAGGTCTGGTTAGAAGTGTGGTGGGAGGTGAAACACTGACTGGAAACCCACAGAAATGAAGATAACTCTTTTACAGCAAATTGACTTTGAGTCCAGGATGGGGTAAACTGGGCAGAAAAGTATAATTCCTGTGTCTGTTCTATTGAGATTTGGCTTAAACCTACTACTCATTGGGAAAAGGGGACTCTCTGAAGAAAGGGAAACAAAGAGCCACGTAGCCTAATGGTGGGGGTAGGATGGGGATTAGGATGATAAGAAAAGTTCTGTTTGTGATTCAGATTTCAGAGATAAAATGAAAGATTCCAAGTCCAAGAGGATTTTCAGTTGTCACTATATAAGGCAGTCAGGGACTATGAAACAAAGATGATGACTATAAGATTCTGGGGTTTTGCAGTTTCTCTCTGCTACCTATTTTTATTATCCTCTGTTTTTCTGCTCTGATTTATAAGTACATTTCTTTTTTTAAGTTTTATTTATTAATGTTTTAGTAATCTCTACAACCAATATGAGGCTCAAACTCACAACCTCGAGATCAATAGTTGCATGCTCTTCCGACTGAGCCAGCCAGGTGCCCCTAGCGTAAAATTTTTGACACTAAATATCTCAGTGACGTGTCCGGAGGTAACCTTGTGGCCCATTCTATAGGGCAGGCATGGATAAAAGACAGGTGAAGCTACAGAAAGACTAAAAAAAGATCATTTTAGGCGACTTCCAAGGACAAAAGGTTTATCTGTATCTTTCTGACTTACAACTTTTAACAGTTCAAGCACGCTTTTAGAAGCAATCCTCTCCACTCAACAGCTACTACAATGACACAGACAGTGACCGTTCACTAAGGCTACTTGGGAGCCAGAGCAGAAGCCCAGAGCTCTCAAGGCTTTTCTGCTAATCCTAACATGCTCCTACCGTCATTTCTTTGATCAGTTTTACCCTATCAGTTGGGCATCAAATATCTCTTCTTTTCAGGTATGGCCCTCACTTTCCAGTTGGCTGGCCTCTCCAGCAACCACAAGTGGGCCAGGGCATCTGGAAGGAACTCCAACTTCTGCTTAATACCTCCATCCCAGCCCCAACCAGAAGTAGGGAAAATAGTACTTTGTGAAAAAGAACATGTGGTTTATTTTAGAAACAGGCCCAGATCAAGAATTGAGTTTTTGGAGACCTTGTATTGGCTTTTTCTACAGGTGGGAGCCCCCTTTTAATTAGCTGAAGGTAAAGGATGCCTCTAGCCAGAAGCCTCAGTTACGTGTCCTTTAAGGGCTTTTATGCAGAAATATCAATTTTTATTACTTTACCAGTTCAGACGTGGCCCCTCCTTCCTGCTGAATTATACATGAGACAGGCCCGAGCACCAGAAACGAGTCAAAAGCCAGAAGTGCTGGACCCTCTGCATACTTTATTTTCACATCTCAGTCTTCTTGTCTACCTGGTGTAATGGGCTCTTTTGAGTGAACTTTCTCCTTAATTCTCTAACCTACAATTAATCTGTGAAATCCTGTAGGATCAAAGGCTGAAACAACATCCTCCCTAAAGTTTTAAGCTTCTTTGGGCAGGATCTATGCTTCTTATGCTCTCATGTCTGTCACAAGATCTGGTAAGCCACTCCGAGGATATGCTGTGCAAGGACCAGGCTTTTCAACTTGTGCAATTCCCAGGATCAGACGCTGTTTGTGTGAAATGTTCTACTCTGGGACTGGGTAGTGTCTCTTTGAGGCTGGATATGCACCTCATCCAAGGGGACAGAGATGTGTAAGTCACTAAAGGCATGCCCCTGCTGTGGAACAAAGTTACTGGGAGGTGGTGCCTAAAGTAGACTGAACAGGAGGCAGAAACCAGTAAACAGAACTCTGGAGAAAAGAAGGGAAGATAGCCAACTGACCGTGTCAGCTGGAAGGACTAGGGTGGTCTTTGGCTTTTGGTGTGTGTGTGTGAGTGTGTGCATGCGTGCATGAGTGTGTGTGTGTGCGTTTGCTTATCTGCAATTTTTTTATTATTTTTTATGCTCATTATATATGTATTTTTGAAATCTAAAGAAACAACCTCTGGTTAAAGTCTGGACAAAAACAAAGTCTCAGAGTAATCCCACATAATTTCACTGTACCTTAATTCACGTTTAAAGTGTTGTATACATTGGTAAGTAAAACCAATTTTACATGCATTTTTATTATACTTTTAAATATTTATTTTATTTTTGTGCTCAGCCCTTCTCACTTCCACTTTCCTACTTTGTTGAGTCAAATTCTCACTATTAAATATATCTTCCCCCTTTTTTTCTTCCATATTTATATAATAATAGGCAGGTGTATATACATATACCCCTGTGCAGACTCACTCACATACACTAATACAAAATTTTAGTTATTGTTTCATTATTTATTTTACTCAAAAAGATAATTCAGTATTCACCTTTTTGTATTTGTTCTATTTTCACTAAACAACAAATCACAGAAATAGCTTTAAATCAATTGTCTTATCCTATAGCTTTAATTCATTCTTTTTTCTTAAGTTTATTTATTTTGAGTGAGAGAGAGAGCGAGAGAGCAAGAGCGAGCTTGAGTGAGTGGAGAAAGGGCAGAGAGAGAGAATCCCAAGCTGGCTCTACACTATCAGTGCAAGAGCCTGATGTGGGGCTTGATCTCACAAACTGTGAGATCATGACCTGCGTTGGAATCCAGAGTCAAATGCTTAACCAACTGAGCCCCGCAGGTGTCCTTAATTCATTATTTCTTAATGGCTAGAAAATAGTTTGTGATATGAATTTACTGTATTTGCAGTCATTTTCTTGAAGAGCCATTGCTTCATATTTAATGTTTTGTTACTATGAATACACTGCAATAAATATCCTTCCTACTGGTGAGTTGTTTTATGATTGAACTAACAAGAGGGGTTTCTGTGTCAGGGGGTATAACGCATTTTTAATTTTAATAGATACTGCATTCCAGAATGTCATTAATACTTTAGATTTTATACTTGCATGTCAAGTTATCACCCTTTCAAATTATTGTCCACCTCACGAAGGTAATGTGATATCTCTTCATTACTTTATTTTATATTCATCTGAATAACAGTCAGTTTGAGCACAATTTTCATATACTTGATCATTTGAAGATGATCTCTGTGAATTGGTTCTTCATCCTTTTTTATTCTATTGAGCTTCTATTCTCATCTTGACAAATATTCAGTGTCCTGTGTGTACTAAAGGAACAACCCTCTGTCTGTATTTTCCAGTGCACATATTTTTTTCAAAACCTATTATACATTTTTGATTCTGTTATCTTTTGCTACAAATATATATGCCATATCTCTTATAGCTTCTGGGTTTTCAGTATTAGTTAAGAAGGTCATGCTTGCTGCTAACTATTGTACATGCAGTTTCTCAGATTTTTGCAAAAATGTTACTATTTTACCTTTTACAAATAAGTGTTTAATCCATCTGAAATTTGGAATAAGAAGCAAATGGATAGCTGATTGTGCCAGTGCTAATACTTAATGATCCATCTTTTCCCTGTGGAATGAAAATTCTACCTTTGTCAAATAACAAAAACCCTTCTATTTATACTACAGTCAATTTCTAGATTCCCTTTTCCTTCTATGGATTTACTTGTCTATGTCATGCTGATAAAAGAATAATTGAATATGTATGTTTTATAGAACTCTGTAGTTATGCTCTCTCTTACATAAGTCTGTGTGTGAGAGAGAGAGAAAGGAAAGAGAGACAATGAGATCTATAAAATCTATTCTGGCATATAAATTTTTCAGAAATTCCCATTTAGAATTATGACTGGAATAGAATTAAGTCCACTTATTAGTTTTAGAAGTGTAAATAATTTTATTATTTTGTTTCTCATCTAAAATAACTTTTTTCTTTTCATTTGTTGAGAAATTTGTTTTATATACTTTAATGAAATATTATATGTTTCTTCATATAGGCCCCAAACCTTTGAAAATAGTTACCTAAGTATATTGAAGCATATAGGTACATTTTACAACAGTTACTCAATCCCAACAAAACTTACGGGATCTATTGCAGTAATCAAACATGTGTATGTATTATGCTGAAAAGGTATATCCATTTCCTTTACATCATAGCCTAAATAAAAATAATAGGTTCATTCTCTCTTCTTTCTGTAATTACTGTAATATCAAAAGTTTATAATTCCTTATCTCATCAATGTGTTCTGTTATGGAATAAATGTCCCTAGATTATCCATATCTACCTACTCCCAATTGCTTTATTGGTAAATAGTCCTCTTTCCTAAAGGAGTTAGAAAATCACCATCTCTTTACATTCAGGAGCAGGTCATGAGCTTCTGACTGACTCTTAGCAGTGATATAGATCCCATGCTTTACCCAGCGGACTTCTATCAGTCTGCCTGTCTGTCTGCCTGTCTGTCTGTCTGTGTTTCATCTATTTATAAACATGTGGTTGATCTAAAATATACCTTATATCTCAATTCTAATTGACATGTGTGCATATATTATTTGATAAATCATTTAAGAGAACACAGGTTTGGATTTTGCTATAAAAATGGAGGGGGGAGGGAAAAGGCTATGAACAATATTCTAAGATGCAACTAAAGAAATACACAACAAAGCAAATGGATATGTAAATACAAATGTCACCCTAGCCAGCTGGTGACCAGAGACTGGGGACCCATACAGCCATGCCAGCAAGAACTCTGCTTTGTATGAGTACCTATTCTGAGTCACAAGCCAAAGGCATCTGCTTTCACAACAATAGAATGAATGCTGCATTGCACTTAAAGACTATGATTTCTCTAATAAAAACTGAGACAAAATATAGACTCTGCAGATTAAAGCCTCAATATGGCAAAATTCACTTAGAGAAGGTGGATTTATGAGGAATTAGTCACAGATGCTTTGTCCTATGTTGGGCTACAAAAATTCGTGTCTCCCACTGCTAGTCAACTAATCAAGAAGGGACAATACGAGGATCTGGACTTAACTTCCTGTTCTGATACCAATAAGCTGTGCAATGATGCAGAAATTACATTTCCAACGCCACATCAATGAAATGGTGATTATAATTACTGTATACTTTATATCAGTGATTCTTAACTGGGGCCAATTTTGGTTGTTGTAACTGGTGGGGGGGGGGGTGCTACAGGTATATAGTGGGTAGAGGCCAGGGCTCCTGCAAACCTCCTACAATGCATAGGACAGTCCTCACAACAAAGAATTATCCAACCTGAAATCTCAATAGTTTGGATGTTGAGAAACTCTGCTTTATAGGAATTTTGTGAAGATTAAATAGGATACTGCTTATGAGGTACACTGAACAGGTACCTGGTCCATTGTAAATATATACATAGATGTTGTTCTCATTATTATTCCTATTAATTATCTGAACTGTCATCTTTCCTCCACTCAACACTTCCTGGTAATACTTTGTGGCTGTCTGTGGAGAGGGATGAGGTGGTAAAGGACGATATGGTAATCGCTAAATTCTGCATGTAAGTAAAATGCTAAAGGAACAGTGACAGATTAAGGAAAGTTGGCTGATAAGTGCTTTGCAGTATCTCCAAATATTTAAATCCATACTTACTCTTTTCTGTGAATGTTTTCCCTGCTACTCTCCTAAGAATTTTGCAATTCAAGTAAGCCCTTAAAGTGAACTCGTCAAATACTAAAACAAACAAATAAAACCCAACAATCCCTATATGAGGTTTCTGTCCTGAATTCCTTAAATTTGATTAGACATGCTGTAATAATATGACATCTTATATAAAATGTCCTCTTTTTAAATTTTTTTTAATGTTTTATTTATTTCTGAGAGAGAGACAGAAAGAGAGAGAGAATGACAGCGTGAGCAGGGGAGGGCCAGAGAGAGAGGGAGACACAGAATCCGAAATAGGCTCCAGGTTCTGAGCCAGCTGTCAGTCAGCACAGAGCCCAACGCGGGGCTCGAACCTATGAACTGAGAGATCATGACCTGAGCCAAAGTCGGATGCCTAACCGACTGAGCCACCCAGGCACCCCTAAATTTTTTAATGTTTATTTATTTTTGAGAGAGAGACAGAGCACAAGTGGGATAGGGGCTGAGAGAGAGGGAGACAGAATCTGAAGCAGGCTCCAGGCTCTGAGCTGTCGGCACAGAACTCGTCGCTATTGCGGGGCTTGAACCCAGGAACTGTGAGATCTTATCTCCTTTAAGATAATAAAAGGAGGAGTAGCCGAGTGGCTCGGTCAGTTGAGTGTTTGACTTAGGCTCAGGTCATGATCTCACTGTTCATGGGTTCTAGCCCCATGTGGGGCTCTGTGCTGACAGCTCAGAGCCTGGAACCTGCTTCAGATTCTGTCTCCCTCTCTCTCTGCCCCTACCTTGCTTGCACTCTGTCTCTCTCTCCCTCAAAAATGAATAAATGTTATAAACTTTTTAAAAAAGATAATAAAAGAATTAATAATTAAATAATCTGAAACACTGAAAGGACATAAATGTCACATGTGTTACACCCCCTGAGACTGGTGAGCTGTTGCACACAGAACTTTAATTCCACCTTGGGTAACTCAAGGTCTATTTGGTTTGTACCAGGGTTTGTTTTTTTTTTTTTGGTTAATGAATAAAACCTAAACTACTTAACACAGAGAGAAAGAGATTTTAAAGATTAATATCAGATCAACTAGGCTTTACAAAGTTTGCACATGAAGAAATTAAGAACACTGAGTCCCATTGATTTTAAGACAAACTGTGGTGCCAGCACCAGCAATGTCCCCATCACCAGAGATCTGTTAGAAATACAGGAACTTGGGCCCCTACCCAGGCTTTCCGAATGGGAAACTTTGAGGATGGGCCCAACGAGGAGTGTTTGCCATAGCCCTCCAGGTGCCCGATGCAGACCAAAGCTTGTGAGCCATTGTAGGAAAAACAAGTAAAACGAAACAAACACAGAGGAGGCCACTTTGCAGGCACTAGTCCAACTGAATATTTTTATAATGAATTTATTTTCCATTCATCAAGCAAGATGCAACCTAGCTCCACTTTTGCTGAGGAGTGTTTATCCTAACCAAAATACAAGGGATTAATTTACCTAGATTCTCAGCCTCAACTAGGCATGCAGTCCAAAAGATGGTAAAAGAGAAATTCCCTCACTTGGTTACCACCACTCAAGACTTCCTTTCGCTACAGCTTAGAAAGGACCACCTCATGTATGCCAGAAAAAAAAACGAATCCTGTTTGAAGAAAGTCCATACTGCTTGCAGTTAAATGACCTTGAGCAAATTATATTACCCATGTTATCCTCAATTTTCTAATCCATTAAAAAGAGTTTTCATTCATAGGATCCTAATAATACCTAAAATTAAGTAAGTGCCTCATCCATACTTTTTCAGAGATAAATAAAAACTCTCAAGAGGGATGGATGTTTATGGCCAGCTAAAACATTTTCTACTTCTATCAATGCTATATCCTCCAGAAAAAACAAGTTATCACAAGGCAGCTTAGCAAATACAGATTCAGAAAAGGGGAGTTATTTATATGTTATAAATGTTTAATGGTTCAGGCTCAGATCACCTAATACATCCATCTCTGCCATAATAGCTACCACTTAATTAGTGTTTACTGTCAGGACTGTACAGACACTTCACGTATATTCACAGATTTACTCTTTTCAACAATCTTATGAGGGAAGCACAACTATTTTCTCTCCCTTATACATGAGGAAACATAAGCACACAGAGTGTATGAAACTTGCTCAAATTCACATAACAAGCAAGTGGCAGGCTTGAGTAGGCATGAGACAGTGGTGTTCAGAGCCTGCTGGTTTAGCACCCATGCTGGGAATGCAGTTCCCTGGCTTAAGCCTGACAGATGAGTGGATTTTCTGAGCCTACTCACTTCTCTTGTCTTCAAATTTTCCTGCTCCTCTACTTCTTCCTTAAACAAGCTTAATCAGCACCCGAGGTCTGGAAGAATTCCCAACCAGGGTCTCCTTTCAGGTGCCTAGATGTGTAGTTATTCTGACATATAGGTTGGAAGATTCTCTTTATATCTCAGTCCCAATAGACATAAATGAAGACCAAACAGGAAAAGAGCTGAAGTCAACATTTGGACTTTGATCTGAAACTAAATCACAAGTGTTAACCCTTCCAACTATTTGTACTCACCTTTTCATCTTCACTTGAGGAAAGAAGAGTTCTATTTTATGGAGACCTCAGGCAATAGTTTTGTGGGCCATGGATAGTAATTCTAAAAACAAGAGAAAGAAAGAAAGAAAAGGAGAAAGGAGAGCTTGAGATTACATTTAAGCTATTCTATTCCTTTATTTTCTTTTTCTTTCTTTGCGATAAAACTTGAATGTGCACTACTTCTTAAAATTGTACTTATGTATACCTAATTAGCTTTTGCAAATATGGTACTTTTAACAGATGACCCTAGTCTCTGACTCAGCTATCCTTGAAAAATGATGCTATGGTCATATCTGTTATAGGGCACAATCTGAACCTGAAGAGGTGGGGATCAGGTAAACACTGGATCATGAGAGAGGGAAGCCTTCTATCTGGAGTGTTAATTGCCAAATTTGGTAGAGGAGTAAGGAGCATGGTAAACCTTGTCCCTGGCAATAAAACTCTTTGGTGTAGCTTTTGCAATTTGCAAATTCCTACTCTAGTTATATAATAGAATACACACAAAGCAGCAGTATCTTGTCACTGAGCTATCAGCAGTAAGATGGATTTAAAGGAAGGGACATTTTGTTCAAAATATCTATTGGTTATGTAAAATGTTCCAGGTTCTGGGGGATATAGTAGAGAACAGAAATGACCAAAATCCCAACCCATAAGGAACTTTGGTTCCTAATAGTTATCAATGAAACCACAGAGCTGTTGGAAAGAAGATGGATATTACTCTTCCCCAGTTTCATACAATATAGCACTCAGAATTTATTTCAGAATGTTTTCCATAGCTGTCACAGTAATGATGCAGTTATGGAACCTTCATGTTGGGTAGTTTCCCCATCAGCAATATGTGAGAGTTTGCAGTGAGATGCCACACACATTGTTATTGGATAAGCCTTGTCATCAGAGATAAAACAAGACCTTAAGAAACAGAACCAGTGTGAGCATGGGATGCTCCTTGCTGTCATTGTACATGTTGCCCATGAAATCTTACTTCCAAGATGCCTTTTCAGATATCTCTTCTATACCTTCAACCAACTGAAGACATAGCAAGAGAAGGAAACATCAAAAGAGCAGTGTAAGCATCCATATTCAAGAAAATGTGACACTCAAGAAACTCTCAATCTTCTCTTAATTCATAAATAAGACTTTGGAAAATGATTCATAAGGATGAAACTTGAGAAGTATTGATTGAGGATAGTAATGGGCTTTTTCTTATTTTATTGGGAAGCTTTAATTATGCATAGCATAATGGCACCAGATTAGTATTAATTGAGTTATTCATTTATTCATTCATCTTTCATTTCAATAATTATTAATGGACTTCTGTCAATCAAGTTATGAGTTATACAAGTACACTTTACTAAATTAGGCATCACTTGGAGAACTTACAGTTATGGTAAGGATGAATGTGTTAAATGAGTAATTATAATAGTTTAAAATGGTTGAAGGGGGTTGTATTATTTTTCTAGGACTGCCACACTACAAATTGGTAGCTTAATACAACGGAAATTAAATCTCTCAGTTTTGGAGGCTAGATGTCTGAACTTAAGGTGTCAGCAAGGTCATTCTCCCTGTGAAGTTTCCAGAGAAAAATCCTTTTATGCCTCTTCTTAGCTTCTAGTAAATTCCTTTCTGGAAGTTTCCTGACTGGTAGCTGCATCACTCAATCTTTACATCTCTTCACATGGCCTTCTTCTCTGTGCATATCTGTGTCCTCTGCTCTTCTTAGAAGGATCGCATTCATTGCATTTAACGCCCACTCTGATTCAGTATGACCTTATCTTAGTTTAATTGCATCAGCAAAGACCCTATTTCCAAATAAGGTCACATTCTGGGATTCTGGGTGGACATAAGTTTTGGGAAGACATTATTCAACCTACCACAGGCATATTTGTGATTTGTAAGAAGAAAAAATATTTTGCCATAATTGGAGAGATATTTATAATATATGAGAAGCCTCTCACAAATAATATAAAGCATCAATTTTAGGTAATGAATAAGCCCAGAAAATAACCTGAATATTTGATAGTTGAGAGGAAACTGAGCACAGAGAGATTATTTCTCCAATCTCATTCAGTTCAATATAGAAAACCCTAATTATTAGAAATAATTGTCTTTTTAGAAACATGAGCTTGCAATGGTTCACTATTAAGCACTTTTTACTATGCTTAATGGTTATGCCTGGAAATTTTCATCTGTTCAGACACAATCCCCAAATTTCACATTAGTCAATAGTTACTGTTATTCAAATGATGGTTTGTAGTCTAAGCCACTGAGAAAATCTCTCACTTACTGGTATGAATGGTAATGGGCTGTGAAATATTAAACATTTAGGCGGAGAGAATGTTAACTAACTTCACCAACAAATTAGATAAACAGCTCTGGATATATCTAGGAAGTTCACATTAAAATATTTTTGAAATAGAGTTAGAATGAATAGAGAAGGTAGACTATTGCAAATGTAAAGACCACATAACAGAAAGGCTTTTATTTAGTGGAAAATCAGAAAGAGAGGGCAAATTGATTTATGTATGTAGGATAGCCTTTGGAATTTAAGAAAATAGCTTTGTTTTTCTTACAGAGAGTTCTAATAGAGCAGGCAGAGGTTTAATGGCTTGGATAATTTTTCTGATATACAGGGACAATGGAAACAGAATAAAAATAAATAAATAAAAATGTTTTGAGCACTAATATATTTCTAACAATTTACATAGTTTTTTTTTTTTTTTTTTAGGTAAGCCTGTTATAGATGAGGAAGATGAGGGCTAGAAGACTCATTCTATTTAGTAGCAAATGGTAAAACTCTGATCTTGCACACTGATATGTAGGTTTTTCTATGGGAAAAAGGGACAAAATGAGGCTTCTTACAAAGCTTGGTAATGATGCTAGAGTCCAGGGTCATAGTGCTAAGTAAAAAATAAAATGTGGCCAGGGGAATATGATGAAGATCAGGAAAGAAAACAACAGATAGAGATGGAAAGAATGGAAAAAAGGGTGATAGAGATATAGAAGGAAATTAATAGTCTTACCACATGGAAGGCTGTGATGGAGACTGGCTAAAAGCTCATTAAGCTTGTTTCTCCTCCTTGGACATACAGAAAGGCTACTGCTTCTAAACCCCCTCCACCCCAATATGTTTAAGACCATAAAAAAGTTCTGGCCAATGAAATGTGGAATGTGGCCAAATTAAAGTATGCTATTGTGGGATCGGCCTATAAAGTGTCCCACAAGACTCCCCACAATTTCTTTTCTCATTGGTTTACTGCATGTGAAAAACACAGCAGAGACCTTCAAGGTGGCCTATAGGATGGCAAAGACATGAGATGGGGGTGCTGGATCCCTGAGTTATTGCTTGAAGTAGATCCACTCAGAAGAGCTACCTCATTTGCACTGAACTGTGACATGAGCAAGACTTTCATTTTGTTAAGCTATTAAAATTGGGGGGGTTATTTGTTATAACACTTAGTGTTAATTGCCCTGATTCAATACTCTGACTTTGGGGACTTGAAGGGAACTTATGGGTTACTTGAGTTAACTACCACCCCCATTTTATAATGAAAAAGAGAGAGACAGAGAACTTGCTGCACATCATATGGCTAATTAGTATTTAATTATGAGGCACCTGGGTGGTTCAGTGAGTTAAGTGTCTGACTGTTGATTTTGGCTTAGGTCATGATCTTGTAGTTCATAAGATCAAACCCCATGTCAGGCTCTGTGCTGGCTGCATGGGGCCTTGCTTGGGAATCTTTCTCTTTCTGCCCCTCTCCTTCCCTCTCTCAAAATACATAAATAAACATCTTTTAAAACATAATTAATTAGCATAACTGGGGCTGCACTCCAAAATTCACTCCACAGTTCTTTGCTTGAGAAAGCCAATAGAAATTGCCAGGACTTCAAATAAAGACTTTCTACAGAGACTTTCTTCATTTTATTTCAGAATTTGTCCCCATAACAACCACCTGATGATATTCTTTGAGCAATGTTAATTCTGGGACAAGAAAAGAATTAATTGGTGTGTAGAAAATGCAAAGACTGAACTAGAAGTAAGTAGATGTGAATACAATACAAGGTAGAATATGCAAGGAAATGAAAATAACAAGACAGACACCGAATTTTCTCAGAAAGAGGTTGTCTATAATTAGCAGAAAAGAAGAATAAATTTTACTTACCAGTAGATGCATTCCTTTGGAAATCAAGGCATAATTGAATAATGTAACATCAATAGTGGCTAGTTAGAGTTAACTTTAGGATAAATGTTAGGTCATGTAGCAGTTCAAAATGAACCATTGAAAAAGTGGAAAGATATAACAACCATCCAAAGGAGCCATGGATAGACTAGATGAAAAAAAAAAAAAAAATACAAAAAGCACAGAACTGCATGGATTTGAGAAGGGAGTTGAGTGCATTGAAACAGAGACCAGGGAGCACTTCACTTTTCAGCAAAAGCTTTCATATGTACTGAGGAATGGGATGGTAGTTAGAAGAATCAGGAAGTCTTGGTTTTTGAGGATTAAAAACAACTAAATTGTCTTTAAAAGCAGAGGTAGGTGAGGCAAAAGGAAAAGATGAAGAGCTTCATGTTCACTGAGGGAGAACCTCAATTAAGCAAATATTGAATTCATTCAAAAATCATTTCAAACATAATTCCCAACTTTGGTATCTTGTCTTCCATTTAGATTTTGCAGAACACTAACCTTTCAGTTTTTATTTTATCTGATTCCCTAGGTAGTCCTACCATAAAGAATCACTCTAAACCTAGATTCATTACTATGCGTAACGTAATGATTCCATTTAGCAAAGAAAAAAACCCACTACTTTTCATTTAAGTGCCTTCAAAAAATTCACACTCATTTTATTTAAAGGTGATGTTTTTACGAAATCACAATATTTCTTGAAACTTCAAAGTGAATGGGGCACCTGGGTGGCCCAGTCAGTAAAGCGTCGGACTTCGGCTCAGGTCATGATCTCACAGTTCGTGGGTTCGAGCCCTGTGTCGGGCTCTGTGCTGACAGCTAGCTCAGAGCCTGGACCCTGTTTCAGATTCTGTGTCTCCCTCTCTCTCTGACCCTCCCCTGCTCACGCTGTCTCTCTCTAAGAAATAAATAAAACATTAAAAAAAAAAAAAGTGAAATGATTTTTTAAAATCAAAGCAGAAACAAGTTTCTTATCACCACTCATAATAGAAGATTCTCAACCTCAGGCCCCAACACTAGTCACTTTCAGAATTTTTTAAAATACGTTAACTGTGAAACTAATTTTGCTTTAAGAATTTCTCCCTCGTAAAGTAAGAACATTAATTCATTTTCTAAAAACGTATAGCCTTTCAAATTATAAATAATTCATGAAACTCTTCCACCTCCTCTGCCACACTTTCAATTTCTCCTTTCACTGTTTCTCCATACACACTGAAGTAAATATTGGTTGTTGTTGATGATGACGGCCGTGATAGTGATCTATGTGGTAGATGTTATGTATCTCTTTCCATTTTCTTTGCGAAACAGCAACTCTTTCCTTGGGAATCACGTTGGTTCTTCCAATCATAGCATTTCTGCCATTTGCTGTTCGGTGTACATGTAACCACCAATCACAATACTTTATCCTCCGAGCCACAGAGATTGGCTCAAGAAAAGTCCTGTGACACAAGTTATGCAAGTTAGTCTTTATCTGGTACTTTATACAGATACTTCAGGAAAAACTTTCTCTTGACCTTAAACTGTTAGCTATAAAACATGTGATCCCAGAGCTGCTGGTGACCATGATTCTCTCACATAGAGGAGACCTTGAAAACATTCTCAAGCAGGTAACTTAATCATGGCCTCTCCTCACTTTTTCTTTAACTTTTGACTATATTGAGTGCCTATTTTATAGAAGATACTTGGATAGAGATAGTGAGAGACTGGAAAATAAGTGTAATGTTACTTCTTTGTTAAATTTTCGAAATAGTTATTAATCCATGACAATTCAGTCATCAAGGTTCATTCAACAGATCCTAAATGAGAACTTATTTTCTTCCAGCTATTTGAAGAGCTCTGGTGATATAGTGCTGATTCAAACAGACCTACTTCCTGGACTCACGGAGCTTACAGTTTACGAAAAGGAAAACATTAATCAAATAGCCACAGAAATATTCAGTTATAAACTGTAATTAATATTCTGAGGCAAATCCAACATATTTGGATAATTCTGTAAAAGAGCAATCTTTTTGAGATTTGGTGGTGGGGGTAATTTAGTGAGACTCGAAGGCTAAAGTCTGAGGTAGACAAGGCCTAAACCCTTAATGCTGCTGCTGGGCCCTAAAGAGATGTATCATATCACGGCATTGAAGGAGGCATGCTGCCTTTGGCTAAAATGCTCAAGGTTTTCACTACCATTCTCCACCCTTCGCCTGACACTCCTTGGCAGTGCAAAGAAAAGGAGCAAAAGAGATTGATGCAGAGCTGCTATTGGGACAAATGTTGAAAGTCAATGGAATGTGGACTGAGACAGCAGTGGTCTCTCCAACCCTGAAACGAGGGACGTGGGGGGTCACTAGGAGAGACATACCTGGGATATTTGCTTCACTCCAGCTAAGGCAAGGAATTTCTAACATTGAAATATCTGATGGAGAAAAATGAGGTTACTTTTCACAAATGTAATTAAATATTGGAGTGGCTGTCATACACAATCAGCATATGAAGCTTGTACCATCTCAAAGGGCAGAAGGGAGGACTATGTTTCTCCTTGAAGAATACAGATCCTAGATTACAAACCTGCAAGATACTGGAAAAACATTTGAGGGAACAGAGAAGATGAGTTCCCTCAACATTTTTCACCAACTATTGATGTATTGTTGGTCTGAGTTTTCTGCCATCAAACCATTGGGTCTGGCATAGATTCTAACTTATAATACATTCTCCATCAGTGTGTCGAACAACTGAAAGATTACAATGAGAAACAATGCTCAGGTTTATAGTTAATAACTTTGCCTACGATTCTTAGTAGAATAAATTTATTCTTTCGCTCTTATAGTCTCTTCAGCAATTGCTATCAGAAAAATATATTTGATTCTCTTGATTTTTTTCCTTTGCTTATAAAAATATTGTATTAACTTAAACTAAGTGTTCTAATTATATTTCCAGTTACTTAGTAAGTTTCATTGTTGGGTTATCAACATCTTTTAAGAATCTCATTGTTGCTATAATTTCATTATCCCAATTTTTACTCAAAGAATTAATAGAGACAGTTAATGATGATAAATATCAAGTTCATTTTTAAAAGTGTGTGGTTATTTGCTGTTCACTCTTCAGCATTGTAGATTTTGGTAGAATTCTGCCTGGGAAGTTGGGAAAGGTCTCACACAGGAGTTTAGGTATTCACAAGGATTTGAAGGATCCAAAGATGTCAAAAAGGCAACAATGTAGGAAATGTCATTCTAAAGAAAGGGAGTGAAATTAATAAAATTACATGCAGAGGAAAGTAGGGCTTAATTTGTCAAGGTCCCGACAACTTTAGAGAATGTGAGCATTTCAATATGTTCGTAATGAATTTCAACATCAAGTATTTCCAAGGACTCTACTCTCTAACCATTTATATCAATTCTTATTGACAAACTATAATAATCTGTATAATAACCATATGGTAAATCAACTTTCCTTGTTTGGGCAAATTTCTCTAATTACAAGCTGGTGGAAGTTTTCTATAATTAACTACAGTATAAAGGGAAAAAATAATAACTTCAAGTTGAAATTCAGCTTTCGAGAAATTTGATTGAGTCAAATTGTGAAATATTTAGTTATTTGTTGTTAAGAGGTTTCTTTTATGATTATATTATACAATCTGTGTTTGTGCTCTTTATAATCATCTATAGCTTCTTTCATAGCTTCTTCTTTATCTTTTAAAAGCTTCAGGAAAAATGCAAACAGATTGCAGAAGCAGAAAAATTAAATCAAAAAGAAAAACAAAACTATTAAATCATTTAAAGTGTATAAAGAAGAAAATATGGTTTAGAAGGCAGTAGGATGGGCATTTTGGGTCATTAAAAAGTAATAAAGGGAAGAATGGATGCATAGATATAGAAATATTTATTCATCCATCTCCATTCACCTATTCATTTGACTCCAAACTGTCAAATTCAGACTTGTAATTTTTGATACCCTGTGAACAACTCTATCAAGACCTTGCAACTTTCTGTCTCTTAGTAAATGGAAAACACCAACTTTTATTTAATTTCTCAAGACAATAAACTCAGAGTCATTCTTGATTTGACATTCCCCTTTGTCACTCATATAAAATTGATCACCGAGTCATATTGATTTTACATTTGAAAGGTCTCATTTGTTTTCCTTTTTTTGAAGATACTGTCATTGATCATCTCCTGCATGGATTACTGCAATAGAATTTTAACAGTTTTCTGATTTCACTTTACAGAGCTCTTCCAATTCATCTTATTTATTGATGTTCAAGATATTTTTCTTTTTTTAAAGAAATAAACCCTTCAAATACACAAGATATTATAGAGTATAATATAACAAAGAATCATATTTAAAAATTGTTAATATTTTGCCATATTTGCTTTAAGAACTTTTACTTTTTAAGAAATAAAACACTACTAATACAACTGAGGACTTCTTTGCATCCCTCCTTGTTTTCCTTTCTATCCTATCCTTCTCAAACAAATTAAATTCCCTGAGATTGGTGTGTATCCTTCCCACCCATCTTTTAAAAAAATATTGTATCATGTATGTATACATTTACAGCCATTGTTTATATAGTATTGTATATTTTGAAAATAAAATACATGCTATAATGCCATGCCTATTATTCAGCATCATGCTTTCTTCACTTAATTTTCTTCACAACATTTCAACACTTTTTCATTCAACATTAGAAGATATATTCTTGTTGATAAAATTCATTTGAAATGCTGTTTTTTAAATATTTTCTCTTCCCATCTCCCCTATTATTTACCTTCGGTATTTTACTTTTAGCCTGTTATTAATCATTGCCTTTTACCAACTAGCTAGTAGAAGTAGTAGTAGAAGAAGTAGTAGTAGTAGTAGTAGTAGTAGTAATACTTCATTGTTCCTTACAAACACTTTACATTTTGGTTTCAATTTCCTTGTTAGTAAAGTACATTTTGAACGTAGTAAACTGTCAGAGTCTTTGACTGAAAGTATCATTCAACCTTTCTCTTTAGCTTGTATGGGTGGGGTTCTAAGTTGACAATCATTTTATCTAGCACAGGGTATTATTTCATCACTATCTGCAAACACTTTGATTTTAACCTTATTATTTCTGTAGGTATCTTATAATTGTCCCTGAGTTATTTTTAAGATTTCTATGACATTGATATTTTATATTTATTAAATGCAAGAAAACTTGAGCCTTCGTGGTGTTAACATTTCCCTCACTTTTGCTCTCTATCATGGAATTGTATTAGACACATGTAAGGCATCCTAACTCTATCCTTCATGACTTGACACTTCTTTTTATGTCACTTATAATTGTATCTTTCTGACCTGTCTTTCATATAATTCTTCCAAGTTCACCTTCTCCTGGTTTATTTTCTCCTGGTTCATCTAGCCTTTATAAATCATATGTATTTACTTTGTTATTACCTATAACTTCAGGGGCTATATAGTTCATTTCTTAATGTTGAATTTGCTTCTACCTTATACTTGCCTACTCTTTTATTTGCACGGTTTTGTATTTTCATTTTGGTTTCTATTCTTTTTTTGGAGGGGGGCAATCTTCTTAATCATTTACCAGTTGTATATTCATATTACCTTTTGGATTATAATATAATTCCCATTTATCAGTGACAGTTCCTCTCTTTGCTGCATTTACCGACTCTGTCTCATGCTGGATAATTTCCTCATCTGTTACGTAATTTTTTACTGTGAATTCATTTTTAGTAGGAATTTTTTTTAATATATTTTTTTTTATTTATTTCTAGGAGAGAGAGAGACAGCGTGAGCAGGGGAGGGTCAGAGAGAGAGGGAGTCACTGACTGAAGCAGGCTCCAGGCTCTGAGCTGGCAGTCAGCACAGAGCCCGACGCGGGGCTCGAACCCACGAACCGCGAGATCATGACCTAAGCGAAAGTCGGACACTTAACCGACTAAGCCACCCAGGCGCCCCTAGTAGGAACTTTTGTACTTTGAGAAATCTGAAGAGCTCTGACTTATGTGAGGATCTCTGTAGGGTAGTTTTGTTTTGTTGGAATTGATTTTTTGGGGGGCTCTGGGATTTCAGTGGTGTAATAGGCAGAATTCTAGATGGCCCCCACGACCTTTGTCCACTGGTGTCACCCTAGGCTGTTATATTACATGACTGTGAGGGTCAGTTTTATATGCCAACTTATCTAGACTACCATCCCCATTTATTTGATCAAACTATTCTAGGAGGTACTCTGAAGATACTTATAGATATGATTAAAGTCCCTAATTAGCTGACTTTAAGTAAGGGAGATTATCTTACATAGTCTAGGTGGTCTTGATTTAACCAATTGCAATGCCTTAAGAATACAACTAAGATGGCTCAGAAGAAGAAATTCCTCCTGTGGACTACAGTTCCAGCCTACCTTTACTGAAAGACTGCAGTAAAAAATTTGGACTTTCCTAGCCAATCTATACACACACTCATATAAGCTGACTCTGTGATAAATGCTTTAATGTACATCTCCTCTTCTGTTTCTCTGGTAGAAGATGACACACTGGCAAAAGAAATTTTCCAAATGTAATTACAGTTAGAAAAGGAAGAAGTAACTCAACCCGACATCTACAAGGAACTAAATTCTGCCAACAACCTGAGTGAGCCTTGAAGCAGATTCTAACCCCAGAAACCTCCAAGATAAAAGCCCAGCCCAGCCGATACCTGGATTTCAGCCTTGTAAAGACCCTAAGCAGAGAACCCAGGTGGGTCTGTCAGGTCTTTTGTCCTATAGAGTTAAGAAATTGGTATTTTTTAACCCACTACATTTGTGATAACTTGTTACATATTAATAATAAAGAAACAGTTTAAGTGGTTTGGACCAATATTTATACTGATTTCTTAGGTTGGCATTCCATAACCATGAACAGCGTAATATGATCTTCATCTGCTTATGAACGGACCAGGCTTGGGTTTAAATTTCTGGTCTGTGATTATCTCCCCCCATAGGTCCTGCCTTAGCCTCTGGCAGGAAGCAAGCTTACCTGTAGGTTTTTAGAAGCTCATAGATGAAATGTGTCTAATCCTGTTTTTATGAAATGGGCAGCTCTTGGCTTTATGCAGGATCTCAGGCACAGGTCCACACTTCATGCAAGTACAAAACCACATTTCTTATTGTTGTTTAAGTATTAAAGCCTTATGATCACCACCCAATTCAATATCCTCACGGATTGCCATAATATCAACTCAAACTGATGACAAGCTTTGAGTTCTTTTGTAATTTCTGGCACCTGGTATTTTGAGCTTGGAAATATTTTAATAATTTCTTAAGATATAATTATGTAGGTTTGTAGCTGGAATTCAGGATTATAGAAGAAGAGTCTTTTAGCATTGACTCAATCCCCATATTTCCATGTCAGAACTCCTGACTGAATTTTTAAAGAAAATTCAATCATGTTCTGAGATTAAGCACTTTAGAATGCCGATTACTTACAAAGTAAAATATGGACTTTTTGAGCAATCGTTCAAGGCATCTTCCGCTCTGGTTTCATTAATTATATCTACAGTGACTCTTTGTAAACTCCTTTACATCTTGTTCCCTGACCAGACCATAGTTTATGACTGGGATTACTCTACCTGGGTTTTCACTATTTAGTTAGAGAACTCATTTTCATCCTTGAAGACTAAGCTCAAATATCTTTTTAAAAATAATTTTTCCTTACAACAACGAACAGGAAAAACTGTTTTGTTTTGTTTTTACCTCTGTTCCTACAGAACTTTGAATGTACCCCAATTAGAATATTATATGGACCTATTAGTTTATATGCTTCTCTGTAATTTCCACCCTGCTCCTGTGAATCCCAAGCAAATGTATGGCCATTTCCATAGCAGGATCCATGTGTCACTCACCTTTGTAACTCCCAGCACACAAGACTTACTCAACAAACATTTGCTACATGAAAATTTTCTTAGTAAAACTGATCTGGTCAAAAACTTGTGTGTGTGTCACACACACACACACGGATTTCAGTGCTACATATTTCAGACGAAATGTACAGAGGATGTTTTAGTGTGCTAGTGCTGCCATTATGGCAGAGTAGCACAGACTGTGTGGCTTAGACAACAGAATTTTTTCTCACGCTAGGAGTCTGAGATCAAGATGTCAACAGGATTGAATTCTCTTGAAGTCTTTGTCCTTGGCTTGTGGATGGCAGTCTTTTCTCTGTATCTCCATATGGTCTTCTTTCTGTACATGTCTGTATTCAAATTTCTTCTTCTTATAAGGACCCCAGTCATAATGATTTAGGACACTTAAAGACCTCATTTAATTTAAATACTTCTTTAAGGACCCTATCTCTAAATATTGTGACATTTTGAAGCACAGTGGTTAGGATTTCAATATATGAATTTTGGGGGACACAATTCAGTCCATATCAGAGACATTGAGTGATCACATGCTAGGATATTGTCCAGAGGCTGTTTCTCACAGAAAGTGAGTACCCAGGAATCTATGGTTCAATACTCCTCAGAAAGCACAATGGAAACTTTGATATAAGAGTATATTCCTTATCATTTTAAATGTACCAAAAGCTTTAATTTTCTTAATTGTTATTTACTCTCATTTAGTTCCTTCTCTTATTGTAAGGTAAATAGCATATGTTCCAAGTTAGTCCATATCTGTCAAATGCTGATAAAAACTTTTGGCAGATATGGGTTAGATATAAACATGATGGAATTCACTGCTTGTTATTTTAATGGCAATTCAAGCATTATGTTTTCTTTTTAACATTATAATGTGAGTCAAATCACTCACTAAAATATTTTTATAGAAATACATGCCTATGAATAAGTATATTTTAAACATTTTAAAGTTTATAGAAACCTGCCTCTTTTAGAATGTTTACAATTAATATTTCAGAAATTTCCTTCAAATAATACTTCTAAGAGCTAGTTTGAAGTTTCGTTAGATAGGGGCTAGATCTGGAAAGAATAGAAAAGGCAGAAGTGATCTGTCTTTCTTATAGCAAAAATAATAACCAAACAAATTTCTCAGAACTTCTAAGTGGATTTATTACAGTTATAAGAAAAATCAGGATCTAGAGGTAGAATGCGAATAGAATACAGTTTCATAATCACTTAACTGAATTCCTTGGGGTCAAATATTCCAGAATTGAGCACTTTTCCAGTTTGATAAAGGTGCTGGGCATTCTGTATATTCCATACCATCTAATTGGAATGCAGTCTATCGATATTCATACTAAGTGGATACAGAAAGTATATGAATCACTTCATGTAAGTTCAGGTGAAGTTTCACCATTAAATAAACTCAAAGTAGGTCAGAGTTTACCACCAAATACATTAAAATAAGTTCTGAGCTTTTGAAGATCTTAGATTTTGGCATTTTGAATAAGGGCTAGTGACCAGGTATAAGCATTCAGTGGGATGTGTTTTTAGTGGTAAAAAAAAAAAAATGAGATCTTGAAAATGAGGACAGAAAGTGATATTCTCCCATAAATAAATTTTTTAAAAAGCTTACAACAGGGCTTTGCAGATAATTATAGATTTCTTTGAAACCTTTACTAGGCACACTGCTTTTCTTCAGATACAGCACCCAGTATTTTAAACCTGTCCTTTTAAATTGTGAATTCTACTTGGGCAGGAATATGCTCTCCCATTATTAGCACTAAATAAATATTGCAATGTCAAAAAGTAACAGAACCATCAGATTATTTGGTCATGTGCTGCATCACAGATCCTCAGAATTGTTTTCCTTGGGGATAACAGCAGTGTTTGTTAGTAATTGGACACTGTCATTCTAAAGGGAGCCTTACGCCACAGATGCCACCTTAGCTGAGGGGAATCTGATTTGCAGCTTAAGTAAAAGTCATTTACTTCTTTTGTCGCTCTGCAAAGGCAATTAGGCTAGAGCAGCAGCTGCATATAATTCTGGAATAACGCTGAATGGGGAGGGTGTGTGTGTGTGTGTGTGTGTGTGTGTGTGTGTGTGTCATTTTAAAGCAGGCGTAAATAAGTAATCTTTTCATTTATTTTAATTCTTTCAAAGAAGCTGACATTAGGAAAATCAGAACAGGAGAGAGCTTTGTAAAAGAGCATGCTTGTCATCAATCTCTGCCTTTCATTCCTGACACCTTTAATTCCAGGGTGCATTGTCATGACTTAAGTGATCTTCCACTCAAGCTCTGTGTTTAGAGTATTTACAATGACAAAGAGCTTAAATCTACCACGTCTTGATCTTCCGCTAACACCCACTGCTAACATGCTAACACCGTTTGTCACAATTCAAATAAACATTTACCTCTTGTGCTAAATGGTTTTCTTGACCGTCTCTGGCCTTTGTTCTGACTTTTGTTTTCTGTCCTCCTGAGGCTGTTTTCCTTAATCTAACCACACCAACTGAGAGATGAAGGACTGGGTGGTCCTGGTGAAGCCAAAAAGAAAACATTTCTATTAAAACAGTTCTAATTTTGCTGAAATCGTTTCTGCCATCTCTTGCATTTTCAGTTAAAGGAAGGCTAGTCATCCTCATAGGTGACAAATCGATGAAATTACTGTTGGTGACAGCAATGGGCTACAGTAGTAGTTAATTATGCTCTGGTGCATGTCTTTCATTAAGGTGCTGTCTCCTTCACCACAGCCCTCAATATAGCATTTCTCAAGGGCCCCTCCAGAGTCTGTGCAGGGAGGAACAGTCTATCAGGCAGCTGCGGGCAGGATGGAGCCCTGCAGCCTGTGAGGAGGCATTAATGAGGCTGAGTAATGCAACCTGACAACATCTGATGAATGGGACTCTCTGGGGGGATGGCCTGACAAATGTAGGCTCCATGACAAGCATAGTTTTCTAAACAATGTGAGGCTTCATTTATCAGTTTATTGGTTATGGAAAAGAGCTAGTCCAAAAGGTGGTTTGGGATTTAATGAAGAAATTGCCCCCAGTGGTTAGAAGCAAAATGAGTTGATGGTATTGTCAATTACTGGTATTCCTTCTATGGCATCAGAGAAATGGCTGGAGAGCATTACAAAAGAATTGCCTAATGGCAAATTGGGGCAAAAACATGGTACCTCTGGACGTGACATCTTTGTGCCTGTCAGGTATGCCAAAGGTGGGAACTGACAGGCCTGGCTTCTAAAATATGCTCTGTTATCACAATCTTGATTATGATGTTTTGTATCTTTAATTTAGAAGTCACGTGGTTGTTTTGCAATGTCCCACATCCATGAATATAAGCTTTGAAAGACAATGTTAAAGAAGCACTTGTTACTTGTTTTTGTCTTTTTTTTTTCTACACTGGAAACGACAACCTTAACTATAATAGTTACATTGGTTTAACTAGATCAGATGAGCTTAGTAACAGAAAGAAGAGGTCTTTAAATTATGAGCTGTGGAGATAACATTTTGTTGAAGAAGATTAAGAAATACTTATATGGAGTGAGTGAAGAGTTTGTATAGAGGATTTGGATTTCAGTCTTGTGTTTCTCTGTTATAAACAACTGGCAACAACCCTTAGACAGTGCACATAATGGAATAGCTCTTGTCAGAACATTGCATTGATCTATATCATTTATATTGGGATGTCAGCTTCTTATACTTCTAGACCCTTGTTATTAAGATTTTTATATGACTGCAGTTTTTCAAAGCATAGGTTACCGCCAGATATGCTTTACGAACGAAATGATGGCCTTGTTTTTGTGATGTCACAGCTCTCCATTAACCTCTGTGTTCAGTCTATGTCTGCTGGTAGCTTTATTCTCTTCATGGTGTCAACATCATCATTATTATTGTAATATTTGTAATGATAGAAGAAGAGATGCTTGTCAAGTTTTTATTTGCTTGAAGAATGAGAAGAGGTGTACAATTACCAGTAGACATGGGAGCCATGAAGTTTCCCACTCAACTATTAAGTATGTCTTATATACTTTATTATATATATTATACACTATAATTTGAACTTTTTAATCCACTTTGCCCTCCTTCCTCATAGGAAAAAGTAGAATTGGTATTACTAAAATTTTAAATTCCCGTAAGCTATCTTCAAGTCAATCCCATGCTTGTAATAACATGATCTACTGACAGATGCACAGCCATCTCTCTAAAACAATTCCCTAATTCATTTGAAAATTAAAAAAAAATTCTTTCTCCATGCTGAAGTTCCATTTTGCTTCCATTTTGAGGCCCTATTTGTATCTAAAGAAGTTTTTAACATATGAAGATGATCATAATCATAACATCCATTTATGGAATTCATATTCTATAAATTCCTTCATTAACATCATGGAATTCATCTCACAATACCTAAAGAGAGGGAGAGTTTCACATCTATAGAGAAGAGGTAAGTTGGAGAAAATAAGCATGAATTTATAAGAAAATTCATCGAATTCTAAGTTTAAGTATCTTGATTAGTCTACAAATCTTTATTAAGTTTATTCAGACCTGAATTTAAGCCTCATGACTTCTAAATGATTATTTTATTATGTAAGTTACTCTAAATTTTCTTTAATGACAATAAAGTCTTTGAATCTTGAAAAAAAGTGTGAAATTAGAATTCAGTGTTCACATTGTCATTTGAGCTTTTCCCTTTTTTCTGATAGTGTAGAAGGTTTGGCACTCTTCTGGGCTTGTCTCATGACTGCTCTCTTTTGGCATTAAGCCCAGCTAGTCTCATCTTATTGACTTCTGCAGAGCATCCCAGATAGAGTAAGTTTATTATGAGAACTTTACAATGAATAAATGAATTTTTTCTTAGGTGACTGTGATCATTTCTAAATCAAAACATTCTTTTTATAGGTCATTGATAAAAGAAACACATTAGGCCAATTTGAAATGCAATGTCCACATAGAAATTGTGTGTGTGTGTGTGTGTGTGTGTGTGTGGCAGAGAAAGAGAGAGAGAGTCTAAATAAGATCAAAGGAAGATAATCTCTAGGGGGAAGTTTCCTGAAGTCAAAAGAATTGTTTATCTTTACTGTAGTGGTTTTCATAAACTTTAATTGTTCTCTTTTTCTTCCTGATGGATGAAATGTTTCTCAGGGGTTCACATGAAGGACAAACAGAACAAAGTCTGTATATTTCATACTATCCCCAAGAAAATCACCTTGTGCCTTTTTTGTTAATCTCGCTGAGTTTTATCATATGTCACCATGATGTCCAAATAAAAATCTTTAGAGTTGAAGACTTGAAGTACAGAAATAGAATGTGAAGATTGACATAAATCACCAACTTCATAAGCCCCTATCTACAGTACCCAGTGCTGCAAACACATCCACACACATACATCCACTGAAACGTGTCCTTTTCAAATTCTAAAACTTTCCCCTTGTACCAAAATGATTTTGATAAATGCTTCTATGTTTACATGAGTTATAGACACGTGGAAATGGAAATTTTGTTTGAAAATATGGAAAATGTCTATACTTTGTCACAGCTGAGTTCTTTTAAATGATCTATTCATTCTCTTTCTGGCCTTGCACAAAGAAGCAAAACTCAGTAAGTGTAGGGACATGTGCAGATTTGTTATATAACTTTGAGATCATAGAAAATAGTTACTTCCCATTTTTTCCTCAAACATTTAGCTCAGACACATGCTACCTAACCAAAAAAATCCAAATTTAAGACATGTAGGTATTTTTTGGTGACTTGTTAATTCTGAGGAAAAATTGGCAATGAGTTAGATCATTGCATATATACACATGTGCACACATGCAGAGAATTACAATATGCTACTTGCTTATATATTAACTTCTGGGGCAAGTGATCCCAAAAGGTTTCTTTTTTCATAATATTCTGGGTATCTCAGATTAATTATTTCCCAGCAGAAGCTATTATAAGGTTGTGAAACCCCACAAACTATCAGCAATGTATATATCATGTATATGGCACAATATACAATCCTCAGTATTTCGGTATTAAAAAAAAGAAATTTTAGTACTGTGACACATATTTTGCTAGTGTGAACTTGTTTCAGTAGGAGCTAGGGAAATAGCTAAATGGCTAAAACAATAAGTAATGCTAAGAGATTGAAAAAATCTGAAATGATATATAAAATGAAGAAAAATTCACATCTAGACCATTTCAACAATTTTTACTTTAAAACACCATCATTGTTTGTGTAGAGAAGAAAGATATGCTATTCTGTAGGGTTTCCCCCTTCTTTCAGGTTAATTTCTTCTAGGCATAGATTTTGCTTCTCTGACAGCAGCGCCGGGCTCACTATATACCACAAGTCATCAGGCGGAGGTTAGGAGAGAGGAAGCCTGCTCCCTGAAGCAATTTGTTTCAGCAATGCTTCTAGAGCATAGTTCAGAATTATCTTTAATATGAATGAGAAGCTGGAGCCACTTGAATAGGCAGATGGAGTTTTGTTCCCCCCCCCCCCCCACCACCCAGACCATGAACTTGTCTGCTTCTTTTTCTCTAAGTACATTCATCATCTTGGTTGTTATTTTGTTTAACCTTGTTCTGCCATTCTTTCCAATTATTCAGTTTAGTTTATCCATTCCAGGTCAGCTAATTGGCTTTGCTTAGCCCTCTTTTTCATACATTTCCATCCTATTCCACATGTAATTCAAGTCCCATTAACTCCCACTTCATTTAAACCAACATAGGGCCCATGGGAGTAGTAGGGTTGTTGGAAGCAGGTGCAACTGGCCAGATGGCTGCTTTGCCAGGAGGGTGGAGCAGACCGAGCAGCTACCTGGCCAAATCCTGACTGTCGGGCTGAGACAGCTAAAAGGGTCAGCAGAGGGCTAAACCTGGATTTAACTGCTATCATTCTTCTGTTATTGGCACTCCTTCAGACTCCAAATGCATATTCTTTTCAGGCTTAAAGCCAACTTTAAGAAACAATCAAGTTGCTCAATAAACATCAGGCATCTGCCACTGTAATGTATGCTGCCAAGATCTCACTTGGTTCTATTTTGAAAGAAGTTAGACCAGTTCTAGATGTTATTTGCTAACTTGCCACTGTGATCAGCTGTTTCCATACCATATTCACTATTCCCTGAGGCTGTCTCACGTCTTGAACTCATAAGGCACCCATTCTGAAACTTGATAACCTCTTGGTCTACTTTCTCTTTCTTTTACTGGCCAGAGCTGCAAAACAGAAAATCATGAGACCTTAACCTGCTGCAGGTTCATGATATCCAGTGTCAAGTAAGCTCTGGCCTAGGTTTTTGTTTTGTTTTGTTTCATTTATTTTTTCCAGAATATTCTACAAGAAAACTTTTAAACACTACCATTACATCCAGATCCTGCCTACTTCACTTTTGTAAAGATGATTAGACTTCTATTTCTTGTTATCCTTTGGCCACATATGTGGCCACATAATATTTGACTTCAATATTTGACTTTGGCCACATAATATTTGACTTCAAGTCTCATCACTTTAATGATATTTTGTATTTAAGGGAAATTATTAGCCTCCCAATTTCCAAATTCAGTTTTTTTCCTCTTCAATTCCCATTTCCCTGAACTTGAAGCACTGAATACTAAATCAATGTAAATCACCATGGAGGGTTTACTTTTCTACATGAGCTTTTGAAATAGCATTTTCTTGTTTTCCACTTAATCTTCTGGTCCCATCCTTTCTGTTTTTTCTTAATGTATCGTTTACTTTTGGGTGGTATTCAAGGCTTTCTTCCACCTCAAAAGTTATTTCTATTTCATTGTCTACAGCAAACTGGTTATGCTGCATCCCCACAGTAACTTTTTTGGTGATGACTCCCTATGTGTGACTTAACTTCCAAATCTTATCCCAGGCACAAGTTTTTATTTTTAGCTGATCAGCAGATTAGATGATAGATTTTTAGATACAACCCATAGTTTCTCAGTTTTATGAGCTCAAGGACTATTATTATTTTTTATCATTTATTTCATATTTTCTTACTAACCCACCCTTTTTTATTTACCAAAAATATCTTAATTTTATCAGTTCTCCTAAGTGTTCTCGTCTGAATTTCATTAATGTATCCTTGAATTGCAATAGATTCTACCTAACTAATGTGTCTTTGTTCAATCTAGTCCCAATGCGTGATATGATCTCAATTCTGTATGTTGAAATTCTGCTCATTTCCAAGAGCCAGATTAAGGTTTTTATGTTCCTCATTTCACAGCCAGAAATTGTTTTTTTCATTTTTCAATTCTGATTATACTTTATATTCTTCTCTTATTTTTCCTGGTGGACTGTTAATATAACATAGAGATATATGTGTGTGTGTGTGTGTGTGTGTATACCTATTTTTTAATAAGTCAACTTTATTGAGGTATGATTTACATACAATAACATGCACCCAACTTAAGTGTACAGTTAAATGAGTTTTGACAAATATATACAATTATGTAACCATTACTATAATTAAGACATAAACATTTCCATCATTCATTTCCCAGTCAACATCCAGCCCGGGACCCAGACAATCACTGATTTTCTTTTTGTCATAATAGATTAATTTTGCCCTTTCTGAAATTTTATATAAATAGAATCATACAATTGGTACTAGTTTGTGTTTGACTTCTTTCACTCATAATGTTTTTGAAAATTCGTCCATGCTATTGCACATTTAGTGGTTTGTCCTTTTTATTGTTGAGTAGTACTACATTGTATGAATGTACATACCACAATTTACCCATCCATCCATCCATTAATAAACATTTGGATTATTTCTAGTTTTGCTATTATAAATAAATTTGGTATGAATATTCATGTACAAGTCTTTTCCTTTCTTTATTCATAGCTAAATGCTTTGGAGTGCAATTCTGGGTTACTTATATTTAACCTTATGTTAAATTTATTTATTTTTTTTTTGCTGTTTTCTGACACTGCTTCTTCTTTTTTCTTTCATAGTTTATTGTCAAGTTGGTTTCCATATAAACACCCAGTGCTCATCCCCACAAGTGCCCTCCTCCATGCCCATCACTCCTTTTCCCTCTCCCCCTCCCCCTTAGCCCTCAGTTTGTTCTCAGTATTCAAGAGCCTCTCATGGTTTCACTTCCTCCCTTTCTCCAACTATTTTTTCCCCTTCTCCTCCCCCATGGTCCTCCGTTAAGTTCCTCCTAATCCACCTATGTGTGCAAACATATAGTATCTGTCTTTCTCTGCCTGACTTATTTCACTCAGCATAACACCCTCAAGTTCCATCCACGTTGCTACAAATGGCCAGATTTCATTCTTTCTCATTGTCATGTAGTATTCCATTGTATAGATAAACCACATATTCTTGATCCATTTGTCAGTTGATGGACATTTAGGCTCTCTCCATGATTTGGCTATTGTTGAAAGTGCTGCTATGAACATTGGGGTACATGTACCCCTATGCATCAGCACTCCTGTTAAATTTAATTTTATATTAAATTTTATATTAAATTTCCTAAGTGGTTATAATATTTTGCATTTTCACCTGCAATGTATGGTGAGTACCAGTTGTTCTATATTCTTCTCAATAATTGATATTGTCAAAATTGCTGTTCTTTTATTTTAAGTATAATTGAGATACAATATCTTATTGGTTTCAGGTAAATATCATAGTTATTCCAAATTTTTATACATTATGAAATGATTCCCATGATAAGGCTAGTTACCATCTGTCACCATACAAAGTTATCATTATATGATTGATTATATTCTATATGCTGCATATTATATTCCCATTATTTATTTATTTTATAACTGGAAGTTTGTACCTCTTAATTCCTTTCACCTACTTTGCATCTCCCCCAAATCCCTCCCCAGTAAACAACAGTTTTTCTGTATCTATGAGTCTGTTTCTGTTTGTTTATTTATTTGTTTGGTTTTCAGATTCCACATATAAGTGGAATTATATAGTACTTATCTTTGTCTGTCTGACTTACTTTTTTTAGCATAATACCCTACGTGTCCATCTGCATTGTTGCAAATGGCAAGATTTAATTCTTATTTTATGGCTAAGTAATATTCCACTATGAATGTATACCACACCTTTATCCACTCGTCTATCTATGGACATTTAGGTTGTTTCCCTATCTTGGCTGTTATACATAATGTTGCATTGAACATAGGGGGTTCATATAAATCTTCACATTGGTGCTTTTGTTTTCTTCTGATAAATACCCAGAAGTCGATTGCTGGGTCATTTGGTAATTCTATTTTCAATGTTTTGAAGAAACTCCATAATGTTTTCCACTGTGGCTGTACCAATTTACATTCCCAGCAACAGTGTACAAATGTTCCCTTTTCTCCACATTCTTATCAACACACTAGTTATTTTTGTCTTTTTGATAATAGCCAATCTGACAGGAGTGAGGTGATATCTCATTGTGGTTTAGATTTGCATTTCCCTGATCATTAGCAATGTTGAGCATCTTTCCATGTGTCTCTGGGCCATCTGTAAATATTCACTGGAAAATGTTTATTCAGATCCTCTGCCCATTATCTAATTGGTTTTTTACATTGTATTAAATTCTTTCTATATTTGGATATTAATCCTTAATGGATGTATGATTTGCAAATATCTTCTTCCATTCAGTAGGTTTCCTTTTCATTTTGTTGATAATTTCTTTTGTTGTGTAAAAGATTTTTAGTTGCATGTAGTCTCACCGTTTGTTTTAACTTTTATTACCCTTAAGTAAGGAGACTAGTCCAAAAAATATTGCTAAAGTTGATGTCAAAGAGCTGACTGCCTATGTTTTCTTATAAGAGTTTTATGGTTTGGGGCTTAACATTCAAGTTTTTAATCCATTTTGAATTTACTTTTGTGTATGGTATAAGAAAACAGTCTGGGTTCATTCTTTTGCATGTAGCTGTCCCATTCCCCAATCCCATTTATTGAAAAGACTGCCTTTTCCTGCTGCATATTTTTGCCTCCTTTGTCATGGATTAATGACTATATAAGTATGGGTTTATTTCTGGGCTTTCTATTCCATTCTATTGATCTGTATGTCTGTTTTTCACCAGTGTCACACTCTTGATTACTACAGCTTTGGAGTATAGTTTGAAATCAGAGAGCATACTAGTGCCAACTTTGTTCTTTCTCAAGATTGCTTTGGCTATTCAGGGTTTTTTGTAGTTCCTTACAAATTCTAGGATTCTTTGCTCTAGTTCGATGAGAAACGCCATTGGTGTTTGATGGGGATTGCAATGAATCTCTAGATTGCTTTGAGTGGTATGGACATTTTAGCAATATTAATTCTTCTAATCCATGAGTACAGAATGTCTTTTCATTTATATGTGCCATTTTTGACTTCTTTCATCTATGTCTTATTGTTTTCAGAGTGCATGTATTTTATTTCCTTGGTTAAATTTATTCCTAGGTATTTTATTCTTTTGGATGCAGCTGAAAATGGGATTGTTTACTTAATTTCTCTTTCTGATAGCTTGTTATTAGGGTATAGAAACACAAGTGATATTGGGGTGTTAATTAACAACTTTACTAAATTCACATAGTTCTAAAAGTTTTTTGGTGAAGTCTTTAGGGTTTTCTATATATACTATCATGCCACCTGAAAATAGTAACAATTTTACTTCTTCTTTTCCAATTTGGATTCCTTTTATTTATTTTTCTTGCCTAATAGCTGTGGTCAGGGCTTCCAGTACTACACTGATTAAAAGTAGCAAGAATGGACATCCACTTGTTCTTGATCTTAGCTGGGTCTGATGTTAGCTGTGGGTATCACATAGTTCTTTGTATTTTCCCATAACTGCTCATACTGAATTTTCGGGAAATACATATGGTGAATATTATGCATAATAAATGATATCATTAATATCTCAGTTTATAATATGCTTTGATGAAAATTCCAAAGCTGCCATCATCATGGTGGTAATAGCTGGCAATTAAGAAATTCCAAGGACAGCATTGGCCCTTTATTTGGTTTCCAATTTCATCCTTCAAGCACCTGGACATGGTAAGTATTCTGACTCTTATTTTACAGGTGAGGCAACTGAGGTTCAGGGAAGTTCAGCACATGTCCAAGACCCAGATAGAAAGTGTTAGCTGTAAAATTCAGGCATGCGTGACTCCAAAGTCACATTCTTCCAGTCTTTATTTTTCTACCCATAACCATTTTTCAATAAGACTCATTAAAGTGTCTCTCAGGTGACTCTTGAATGCTGAAAAAAACTGAGGACTGATGGATGTGGGGGGGAGGAGGGATGGGCATGGAGGAGGGCACTTGTGGGGATGAGCACTGAGTGTTATGTGGAAACTAATTTGACAATAAACTATTTTTAAAAAAGAAAAAAAAAGTGTCTCTCAGGCTAATTCTTTCTTCTGTGTTCGTACCACCACCTTCTGAAGCCTATATTCTTATTGCTCCATATGTTGACTTCTTTTTTTTTTCTTAATGTTTTATTTATTTCTAGGACAGAGAGAGAGAGCGTGAGCAGGGGAGGGTCAGAGAGAGAGGGAGTCACAGACTGAAACAGGCTCCAGGCTCTGAGCTGGCAGTCAGCACAGAGCCCGACGCGGGGCTCGAACCCACGAACCGCGAGATCATGACCTAAGCGAAAGTCGGACGCTTAACCGACTAAGCCACCCAGGCGCCCCATCCATATGTTGACTTCTAAAATATGCTCTTCTGATTTGCTGCCCTGCAGAATTTCCAGCACTATATATTGTTGCCTATACACTGTAGCCAGATTCATTTTTTCTTAAAATTTTCTCCTTTCATCATATTTTTTGCCTAGTCAACTAGCTACAAAATAAGCTTGAATAATTTTTAGTAGTCTATTTTGCCATCTCTAAAATGGAAATAATAATGCAATCTCTCTCATAAAATTGCAAGTATCAAATGGCTACTTGAAAGCATGGCTCTGTTCACAGAGTAAGTGCTTATGCATTTTGGTTCTTACTGTCATTTAAATCATATTTTAGAACTAGAATGGCCATGTCTAACACCACTTTACAGAAGAGAAAATGAGATGCAGACAAGAGATTTGCCAAAATTCCAACCAGGGAATTAGAATCAGGTCTCAGAGTAAACCCTATTGAATAAAATACTAACACTTTTTTATTCCCATACAAAAATTACTTGGCTCATCTTACCCACTTCATTTTTTTCCCCACTATCTGTCACAATGTCTCTCTTGTTCCATATCATGATATGCTCATTTAATTTTTGTTGTTTCTGTTTTGAAAGCCTGCTGAACACTTTTTAGTTATCAGTTCTGTCCAACTCTCAGGTCCTGTTCAAATAACACTTGCGCCAAGATATTTTCCATGAAAACTTCAGTCATACCTCCTCTCCCATGCCTGAATTTCTCTCAGGTTTACTTTCTACATTATGCATTTATCATATAATTACATTGTACATTGTCTAAAAATGTTTCATAGTGCATGATACCGATTTTAATTTTACATAAGGAACTGTTAACCCTAAAACTAGTTGAAGCTAAAAGGATTATTGCTGTGCTGCATTGCTGAGACCTTCTCACTGTCATCATAGCAAAACTGGGTTTGTTATTTATTTAACATGTCATTCCAGACTGTTTTGTAGTAGGCACATTTGAGTTTCTGGGCTTTTATGTGAATGTGTGAGAGGTATTTTTTGAAATATTGTCTTTGCAACTGTTCAGAAGTCCGCCTTTAAGCTTTGCTAAAGCTCAATTTATTGCCTTTCATAATTTGCTACTTTTCTAGAGATTTGTATAATACTGAAACATGAAAATATTTGTCCTCCAAAATCTATTTCCCAAAGTGCCCAAGATAGCTGCCATATTTCCCAGGAATTTTTTTCTTTCTGTCTGATTGCACTGCACCCATATATTCTCTTTACATTTTATCTTTGCCTGAGATAGTGGAAGAGTTATATAGACTACTATAGAGTTTGGGGCAACTTCCAGCTCAAGTTATAAAAGGAATGCCTCCTTTCTATGAATAGTTCATCTCTCTGATACCTCCAAATAATCTCTTTCACTATATTCCTCAGAGGTTTGTTGATAAACTGTTGTATGCTGACCATGGATGGGTCAGCCCAGGACTATAATTGTGAGTAAAAACTGAAAGAATGTATAATAGGAAGTCATGACAATTATTACTTATGGGGAAATATATTCTATTTTCCATTTATAGATCCATTTTCACTTATAAATTGTCATAGAAACTTTTAAACTTGTTTTGATTTTTTGCCTATACTAGTTTTTGGAATAAGGAATTTTTCAAGTTTTGAATATGAGCATAAAATATTAGCATTATCTTTCGGTAGTGGGATTATGAGTAATTTTATAATGTATTACATGATATTTTAAAAAATAAATATGACATGATCTTGTTATCAGAACAAAGCTATTTAAATCTGATAACAAGACTTCCTAATGTTATTATATAGTTGAGGTAGTGTTTTATGCATTTAAATGTATCTCATGGTTTTCACTTGTTATAATATTGTAATATCTTCTTGTACAATATTCAGTATATTAGCACTTGATAACATTGCTCATTTTCATCACTTTTAGTCACAGCATGATAAGACTTAGAAATGTTAAATAGATACATTTTGACAGACACACTGTTTCATGAAGATACCCAACTAATTGCTCCAGTGTCATCCATTGCCTAATAACTAAAGTAATTAATACCCAGAAAAAAATCCACTGCATTGTCCACAGATATATATTTTTTAAATTAATGGCAGGGGAATATGTCTTAGAAGCAGGACTTTCAACTGCAAAACTAGGTGCTTCACATTAAAGTTGTTTTTTAATTTTTAAATCTTGACTATGAGACAGAGAATTGAAAAGAATATGGGATGCTTTCTGAGACTTAGATCTATCCTGGAAAGAGATAATTTTGACTTGCCTATGAAAGAAGGTTGCTCTGAATAGCAAAATGAAGCTGAGATGAGGACCGAATGCCCCAAAGTCCAAGACCCAGAGGAGCAAAAGTACTAAAAACTTTGACTGGTTAAGGGGAATCTGAGAGCATAGAAAACATGTCAGAGCAAAGACGAGAAAGACTACAAGTGTCCTAGACATATTCCTCCTCTATCAAGGTGATAAAGTAGTAGAATTGCCAGTGCTGAGAAATAGAGTAGTGAGTGCGCTCACAAGCAGCACGTCATTATCAGTACCACCCCACTATAGTAAAGAGAAACACCAGAATTGTTACTATAAGATTTGAGAGAACCTTGCAAATGGCTGAAAGTGAGCCACCAAATTTAGTGTAGATTCAGAGAGTGGATGTAATGATACTTAGGCACCATCCAACAATGGGTGCAGATGTATGACAATGAGAACCAAATGGTGTCTTATCCTCAGTAGAAGTTAGTGTAAATAGAAGATAATTCTGGATCCATATTCTCTAATGCCAGGGTCATATAAAATCATTCTGTAGAGCTTAACCTAGGAAAATGCTAAGTTAACTGAATAGTTGCCCCAATAATGCTAAGTGTTAAACTTGATATGACTGAGTTGAATAGATAAGACTAATTCTGTATCTCAGGAAATATAAGGTCTAGAGAAATAAAACAGCTTTGTTCTACTGACGTGTGACCATGGAGACAGATTATGGTAAATCTCATGTAGCTGAAAACCCAGAGCCTCTTACTTGCTCAAACCTTTTCCAAGCCTCCAGGAAGAGCTCTAGCAATGTTCATATGTTTTAGTAAAAATGGTAAAATGAGATTTTAACCACTACTGCATAAGATGACTGCCTCTTTTTACTCTGACTTTCCTTGAAGCACACATCCTCTCCTGCTGGGGAATCCAGCTAAAGGAAAATCCAGTTCAGTAGAAATCTCACTGAAGGTACATTTAGTTTTGGCTTAATAGATAGACATAGATGTATGGTTCACATCTTCTTCCATGGAGAGTTGAGTTGGCACTAGTCTCCCATGATGCCACAGCACACACTTTCATGAAATGTGCATGGTCAGGAGCCATATTGCGAGATGAAGGAGTCATAATGTACCCAGCACTGGAAATATGGGGACAATAGAAGAGAAACCGATTGAGAATACAGTCCATGGAAACTTCTTCCAGTCATCAGACCTGTAAACATTTAAGTAGATAACTCAGTTCTCCCTGATACTTATTCAGTGATAAAGGTTTTTTTTATTATTATTGGGTATATAGTCACAATAAATGCACAATAAATAGCATCTTTCTTTTTCTATTTGCATAAAATGGAAATGATCGGTATTTCTAAATTTTTAGGGCACAAACACGTAGGTGTACCACAGAGTATGTCAGTGTGCAAAGAATCACGTGTTTTTTATCCTTCTATAGTAAGTTATACTGTAGCATTACATTTCTCAGTGAGTTGTGAAACTGACAGAAACTTCTAAACTATCAATAATTAAATTTATTTCAATTTAATTCATTCTAGAAAAGATTCTGAGTTTTTTCCTATTATCTCTACAGAAAATGATATAAAATCATTAATGTATGAAGAAGCTATAAGAAAGGGAATAAAGTATTATAGAGGTGTGTCAGCTTTTAAATAAAAGTATATGCTATTTTCATGAAGTTCATAATGCTTGTGGTATGTATAAGTCTTAAAATTATTTAATTTTGTAAAATTTTTTAGTTCAAAATACATGTTTACATAAAAGTTATATATCCGACTTTGCATTTCTAATTTTGTGTTCTTGTTTTTTCCTCAAGTACCTCTGTCTCCAACTGTATACACTTCAAGCCTCTACACCTGACTGTGACTGGAAATAGCACCATATTTTTTAGTGATGCTTGAATGCAAACTCCATGAGAGTAGGGATGGTTTCTATTTTGTTCACTGCTGTATATTAAAACCCTGTCCATATCATAAATACAAAAAACACTCAAAACTTATCAAATGAATTTAGGTCGTTGCTTAAACTATGTGTTCTAAATTAAATAAAGCTAATGCTTTATTAGTTCTCATTCAGTAGACTTGCTCTACCCAGTTTCCTATATTAAAAATTTCCTACAAATGCCATGATGTTTACATGGAAAAATTATAAAAAAGCAATTCATTGCAAAACTATGGTAACTTGAAAAGTAAGGATTTGCTTTCAACAGTAGTAAAGTATTCAGTTTAGAAAATATGCAAACACAAGACACAGAAAAGTGCAAGGTGAGGGGAAAATAAAGGGAGAAAAACACACAACAAAACAGGAAAGATCATGAGAAGCAACACAGAAGGATGAGAAAGAACAGGAGTTGAATATGGAGAATGGCCAAACTCAATTTTCCTTTTCACTATAAAAGAAACTCAAGAATGTATTTAAAAATTTGGCTTTTACATTTATCCAAATAGTCAAGGTATGTTATATTCTACAGACAGATGTTTGAAAACCATCATCTTTATTAGTATTTATTGAGTGACAAAGGCATCCTGAGAGATAAAACAGTTAAAATGACAGGGGAGCCACTTGATTCAGAGGTGAAAAGAAACAAGAACCACGTGTTGCAAAACTGAAATGCTAAAGAATGATGTGTGAGCAACAGGACCACAGCTGTTAAGATGTCAGTTGGTTGAGACTGGACTCCACAGACCAGACTCAACAAACCATGGAAATTTAAATTTTGGGGACACTAATATTAAAATATTATGGTTTAATAAGGTTTTAAGCATTATAATAATAAACTTTAGAATAATAATATATAATACATGTATTATGTAATAGTATAATAACTATAATAATAGTTCCCAGGGGGCCTGGATGGCTCAGTTGGTTAAGCGTCTGACTCTTGTTTTCACATCAGGTCATGATCTCATGGTTCGAGGGTTTGAGCCTTGCATTGGGCTCTGTGCTGATGGCACAGAGCCTGCTTAGGATTGTTTCCCTCTCTCTCTGCCCCTCTCCTGCTTTCTCTCTCTCTCTCTCAAAAATAAATAAATAAACATTAAAAAAAATAAGGGTATAAACATTAGAGACACCATTTTTGATCATTAAATTATAAGTAAGTATTAACCTTTACTAAGTATCTGCTATATTCTTAAGATACACATACTAAATTCTTTATAGATATCCTTGTATTTAATCCTCAGAATTCTAAAACATGGGCACCACTATTGACCCTATTTTACTAATAAATAAATTGAAGCTGAGATTGTTTAAATAAATTGTCTAAAGAGGGGTGACTGGGTGGTTGAGTCAATTAACCAACTTTGGCTCAGGTCACGATCTCATGGTCGGTGAGTTCAAGCCCCGTGTCAGGCTCTGTGCTGGAGCCTGCTTTGGATACTGTGTCTCCTTCTCTCTCTGCCTTTCTCTCTCTTTCTCTCTCAAAAATAAAACATTTAAATAAATAAATTGTTTACAGGGATTGTAAGTTAATTTTAGATTCAGTAATGAAACCCTGATCAATCTAAGTGTGCCCCAACTTAAGATGCCCAGATGAATTCAGTTATTTCAGTAGGTTCATTATTTTCTGAATGTATTAGAAAGAAGTAGCACATTTAACCATGATTTCACAGATATAATTTTAAGACTCAGACTACAATAGGCACATCATTTTTAAAGTGAGTTAATTTAAATATAAATATCAAATAGTAGTATAGGTGATACTCAGACATAATATAATGGGAAAAGTAGTATGTGACCAACTGAACTTCAGGAAATTCTATAGTGGTCTATGGTGTATCTCTAGCCAGTAGCATTATGAAGTGGGTCCTGTTCAAAACTGGCACTAGGGGAAATTGGTGAGTTTATTTTCAGTACCTTCCACATGCTGGGAACTCCTTTTTAGAGATGTGTCCTCATGATGCTCTTGGGTTAACAAGGAACCATTTGGAATTCAGTTTGTCTCTCAAAATTATCTGACCTATGTTCATTATTTAAATGCCATGCTCCCTGGCAAACTATCAAACAGGTTTCTTCTGCAAGTTAACTTTTTGCTGTAATGGCAGCATTTATTACCTAAACCATAGTAGTGAATAATTATGGTTATTTCAGGCATTGTGTCACAGGCAGAGTGTTATTTCCAAATAGTAAGGCTGGGTCTTTTTGAGGCTCTCTAAATCATACCAGGTAATTGTGATGTCAAACTAGTCGTGAAGGTGACTCTCCTTTCATTACCAACGAGAGTCATATCATTTTGAAGTATATGTTTGTTTTATCTCATAACGAAGAAATAGGAAATGAAAATTTCATGACAACTTTATACAATTATCTAATTTTAAGTCTTGTCAATAGTCTGCAGATTTATTAAGCATTCGTTGTATATCAGCCATTATTCTAGGCACTGAGGGTACCAAGAATGTAGGCATAGCTCCTACTCTCAGATATTTTATTATTGAGTGGGGGAAGGGGCTCTGAGATTGGGTAGGAATAACAACCAGGGTTTACAGAAAGACAAATAAATAGACAATTATATTGCAACATTGTAAGCATTATGGTGGCCCCCATGGAGTGTCTCGTAGCATATAGAAGAGGCATCATCTCATCCAGGCCAGGGATGCTTAGAGAAGGCTTTGCAGAGAAGACATGGTTTAAGCTGAGTCTTCAAGGAAAAATAAGGGCTTGCTAAGCAAACAGAGAGAAAAAAGCATTCAGGGCAAAAGGAATAACATGGCAAAAGACACGGGAGACACAGAAAGCTGTCAGCCATGGGGAAGTGCTGATGGTTGGTGTGGTAAAGGTTATCTTAAATGGGGACTTAAATCCACACTCTTCACTCGATACTATGTAATGCTATATGCTCCTTTCAGGCTACAGCCTTGGAGTGTGGAGATCTAATCAGCATATGCACCCCTTGACATTGAAGCTGATGGTCATTAATATAGAGCTGATGAAACAAACTATTGCATTTAATGGCTCCCTATTTACAATCCCAAATCCCTCAGAAAGATACTGATTTAAAATGTAATGAATGTAATATATGGCAAAATCCACAGGAATTTGTTATCTATTCATTTATTCAACAAATATTTATTAAGTATTTATTATTTGCTAAGAGACTGTGCCCATACAGAGATACAATGATAAGCAAGCTATGCCCTGTGCATCCAAACATGTGATGGTATAATAACAAAATTGTTCTGCCTTGAGTCTGGAAACACAAGAGACAAACAGCAAAAGTAGTTCAGTATAATACAGCCTTGTTATAGGAATGGGCGGCTTGGGCTGCTCTTAGAGCTATTCCGCTCTGCTTAGCAGGCTTTCCCTGTGGTAAAAGTGGGCATATATCAGTTTTGGTATAACTAGTGCATAAAATAATCCAGTACCTTTATTTTGGCTCCATCCTTATTAAACACTATTCAATTTTTATTTACTGGTGGACTGGCTGAATAAACTCCTTCTCTCAGTTTTCCCATTAGTGAAAGAGAATTTGTGTTGAAAGAGCCCCCTAAAAAAGGCACCACAGGAGACTTCTTCTCCCTTTTGTTTTTTTTTCCCAGGCATTTGATAGACTGAACTCCATCTTTGGCAAATCTAACTCTTCCTTAAGTATCTCTCCTGTAGCAAATGGGAGGCAGTATGGTGCAGGGGGTAAAAACAAAACAAAACAAATTTTAAAAAAGCAAATTAATTTTCAGACAGTAATTTTACTATTCTTCATAAGAATGAAATATATTGACAAAACAAATAAACAGGTACATCCTAGTTCTCTTGGCTGCTCTAACCCCCATTTTCACTTAATAACAGTATATTATGTCTGATCAACCAGGCCCTTATGATTTGGTGCTTATGACTATTCTCTGAGGCCTCCTCACTGCAGTACTGATGCAGCAGTAAACTGATTCAGGACAATTTATGGATCAAATATTGAGTATGAGGGAGTCAGCTAACTGGGTAGTCCGTCTCTGTTGCTTATTCAGTGAGCCACTGTCTTTCTTTTGATCTTATATTAATTGCAGGAGGTAGTTTATCATGGACATTCAAACATGGAAAGAGAATAGCACAAAATTCCCCACATAACCAGAGTCCATCACCAAACAATAAATTCGTATGCATCTCTAAAGATTGTCTCTTTAAAAAAAGAAAACATAATGTCAATGCCAGTTGTCACTTCAAAGTTTGTAGCATCATTGAATATTTACTTACTGTTCAAATTTCCAATTGCCTCATATGAGATTTTTCTTAATACTTGTTAAAATAAGGTTCAACATAAAGACTACACACTGCAGTTGGCCAATGTATTGTTTAAATCTTTTTTAATCCATAAAGCCCCTCTCGATTTTGTTTTTCTCACTTGCAATTTAAAAGTTGGAAAAAAGAACCTAGGTGCTGACTGAATCCTTGTAGCCACTTGACATACTCATCAGTAATCTTGTATTTCCATTATATTAACATTTTGAACTGAATTTTTTCTTCAAATCAAGTTTTTCTTTCATTTATTTTTTGACAAGATTACTTTATAGTTGTATGTTCTATTGTGATATCATTAAAGCCTGGCTATCTTTTTCTGTAATGTTAACAGCTAAAGATGCTTAATGCCTACATTTAAGTCACTTCTAGATGAGTTAACTTACCTGTTTAACTATGTTTGACAAAAATCTTGTGTTCTCCACACCCCCATCAATTGAATATAGAAATTGAATATAGAAAAAAAAAGATATATATGGTATTTCTTTTTCTTCCAGGTAGCTATCTATTGACTGATTGATTGATACAGAATTGTAAAGGACATATTTGATAAATCAAAGCCCTAGAGAAGACAGAAGAATGAGTAGAAGTAGAACATGAGGCAGAAGGATTAGCCTTGGTTAAAAAGTTATTTATTTCTCAGAGACAGTAAAATGGAAAAGAGAGGAAGAAGCTAGGAGTGATTTTAGAAATGAAAAAAAAAATGTAAGATGAGTATTTGCATGTGGGGAACCTTTAACTTTTCAGTAAATTAGGGAGTAACATCATCACCCCTTTTCTACAATACCAGTAACACAGTTTCCTTAACTGGGTAAATTCCACTGTCAATCATAATCTGTTGATCACATTTACCCTGCTGGTATTCTTAAGATGTCTGGAAACTTTTCTACTCACTCCTGACAGTATTAATGAAATGATTCCATTAAAGTGAAAATTAGGCTAATATTTTATTGAATTAATTTACTTAGATTGAGTCTGATTACTTAGGTATCATAATAATCACCCTGAAAGCATTTGAATAAAATAATCAGATTAATTAAAAGGCCCTTCATTTACTCTTACATTCCAGATGTAATGAAAAAGTCCATTTTACCCATGAATGTGGACTTAGCAGCCTGGCTTGTCAAAGGAAGATGTAGCAACAAACAAAACTGTCAGTCATAAGAACTTTCTCTGGAAACATGATCAAGTCATTCACATTCACAAGTGTTTGAATAAGGTTGTATAATGTTGGCATTATTATTTTATATTTAAAGTAATTATTACTGGGGCACCTGGGTGGCTCAGTCAGTTGAGCATCCAACTTCGGCTCAGGTCATGATCTCCTTGCTTGTGAGTAGGAGCCCCACACGGGCTCTGTGCTGACCACTCAGAACCTGGAGACTGCTTCATATTCTGTGTCTCCCTCCCTCTCTCTGCCCCTCTCCAGCTTTCAGCCTGTCTCTCAAAAATGAATAAACATTGAAAAAAATTAACAAAATAAAGTAATTATTACTCTGAAGTGAAATTCTTGTTTTTTAAACATTTTTTTCATTAGTGAATACTATTATGCATTAAATCACTTTATTTTCCTCAAAAGCTATATATATTAAGAACTGCTGTCAATAAATTAGTACACTGATCTTGGTCCTCCTGGTATATTCTCCCAGGAAAATTCAGTTAACAGCGGTGTGGTAGAGACATAATAAGATGAAAATACGTATGTAGACTTTGGTATAACTGTAAGCTTTTCAAACCAGAATCATCCATGCCAATCTTCATTACAGCAGAGATCCAACCAAGATAAAGTCCAAGTGACAGAAGGAACACATCAGCTATCAGCTTGACAAGATTGCTTTTAGTATTTTGCAGTCATAACTTACAAAATGATACAGCATATTTTCCTAAACCACAGAAGTACAGGACTGCCGAGTGAGTGCCCTGTGATGGAAAATAGCACCACCTACTTCAGAAACTGAGGGCTTTCACAAACTGCATTCTGAACAGCCATACCTATGGCAGAAGTGTCACTGTTCTGGTAGCTTAGTAACAAACACTGAACCTGAAAGACAGGAGGAATGGAGCACAAGCATTTTTTTTTAGGACCTAATGAGAGAAAAGATGCCTGCTAATCCTCGAATGGTAACTCATATGCAAGGAATCAGATCTAGAAGCAACAGGGAAAAGTAGGTGCACATACCAGAGGAAGTCAGTGTGGGTAGCCAAGTTAATTAATTGATTGATTAATTCAATAAAATATTAGCCTAAATGATGCCTTTTAATTTTGACTAATAATCGTTTTTTTAATATATATATATATATATATATATATATATATATATATATTTTATTTCTAGGAGAGAGACAGCGTGATCCGGGGAGGGTCAGAGAGAGAGGGAGACACAGACTCTGAAATANCCGGGGAGGGTCAGAGAGAGAGGGAGACACAGACTCTGAAATAAGCTCCAGGCTCTGAGCTGGCAGTCAGCACAGAGCCCGACGCGGGCCTGAACCCACGAACCGCGAGATCATGACCTAAGCGAAAGTCGGACGCTTAACTGACTAAGCCACCCAGGCGCCCCAATTTTGACTAATAATCTTGACACCTGTTGCTGGCTTTGGCAGCTGTTACCAGCACTCCTGCCTCTCTTCTGAGAAAAATTTCCTCTTCATTCTTATGGAAGATGGCTTACAAAAGCCCAAACAAGTAGTCATCTAATTAGAATAGGCATCAGATATGCTGGAATGTTGGATTCTGAATCATCCTTCTGCTATGCCCTGAAGTTTCTTGGCAGAGAGGAGGGAGATATTTCTTCTCAATTCCTCCCGTTTCTTTGTAGCACCCTCACAAATTCCTACTAGAAAATGGAAATGAGTCAACAGCATAACCTCATAGTCAACAGTGTCTCTTCAAAGAAAAAAGAATCTTTATAAAGACATTCGGAGCAGCCAGCGTATGCGCTCATCTTGTTTGCTACTAACAGATGATGTCATAGGAAAGCTCAACCAATGCCTCCGCCCTTCTTTAATGGATCTAAGAACCTGAAGGCTCAGGAACATCAAAAATTCAGAAGACAAAATGAAGTCTCCTGGATTTGTGATATTTATGTGTTCCTTATTTTTTTTTAAGAAGGAAATACTTCTGCAATCATTCATAATTGATTTTAAAAGAGATGCATATGGCCTGCTTGAAGGACGGCTTTTTGGAATACATCTGAGCTCGATTTTGGACACACACACACACACACACACACACACACACTACTGAAAGTCTCAGCTTAGCTGAGCCCTGTCATTAACTTTATTTGATCATTTCTGATTTAGTAACTAGGAACCACTTGGTACCAATATGCAATCTTTCTTTATCCACTGGTGCTCTAGGGGATATGGATTTATGAAGTTGTTTTAAATTATATTCATCTTTGTTAGTGTATTAAAAAAGAAAAAGCGGAATAAAAACCACACTGAGCTGTAGCCATTCTCACTTTCTTGTCCAAACAGTTTGTTGCAAGAAGGCTATAAGACTACCTTGGGCTATTTTTAATTTCTTTTGTTTGTAGCTATGTTTTTGGCCTTCATATGTTTTTATTAAGTGTAATATCATCTGCTTTGCCTGGCTCCTTGAAGCGGCAGCCAGACCATAACAAAGTGAGTGCTGAGAAATACTGTCAACAAGATCAAGATATATACACAGATATGTGCTGCCATCAGCCTTCCTTCACCGCAGGAGATTATTTACGAAAAAGGAGCAGAGCGCCTTGTTCAAAGCCATTATGGCCACAAACACCATCATTATTGTTACTTTCAAAGCTGTTGTCTCTACCTGACTTTTTCCACCCTTTCTTTTTCCTCTAATGCTTTCTCTTGTTCCAACTTTAACTCGAACCCATAGAACGCTGACACCAACTCTCTCCTGGATGTTTGCTTGTCTGTTTTTGTTTCTTCTCATACATCCTCAATTGCATTCTTCCTCATTTTCCTCAGATAGTCTATTATTTCGTCATTATCTTCCTCTGCTTTCTCATTCCTTCTAACCTATGGAGGTAATTTTTTGTAATTTTTTATTGGGGAGAAAATGAGGTGCTTTGTATAAAGATAGAAATGAAGAGGGATCTGTTGAGGTATTTAGCTTTCAGTCCTCAAGAGCTGAGCCAATAATATTTGGATCTTCTATTGTGACCTCAGCCTTCCTGCACTGGGAGCTCCCTGGTGTACCCTCATTTTCTCCCACTTATTCAACTCTAGGTGCTACCATGAAGGGATTTTGTTCATCAAATTACAATCCCCAATCAATTGTCTTTAAGATAGAGAAATTATTATGTGGGCCTGACCTAATCATATGTGCCCTTGCATCTGAGTGCAGAGGTCAGAGACATAGGAAGTCAGAGATTCAAAGTCAGAGAGACATGCTCCTGCTGGCCTAGAAAAAAAAGCAAACACTTGTAAGGAACTGCAGCCGGTCCATAGGAGCCAAGAGTGTTCTTTGGTCAACAGTTAGTAAGAAAATGGGGAACAAACCTACAACTACAAGGAATCGATTCTCCCAACAATTTTAATGAGCTCGGAAGAGAACACTGAGCCTCAAATGGGAATGACTGTGTGACTAGTACTTGGTTGCAGCTTGAATGCAACCCTCTAAAATCCTGAGCAGAGAACCCAGCTATACATGCTCAGACTTCTGACCTACAGAAACCATAAGATAATAAATCTGTATTGGTTTCAGCCACTAAGTATAAAGTAACTTGTTATACAGCAAAAGAAATTAATATATCCTTCATAAATAGCTTGTAAAGAACATAAGAGTATGTCCTATATCTGCTGTTGTTTGGTCAGGGCTTCATCTGCTATTATTTTTCATCTGAGCTGCTAAAATTATTTTTAACAAAAGTTTTTTCATCATTTCAGAAAGAAACAAAAAAGTCTCAAAAGACCTGTTTAATTGCTCACTAATACTTATATCTGTAGGCATAGTTATTATAGATGTTTAAATGAATTATTATCAGTCTCTTAAATAAGGAATTTAAGATACAGGGAAATGTAAGCAACTGATTGCAATTATAGCATTATAAGTATTCATTGATCTTAGCTGTTGGATACTTAACACTACATTTATGTTTTAGGTTTTAAAATTTGTAATTTAAAATTGCTATTTATATGTTCTTTAATGGAATGTTCCAAAATACTGTAGAAAGGAGACAAGTTGGACTTACCAAACTCCTTCCCTTTGTCTTCTATTTTGATTCTAACTGAAGGAAATATATGTCCACTGTGACAAGGGACAGAATAATGAAATTTGAGACTTGAACTTGAATTTTTTTTCAGTACAGAGTCTCTTGTTAACCATTGCCTCTTGGGTGTATGATACAGTTGACACCTAGCACACAATTCCCCCATTTTTCTTAATAAAATCTCTTTCAGGAGCACCTGGGTGGCTCAGTCAGTTAGTTAAGTGACTGACTCTTGGTTTTAGCTCCAATCATGATATCATGGTTCCCGGGTTTCCAACTCCGTGTAGGGCTCTGTGCTGACATCGCGCAGCCTGTTTAGGATTCTCTCTCCCCCACTCTTTCTGCCCCTCCCCCATGGTTGCCCATCTCTCTCTCTCTTTCGCTCTCTCACTCAAAATAAATAAACTTTTTTAAAAAAAGCTCTTTTAGTCCAAAGAGTTACAATATATCTAGCCCTAAGGGGAGATTTTGATTTTTTAAGCCAGTTGGATAATACCTCCCCCTGCTCTAGAGATGGACATGTGAATTAAGTATTCTCAATCACATTGAAGGGAAGGAATATCTTCTAGGTTTAAGGGAGAAATCTCCCCTTCTCCCGCTAGGGTGAACAAGAATTAATATCACTCAGATGATCGTTAGCAGCCATCTCGAAACCACAAGACCAAGCAGCTTTAGGAAGTAGCTGAGAACAGCAGAGGAGAAAGAAAAAAAGGACCAAGATACTTGGTGATATTGAACTTTTCATTACAACACACTTGGAGTCCACCCCCCTCTGGACTTTAACTTATATTGGATAATAAACATCTTTGTTGGTTTAGCCACTTTGAGCTGGAAGTTTTCTGTCATCTGCAGCTCTAATATTCTAACTGATAACATGAGGCATCAATGTTCACTGTCAGTATGCTGTTTAAACTTCAGCTGAACTTTATTCTCAAATGTAAAGCATCTCAAAGGCCTGTGGAATTTCATCTCTAGTTTCCTGGGCAACTATCACATGTCACTCATGGATGTTCTGAAGCACACAGGTAATATTCCATCTCATCACCTCAATTTTAAATCTGGAGAAAGACAAATGAAATGGGTGCCAATAAATCCTCAAGACTGCAGAGATAAAAGAAAAGAATGAAAATCCAGGAGGCAAAGGCAAGTAAACAATCCACTCTGCTATCTAATCTCCCTCTTCCACTCTGTTTTCATTTCTCCTTTTTAATGCTGCCATGAGTGATTCAAAATTAGATATAAATTTTCTTGGAGGTTAAGTCCTTTTTTCTGCATTCATTTCCAGGACACACTTGACCTTACGTACAGGAAACACTACCTCCTGCAGAGATAAGATTCAACAATTTCAAATTCATCATCTAAGATCCTTTGTTCTCTTTGTTCCCACAACCTAAGGATAAAATTCAATATTAGACCTAAATAGGCATAATAGACCGTAATATAAATCATTTAAATGCTAATATTCTAACTCTCTAAATGTCTCTTCAATAGGGCTGAATTACACACTAAATGATGGAAATAAAATTGAAAGATTAATTTTTGTCAATTTTTGCAATGCTGTTTTTCATCATAGGCAATAAGCTGGAGATACTTTCAAACCATGGGTGGGAGTTTTTTGTTCATAGTTGCTTTAGATAGTAACCAAAAGAGATTTTTATTTATGTCACAGAGGAAATCTTATGAGACACAAGCACTTCAGAAAAGCTGAGCACATGTTACATACCCTTGGGTATGTAACTACCTGCCAGATGGTAGTTGAACTACCCTGCCAGAAATCCAAGGAGTGAGAGTCATTCTTCTTCACCTGAAATGTTCACTGTTTCCATACTGACTTCTTGGCTTCCAGTTCATGCCTCCACCGTCTACTGTCCACGTGTGGTCAGGTGCTGCTATTAGGAAAGAGAACATCATCTCTACTCAGAGCCTCCAACAACTTTTCATTGCAGAACATTATGACCATCAAGGCTCCATAGAATCTGACCTTCCAGCTAACCTGTTTGACTTTACGTTCTGCCTTATTTCTTTCCTCAAAATGCACCCCATCCACTCTGGTCTCCTTGATGCTGCAAATGCCAAGCACACATGCGCTCAGTGCCTCTGCCCTTGCATATCTTCTACTTATTGGCTTGGCTCACCCATATCAATTAGGTTTCTACTAGAATAGCCCATATCTACTTAGATAACCTTGTTACTCATGGCCTTGCTATACAAAATAGCCCCTTTTTATCATGCTCTATCCCCTCTCCGTGTTTTCTTATTTGTTTTTTCTTTTCTCCAGTATTTGCCATTACTGGACATACTGAGTAATTTATCATCTATCATCCTCAGTTAGAATACAAGCCCCATGATATCAGGAACTTCCCTTTATTCATCGCTATATCCCAGCACCTAGACCAGTGCCTGGCACTAGGTAAGAGCTCAATAACTATTTCTTAAATACATGAATGAACTTTAATTTCAATAAAAGTTGTAAAGAATATTCACAACATCCATAGAGAATACTGCTTCAATGAAAGCCACCTTACCATTTAATTCTGTATAATGAGGTCATTACTTGTTTATTTATTTTTAAGAGTCATTTATTTTTAAAAGGCAAGTACATATTCATTACATAAAAATCTGTATGTGTACATGTGTGTGTAAAGGTAAAAGAAGGAAAAACAAAGTAGCTACAGTTTCACCCATAGAAAGACAATCACTATTTTAAGCTATATAAAAGAAGCTTTTTTCATTTCCTGGAAAACACTTCAGATTAGTATTTTTACTCCATGAATTGAAAATTTCAATTTTTGTTAAGAAACAGACTGAGTAGAACACCATCATAAAATCACTGAGTCTGTTTAGCACAAGGTTAGCTCAATCATTCACAAAGAAGAATACACATTTCAGATTCTCTTGACTGGGAGAAGACTAAATTCCCCTCATATTAGGGACATTATAAGTTTTACCACTTTTCTAGAGTAGACTTTAAGAAAACAAGCAATCAACAGAATATCAAGAAACAAAAATGAAAATGTGAACTTCCACTAGCATTTCATTCAAATACAGTTATAAGTGGGGAAAAGTAGTATATTCCCTCCCAGATGCCTCTACGTTAGAACCAATTAAAATGTCCCTTTTGTAGGAAGCTCAAAGCCCTATGCCTTTTCTTGAAAGCATTGTTATCTCTGAATTAATTACAATTTCATGTAATATACATGTATATATATACATGTATATATGTAAATATGTACATATGTACATATGATTTACATATAGATCACTTCTGGCACTGTGGCCACAGCTTTCAATTTTTATATAATTGACTATATCATGATCATTTGGATGTTCCTTTAAGCTCGTATTGCATATAGCTGGCATTTTCATAATGTCAATACTCTAGTTAAATTCTGACCTTTGGGGACACCTGGGTGGCTCAGTCAGTCAAGCATCCACTTGGACTTCGGCTCAGGTCATGATCTCATGGTTGGTGGGTTCTAGCCCCACATCAGACTCTGTGCTGACAATGTAGAGCTTGCTTGGGATTCTCCCTCTCTCTCCCTGTCTGTCTCTCAAAATAAATACACTTAAAAAAGAAACTTTTAAATTTTGACCTTTGCATTCATCTACCTAAATAAGAAAATTAAAACTTTAAAATGAATTCATCTCTGTTCATTTATCAAACAAAATAAGTTCAAATTAGGTAATTTCAAGTTACCTAATGTTACAATGCTTTCAGTGATTTGTTTCATTTAAATTTTTAAACAATTTTAAGGGGCATCTGGGTGGCTCAGTCGGTTAAACGTCTGAGATTAGGTCATAATCTCGTGGTTTTTGAGTTTGAACCCATGTCTGGCTCTGTGATGACAGCTCAGGGCCTAGAGCTGGCTTCTGATTCTGTGTCTCCCTCTCTGTCTGCCCCTCCCATCCCACTCATGCTCTCTCTCTCTCTCAAAAATAAATAAACATTAAAAAATAAATTTTCAAATAATTTATAATATCTATATTTTTAAGCCATATATTTTTAAGATATTAATTTAAGCAATCTATTTTTTCTTGTTGTTGACATTCCACTATATATGTATCTATAATTCCCTATTAATAATACCTCTGTGGAATTATACTGCCTAAGACTCCGTATGGATGCCACAATAGGACTCCCTAAAATGTTATTGGAAAAAACAATAGAAAGACCTGACATACTGACATGCAGTCAATGGCTAGGGATAGTGTGCTCTAACTGAATGAGTTCCAAGTTTAATTTTTTTTTAACATTTATTTGTTTTTGAGGGACAGACACAGAACATGAGTTGGGGAGGGGCAGAAAGAGAGCGAGACACAGAATCCAAAGCAGGCTCCAGGCTCTGAACTGTTAGCACAGAGTCCCACAGAAGGCTCGAACTCACGAACCATGAGGCCATGACCTGAGCCAGTCAGGCACTTAACAGACTGAGCACCCAGGTGCCCCAAATTAGTCCCAAGTTTAAAAGTTGAAATACTTGGAATGTTCTTTGACTTTTATCAATTCAGAGACTATATTTTCTATAATTTAATTGCAACCTCCATATTAATAATATCCATTCCTCTTATAGAATAGGAAAACCCAGAATGCACAGAGCACAGATGTGTTCGATATACTTAAAACTCAAAAATATAACCCCAGGTACTGGGGAAGATATACCATCTCAGACCATTGAGCAAATGAATGAAACTTTAGGTTAAGGCTTAAACCTACTTTATGCACTTTATCATGACATTACAGAAATGTGCTGTGTCTCTGACTCTCATAATAGATGCCACATAGAGAAACTATTGTCCAAGACCCTCTAAAGTTTAATGATAACATTGACTCAGAGTATACATACCCTCAGGTATTAAATCTATATTTATTGATTGATGCCTACTTCATGTTAAGCAATCTTCTAGGGACAGGGGGACCAAACTAAGTCCTGTCACTCAAAGATTGTATATCCAATCCATCTCAAAAAATCCAAAGGTTTAACCAATATGTACCAGGCTTCTCAGAGTAGATGCTTCCAGGGGACTGAATCACATAAGAAGTCAAGTATAATGTATCCATTCTTGCACCATTAAAAAATGTTCTAAGCATCACCTTAGGGGTACTTAAAAGAAGCAGACTCTTTGGCCAACTTGTCACTGAATCAGTCTATCAGAACACAGCCAGATATACACTCCGTTGTTGAGAATTGGAAACAGCAGCAAAGGGATGAAAAGAAATTGCCCAAACTTTCTCCTCTCCCCTTCCCATTCCTTTGTCAGCCTGACTCCAAGCCCCTCTGATGCCTCTCCTCCTTCTACTTCACAGAGCTAAAAATGTTGTTCAGCTTGATGTAATAATGATAACTATAATCACACAAATTGCATATTCCACTCGGCATGGTGCCGCACAGAGAATTGATGGCCTTGCGCAGGGCAGTCATGTATCAAAACCGCAAGACCTGTGTAGAATTCAGGAAATGCCACTGCTCTCCTTCACTTTATGTTCCCTGTAACCTTGCGGTCTGTCTCAGTTGTTGTACCAGAGAGCAGCTAATCCATCAAAAGGGAAACATCATAAACTACCCTTCTCCCCTCCAAAGTACCTTTTATTTCCTCCACTGTCTGATTTCAGAATTAAAGTTGGAAAGAGTTTTGATGTGGGGTAGAATTCTCAGGGCCCTCAGAATCCTGACCCCAGAGTTTTGGTCCTCAGCCTCTCCCGACTAAGTTTATCTTTGAGGAGCTCTCCTCTCAAGGCACTGGACTATTCTAGAGAGCAATCCCGAATTCCACAGAAATTGCACTACAGGTAAGGATGCTTCTATATCAGGTTGTCACGCAGTCTGGTCCCACTCACAGCGCCTGACAAGACATGTGCTCCAGTCAGAATGTGCCAGCACCTTTACACCATTTGCTTATATATGTGAGTGTGGGAATGTGTGTATGTGATCTTTTCTTTTTGCTTTAGTAAGGGAAACAGTAAGGTCCAAAAGAGACACACAGGGAAAAAAGGAGGGAATCTGTCATGGAAATCAGTTTCCACTGTGCTTAGCAGTTTTGGAGCAAGAATGAAATTCATTATTTATGCAGTTATTTCTGTCACTTCCCAGCAAACCCTCTGAGCAGGGACCATCACAGCCCCGGGGAGACAGAGCTTTGTAGTTTTTTAAGGAAATAGAGACACTTATCATTAGTTTATTAGGATATAAAGCCCAACTGTTTTACTGGAAGGGTTCCATTTTTATGCATATTGAATCTTCCAATAGACTCTGTTCTTTGCTCATCTTAATCCAATATTCTTATCACTTTCATTTTCTAGATCATTCTCAAAGAAAGTGAAATTATCATGTTATGCTTGATGTATAACAATCAAAATGGACATTGAACACTCATGTACAAATGTACCTTCAGTTTAGTATTTGTGGACCAAAGATTAGGGGTTTTGTTTGTTTTATGGAGAAATAATTGACATATATCCCTGTATAAGGTGGATAGCAAGATGGTCTGATTTACATATATTGTGAAATGATTATCATGATAGATTCAGCTAACATCCATCTTCTCTATGGATGTGATAAAAAGAAGACAGTTTAAAAAAAGGAACTGTGAGGAGAACTCTGCAGATTTATACTTTTTTTTTTCCCTAGGAGAGAGAGAGAGAGACAGCGTGAGCAGGGGAGGGTCAGAGAGAGAGGGAGTCACGGACTGAAACAGGCTCCAGGCTCTGAGCTGGCAGTCAGCACAGAGCCCGACGCGGGGCTCGAACCCACGAACCGCGAGATCATGACCTAAGAGAAAGTCGGACGCTCAACTGACTAAGCCACCCAGGCGCCCCTGCAGATTTATACTTTTAACAACTTTCTTGTATATCATACAGCAGGGTTAGCTATATTCATCATGTTGTCCATTATATCCCTAGTAGTTCATCTTATACCTGGATGTTTCTACCTTTTCACCACCTTCCTCCAATTCCTCTTCCCCTCACCCCTCCCTGTAGTAACCACAAGTCTGAACTCTTTTTCTCTGGTTTGTTTTTGGTTTTGCTTTTATTTTTTTAATTTTTAAAAATTTTATTTATTTTTGAGAGAGAGACAGAGTGCAAGCAGGGGAGGGGCAGAGAGAGAGAGGGAGACACTGAATCCAAAGCAGGCTCTGGGCTGAGCTGTCAGCACAAAGCCAGACATTGGGGCTCAAACCCAGGGACAGCAAGATTATGACCTGAGCCGAAGTCAGACACTTACCTGACTGAGACATCTAGGCGCCACACTGGTTTTGCTTTTAGATTCTACGTACAACTGAAATCATACAGTACTTGTCTTTCTTTGTCTGACTTATTTTGCTTAGCATAATGTCTTTAAGGTCCATCCATGTTGTTGCAAATAGTAAGATATATGTGTGTGACAACTTCTTTATCTGTTCATCCATTAATGGACACTTAGGTTGCTTCCATGTGGTGGCTGTTGTAACTAATGCTCCTGCTGTGCAGATAGGGGTACAGATAACTTTCTGAGTTCGTGTTTTTTGTGTCCTTTAGGTATCCCCTAGAGTGAAATTGCTGGATCATATAGTAGTTCTGTTTTTAACTTTTGCGGATCCTCCATACTGTCTTCTATAGTGGCCGCACCAATTTACATTCCAATCAACAGTGCACAAGGGATCCTTTTACTCCACAATCACGCTGATATTTGTTATCTCTTGTCTTTTTGATGATGGCCATTCTAATAGGCATGAAGTGATATCATATGGTTTTAATTTGCATCTCCCTAATGACTAGTGATGCTCAGAATCCAAAAATTAATTAAATAGGTAATTGGTCAAAATGGATGAAGTCCATTGTCACTTACATAAGAAAGTCAATGACACCGTTTTTATGAAAGCAATATGAACTAAGGAAAATGTTAGTTTACTATGGAAACAAACGTACTAATTAACTCTGTGAGAGAACACTAACTTAGAGTCAACTGTTGATTCTACAGTGTATGTAATTTACATATAAGATTTACATAATATTTCAAAGTGAATGTGGGCACATTTCTTCTAATAGAAACTAATCGTCACTCCTTTTGAAGGATACAAGTGACCCTCCAAATATCTACTCCTTTATTCCCTATCCATAGGTAGCCCATTACAGTTTTTGATGGTTTTATCATGTATATCTGGATTCCTAAATAACGCTATTTTATTTTGTGCATTTATTAGCTTTTTTATAAATAAAACCATGCACTCATTTTTCCATTTACTTTGTTTACTTAATATAATTTGTAGTTAATACAGTAAGCTGTATTTTCACTGCTGAATACTAATTTGCTGTACAAATATCATGCTTTTAGTTATTCAGTTTTTAGTGTGTGGACATTTGAAGTGTGTCCAGTTATATTTTGTTTTGTTTTGCTTTTTTGCTACTAAAATTGCTTAGTTCTTTTCATTGGACATTGTTCAATGTAAACAAAAATCTGGATTTTAATGAACTGTTGGTTTTCCTCAAAGGAATCAACTACACTGTACAAGATTCATTGTTTGATTCCACTTAGGAAGTAGGCCATGAATGTCTCATTAGCTTTATTTATGATTGGGGGAATTTTCATGGGGTTTTGTGAGGCAGGTCCCATTTGTTTGCTGCCCCCATTTCTGCAATCTGGACCTACTTTCTTATTCTATCATCACTGCTTCCTTCACATTCCCAACATGATTGGGGAAAAAAACCCAAAAAACAAAAATAGATTTATTTCATATAAGAAATAAGAGCATTGAGAGCATTCCCTGGCAAGCATAAAGAAAACAGTAAGGAAATCTGTACTGTTTCCTGCTTATTATTTAACATTGAATATATTAAGATATGTGCTTTCACATGAAATATTTGTGGAATTTGTTGGCGAATTTCTGCCCCTAAAACTTCTGTCAGTATAAATTTCTCAGCACCAAGTGTCCATTCCTAATTTATTAAGCTCCTGCTCCTCTCTTGGGCATCTGCTGCATCTCCATGTGGCTCATCGGCTTTTTCCCCCTTGGCTACTGAGCTTTACGGACCATTTCCAAAGTTTTATTACTACTGCAAGGATGGAACATATTGCTTTATCAGTCAGGCTCTCAGTCAGACAGCACTATCACTTGTCTAGTCCCTGCACTACTGAATCTCACAGATGAGGTAGTAATAGGATGCTCTCCATTCTCTTCCAACCACATTTCACCAGGAAGAAATAAAGTACTTACTTCTGAACATTTCATATATCGTTTCACTTACCCTGATCTTAATGATTCATAAAAGGCTGAGGAATTTGCTTACTGATTATCTATCCTGCCTTCTCCACTACCTATGTATTCTTTTTTTTTTTATGCTTAATAGTTTATTGTCAAATTAGTTTCCACATAACACTCAGTGCTCATCCCCAAAGTGCCCTCCTCCATGCCCATCTCCTCTCCCCCCCACATCCATCAGTCCTCAGTTTTTGTCAGCGTTCAAGAGTCTCTCATGGTTTGCCTCTCTCCCTTTCCCCCACCATTTCCGCCCTTCTTCTCCCCCTTATTCTTCCGTCAAGTTCCTCCTAATCCTCTGTATTCTTAATCAAAGTTAACCTATTGGTGCTTCAATACGCTTATCTATAAAGTGGGTTATAAAACAATACTACGTCAATACTGTTAGTTTTTGCTAAGATCTACTCAACTATGCCATTGTACTGAGAAAGCAGCCAGAGATTGTTAAGTTCACCAAATGAGCACAGCTGTGTTTCAATAAAACTTTATTTACAAAAGCAGGTGATGGATCAGATTTGGCTCACAAGCCATAGTTTGCTATCTCCTGATCTAACTGACCTAGCATACGAAACACTGGGGAGCTTCTAAAGAACTTCAATTGTTAGTATGCTTTATTCCTAGATTCATGAGTCTTCTATTTTCTTTTTCTTTTTTGAAGTTTGTAGTATGTTAGTGAAATGAGAATTATTATGAGGCGTATACCTCCAAATATCAAGAAATCGGCATAAAAGCCTGTCTGTTATACCATAAGATGGCTCTATTGGTGGTTGAGAAACTACAAAGTTTTCATTGTATAAGAAAACCAAAATAACAAAATATTTTCAGATTGTTTTCCTTCCAAAAGCTCTTAAATACTATAGCTTACTTAGATGATTGATTTAGGTATCCTGCTCATACATTCAAAGCATGACATTATAAATCACATTTTTCATTTGAAAGGAGTAAATGATATTCATATTTTAATGTGATTTATTATTTTGAGGTTGAACACAATGTGACTTTAATCTGTAAAGTGTGAAGGTGTATTAGAATGTGTTATTAAAGTCATGAAAGTTGGCCATAGCTATTATTTGGTTCTTTAAAAAACAGCAACAGTATTTTTTAGATGCTCTAAATTAATATTGATTTTAAAGTTGTGAAAACACAGGCCCTCATAAGACACATTATATTGATGGATCTATCTGGTAACAAGTTCGCCCTTTCACTTTACTAAGAAGCATTTCTGGGAAAAAGAGCTAGTTTTACTGCTTTGTCTGTCTTCGTGACTAGAATTGGGTATATGGATCTAGGGAAAGAAAATCATTTGGGAAATGTTAAAAATCTACAAACATGTATTTGGAGAAAGCAAAAATTGGTCATCTCATTACAACTATTTTTTTTTTTTTTACATTTTCATAGTAATCACTACTATTTCAGAAAAGTTACCTCTTACTAGTTCACTTGTATTTGCTTCAATCTCCAAATATCCCTTCTTCAGCTATTTATTTAGTTTTCATATTCATATTCACCACAGATCATGCACATTTTTTAATGTTTATTTTTGATAGAGAGAGAGAGGGAGAGAGAGAAAGAGAGAGAGAGAGAGAAAGGCGGGGAGGGGCAGTGAGAAAGGGAAGCACAGAATCCGAAGCAGCCTCCAGACTCTGAGCTGTCAGCAAAGAGCCTGACACAGGGCTCAAACCCACAAGCCATGAGATCATGACTTGAGCCAAAGTTGGAGGCTTAACCGACTGAGCTACCCAGGCAACCCAATCATGTGTATTTTTTGTTTTTTTGGTATTTGTAATCTGCCATATTAGAATTAGACATGTTTTCTAATTTTTTGTTGTATAATTAACATTTAACATTACATTAGTTTCAGGTGTACAACATAAGGCTTCAATAATTGTATCTACTGCAAAATGATCACCACAATGAGTCTAGCTAACATTCACCTCTCCACATTGTTATAATATTTTTCCTGTGATGAGAGATTTTGAGATCTGATCTCTAAGTAACTTTCAAATATGCAATGCAGTATTATTAAATATAGTTACTATGCTGTACATTACATCCCTAGGACTTATTTTANTTCCTGAGGAACCTCCACACTGTTTTCCAGAGGGGCTGTACCAGTTTACATTCCCACCAACAGTGCAGGAGGGTGCCCGTTTCTCCACATCCTCGCCAGCATCTAGAGTTCTCTGATTTGCTCATTTTAGCCACTCTAACTGGCGTGAGGTGGTATCTCAGTGTGGTTTTGATTTGTATTTCCCTGATGAGGAGGGATGCTGAGCATCGTTTCATGTGTCTGTTGGCCATCTGGATGTCCTCTTTGGAGAACCTTTCAACCACCTTCATTTAATGTGCCCACCCCCTGCCTCTGGCAATCAATAATTTGTTCTCTGTATTTATAAGTTCAGAGGGTGTTTGTTTCTGTTTTGTTCTGTTTTTAGATTCCACATATTAGTGAGATTATATGATATTTATCTTTTTCTGTCTGATTTATTTCACTCAGCCTCATATTCTTGAGGCCTATCCATGTTGGTGCAAACAGTGAGATTTCATTTTTTTTATAATATTCCAAAATATATATTTTAAATTATATTTTATAATATATAAAATTATATTAGATATAGAAGATATGTAAGAATATAATATATATATTAGGTGTATATAAAATGACATTTTCTTTATGCATCCATCCATCCATAGACACAGGTTGTTTCCGTGTCTTGGTTATCGTAAGTAACACTGCAATCAACATGGGAGTATAGATATCTTTTCAATGGTAGTGCTTTGATTTCCTTTGGATAAATACCCAGAATTGGAGCTTGTGAATCATGTGGTAGTTTTATTTTCAATTTTTTGAGAAACCTCCATACGGTTTCCCATAAAGCCTTGCACTAATTCACATTCCCACCAACAGTGCACAAGGCTTCCCTTCTCTCCATATTCTTGCCAAAAGTCATTATTTCTTGTTTTCTGTTAAAAAGTTTATTTACTTATTAATTTGAGAAAGAGAGAGAGAGCACAACAGGGAATGGTGCAGAGAGATAGGGAAAGAAAGAATCTCCAACAGGCTATGCACTGTCAGCACAGAGCTTGACTTGGGGCCTGAACTCATGAACCATGAGATCATGATCTGAGCGAAATCAAAAGTCAGACGCTCAACTACTGAGCCACCCACCCACCCCTCTTGTTTTTTTTATAACCATTCTAGTAGATGTGAGGCAGTATGGCCTTGCGGTTTTGATTTGCATTTCCCTGATGATTGGTGATGTTAAGCACCTTTACACTGGCCATCTGTATGTCTATTCAGATCCTCTGCCTATTTTTAAAATGAGACTATTTGTTTTTTGGGGTTTTTTTTAATTGAAGTGTTTGAGTTTTTTTATATTTTGAGTATTAACTCCTGAACAGATATATCATTTGAAAATATTTTCTCATTCAATATGTTGCCTCTTCATTTTGTTCAGGGTTTTCTTTGCTGTGCAGAAGCTTTTTAGTCTGATGAAGTTCCACTTGTTTGTTGCCTTTGCTTTTGATGTCAAATCCAAAAGCATATTGCCAAGATTAATGTCAAGGAGATACCTGCCTATGTTTTCTTCTAAGAGTTTTATGGTTTCAGTCTTAACATTCCTCTTAAATTCATTTTGAGTTGACTTTTGTGTATGCTATAAGATAGTGACCCTGTTTGTATTACTATTTATTTGTTTATTTTTAATTATCACCATGCCTATTGTACAAATGATTTTGAGTGACTTACAACTGTTTTTTATTTTTTATTTTCTATTGAGATAGAATTGTCATATAAATTGTATACGTTTAAGGTGCAAATGTGCGGTTATACTTATGTATTGCAATAAGATTACCACCGTAATGTTAGTCAACACTTCCATCATATCACATAATTATCATTTCTTTTTCTACTGTTTTTTTTTAAACAAGCTCTTATTAGATATCATGGCACACAGGCCATTGTGCTTGTAAAATAAATGTAGGAGAAAGACAGAAAGAGAGATAATCCTTCTAGAAACTTGGCCACAATGATTACTATGTTTGAACACCTAATTTTTTTGAACAATATTTTCTTAATAATTTGGGGAAGATTTTTATCATAAGCCAATCCTTCAGATTTATTTTAGGAGTTCCAATCCATGACGCTATGCATTGCATCTATCACATAAGTGTTTAGGTGTCTTGGATGATTCTCGATTAAAATAAAATTTTTATACCCAAACAATAAGAATTTTTATTAAAATGGCCAGCTGAAAAAACACACTTTTTACTACATTGTGAAGGTCTAAGATCCAGCTTCTTGTTGCTAGCGTCATTTAAGTAACAAGCTCCTTGTCTGGTTAATGGCACACAAAGTCCAGTCATCAATGGTTTATATATCATGCTGGTTGTAGCTCTACTCCCAAGGACAGAGTCAACAACTCTTAAATGCAGCAGGTGTCATTGTGCAGTTGAGCTCAACAATCTCAGAAAAATGTACTCGAAAGGGAGTTGCACTGGACTTTTCTATTTTATCCCTATATAGAGAAGCAATAATTATGCACCATCTCCCCTTTTCAACAGGGCAATGATATTGCCCTCTGTGGGTGCTGTATTGGGATCTCTTGCCCCTACAATATATGACATAATTTTTAATGCCTCATGTCATGTCACTGGGCAATGTACAAGTACTGTTAATTTAACCTAGGTCTATAGAATTATTTTTCTGCTTACCTAGTAGATTTCCTCTATTTTGTATTTTCTCCTTTGTCACCTTTTTGATTTTTTTATGGCATTAAACGAGTCCTACTCAGGCAAATTATACTGAAGGACCTATTCCTTCAAATCTTCACTTACCCGTTCCACCCTTTCATTAATGTCAGCAAGCTGGCATTTACTGTCCACTTACTAGGGACCACCTCTGTGTTCTAAGTGCTTTACAAACACGGACTGCTTTGATTTGAACAACAATTCTATATGATAGTTCTATTCAGGTCACCTTTTCACAGATCAGGCAAAAAAAAAAAAAAAGTCAGTTAGTTCAAGGTGATGTATCTTGCACTTGTATCTAGCAAGTGCAAGAGCAAGAATTCCAACCCAGCCAGCCTAATTTCAGAGCCTGCTCTAAAACCACTAATCTGTTTTACCTCTCAGTCATTCAGAACCAGGTCAAATACCTGGTTCTACTACTCACTAGTTGTTTGATTTCAGCCAGGTTGCATGAACTAGTTAAACTTTCCTTTCCTCATTTCTAAAATAATGTCCAATATTCCCTTCAAAAAATTGGTTATGGCATTAGATAGGGAGATATATATAACATGCAAAATTAGAGCATAACTACAGTCCAAGGAAATACAAAAGAAAATTAAGAAAGTTTGAAAAATTGTAAAAGCCGAGGAATGACTACCTCATCATTCATGGATGAGAAGAGTAATGGAAGAAAAGGCACACATTTACTAAGTACCTGTTCTATGTATCAAATAATAGACTCAAAGATAGCAAAGCAGATGATTTCATAAAATAATGGATAAGTGATTTTGCCCTAGTTTTCCTGAAAAGAACTAATAGTTGAGATTTGACCAATAATGCACATATGTTGGTGTGAAAGTACTGACTAATATTGGTGTGAAATGTAAACATCAAATTCAAATACACTGTCTCAGGAAAACTCGTAGAGGTGGCACTATTGTGTGTCTGGAGTCGGGTGTCATCAAGCTTTTTCTACAGAGCAAAGAGTCTTCAGCAGAGAGGTACCATTAGGTGAGGAGAAGGAAGGAGGAGATGTGGAGATAAATGACAGGCAGGTTAATTTAGAAACTTGAATACAGGAAGCGTGTTGATGAGTAGGGCTTCCTGGCTGCATGGATGATGACATTAGTGGGTGATGAGAGAGACCAACGTGGACAGTTTTCCAGAGGGTGTTTTAAATCTCAGATCTGTTCTAATGGACTGTTAGGCAATATCCAAATATGTTAAAATCCTTTTTAAAAACATCATTTTAAATTTTCTAAATTTATTTATTTATTTCGAGAGTGATAGAGCACGAGTGGGGTAGGGAGAGGGAGAGAGGGAGAAAGAATTCCAAGCAGGTTGTCAGGCTGTCAGTTCAGAGCCCGATGTGGGGCTCAAACTCAGGAACCATGAACCAAGATCAGTGACCTGAGCCAAGATCTAGCGTCGGGTGCTCAACTGACTGAGGCACTGAGTCACCCCAAAACATCCTTTTAAAATAGTGGATATTAAACAGCAGAGAAGTAGTGAACAAAACTTGACCATGTAGATTGGTCTTTGATTAAAAAATGAAACTACTCAAGTTAGTTTGTAATTTGGTGATGAAAGTGGGCTTTTCTTACCGAAAAACAAAAGTGGCAAGTTTAACCCCTGACTTCATTCAAAGGGAAAAAGAGATGCAACATGACATATTCTGAACTATTTCTATTTTTAATCTGCATGTGAAAGTTACAAAAATAAAATGGGGGAAGTGATATCCTTAAGCCGAGTGGTGACATTTTCTTTTAGAAAACTTCTTAACAATTAAAGATCATAGCTATCTCCAAACAATATCATTTGAAAGAGTTTGCAACAGCAAAGTAAGTTTTTTCACAATTATTAAGGACAATCATACATGTCTGTAATACTTGTTACTTCAAATCATTTCCTTAAACATCATTCATCAATACTCACATCATCTTATCTATATCCATAACCTATTATATTGATCATTTATGGTTATAATCTCTTATCTAAATATAGTTTTCTAGATCTTATTTATAAGATAGATTTTATTATTCCCATTTTATTTTATTATTATTATTTTTTTTAATGTTTTATTTATTTCTGAGAGAGAGAGAGATAGCATGAGCAGGGGAAGGTCAGAGAGAGAGGGAGACACAGAATCTGAAACAGGCTCCCGGCTCTGAGCTGGCTGTCAGCACTGAGCCTGACATGGGGCTCGAACCCATGAACCATGAGATCATGACCTGAACCGAAGTTGGACGCCTAACCAACTGAGCCACCCAGGTGCCCCTATTATTCCCATTTTAGAGGAGAAAAAAACAAGGCTTAGCAAAAGCAAGTGATATGAAGGAAAAGGGTATGTGGTTGAACATAGTGCTAGTCATAGGACCCTAGTCTGTAGTTCAGATTTCTGGACTACAACTGTCTTTCAGTCAGTACCTATGTTTGCCAAATTCATAAATTTTCAATTTTTGGAAGCAAAGTAAGTTATTACATAAGCATTTATTTTAAGTAGAGGAGACGTTAAATTTAAATTAAACATTGAGTGGCACTGATTGATTATAAATGAAAACATCATAGCTTGTAATTAGATGCTTCTATTAAAAAAAAAAACAAACTTCCTTCTCCTCCTGTTTATTATCATGTTGTTGAGTTGTTTGTAAAATAATAATGCTAGAGATCAAGAGAGAAAAATGAGTTTCCTCTCTCCCACCAATAACTTGTAGTAATGGAAATACAGAAGATTACCCTCTGATAGTTAAATTAGAAAAATCAATGAACCTAATGAATGAGCTGTCTGGTTTCAAATGGTTTCTGGCTAATAGCCTTATAAACTTCCATAAAATTATCTATGAGATTCAGAAAAAGATGTAAATTCACAAGACCTAAATATTATGGCTCTCACATAATATATTACTGGTATATGCGAAGAATTTTTACTAAATATAAGATAGGAGGAACTGGATGAAGGCTGGGAAGTGGTTTTGCTTCTGTGTATTACTCAATGAAATGTAAAGACATCCTCCAGTTGAAAGGACATGAGAAAACATGGGATGCTTCTCACTAATGCACGGCCTCTTGTTCAGAAAGGCAAGGTCTACTTCAATAGAAAACTGCACAGTCACCTACTGCTAAAGGGCACTGGTTGTAGTCTTTTACATAATCCTCTGTACGGCATGTTGGAATAGCTAGTAGAATAAGGAAAAAAGTCCCACAAAGAACAAGAGCCTTCCTACATGAAAGTGGCAGCTAACTATGAAAATTCAATCTGGAAACATGCATACTCACTTGTTCTCAAGTTGTCTGAGGAAGAGTTTTAACCAGCACTCAAATACTCATCTCCAAGTCTGCTTTGCAAACACCGGTTTCAATATTTTTCCTATTATTAGAAGAAAACATCAATATTCAAAACGCTACCAATGAACAGAATGGGAGAGCTGAAGGAAAAAGGCACTATGAAAGACAGGGTCCCCCAAACAAACAAAGAGACCAAAACATGAACAGCTTACTGATATGAATTGTATCCTGGACTGGCTGCTCTACTCTTAACTTTGAAAATTTGGGCAATTGGCTTACTATTCTATGCCTCAGTTTTCTCATCTGTAAATTGGGATCAATAATTGTTCTGATTCATGCATTTGTTCTTAGGATCAAAGGTGCTAACACACATGGAGTGTGTGGTGCCATCACAAACCCTCAGTACATGCTTCTCTTGCTCCCCTCCCCCCCATCGTTCTCAAGAGATAACAAAGTAGAAAACTTTTTATGGTATGACACGATACTAAAAGATGCAACCACTCTACAACAAAGCAGACATCTATAAGAAGCAGCTGCGATAGAAAGATAACAGAGCAACGTGCAAAGAAAATAAGTAAAGCTAGATAAGTAAAAATTGAAGGAACTTTCATATTGTCTCAGCAGAATTAAAATAATCCAACAAGAGAATAAAGAGAAAAATTAATAATGTGGAAAGTGAGGCAGATATTAATTAAATATCAATTCAATTTATATTGAATTGTACTGAATATGGACTATGGGCCTACCATGTACCAAACTTGGAATAAACTGGGGGAAAATGGTGTATTAAAGATAGTTCCTGCCTTCAGGAAAACCCCCCCCCCCCCCCCCGTGTGTGTGTGTGTGTGTGTGTGTCTCCTTCCCTCACTTCCTCCTCCCCCCTCCTTCCTAATATACCTACCTAGGTAGAGGTAGAGTGCTTGATTCAGGGAAGACTAAAAGACTCAGCTTAGTTCAAAACAGAGGAAATTACAGAGGCTAAAAGCAAGAAAAAACCATATTTCTCACTGATCTTGAACCTCAGAAAAATCGAGGCTGGTTTTTTAACCATAAGGAGAGAAGCTTTCTGAGCATGAAACCAACAAGGAATGGAGGAAAACAAACCCAAAGAAACAAAGCAACAATGAACAAGGTATCCTGGATGACATCATTTGAGTTTCTAGCTCAATCGTGCCTGAGCTACTCCAGACATTTTCAGTTACGTGAAACCATCCATGCATTCGCTTTCTGCTGAAGCCAGTTTGCATTGCTATTTTTTTTTCTTTTTGCCACTGGCAACTGAGTCATAGTGATGCATCATAGTTAGCTCGACACAAACATCATTAAAGGGACAAATAAAAAGTCTGATGTAAAATATAATATAAACAAACTGGTTTTAAAAATCCACATGCAGGGGCGCCTGGGTGGCTCAGTTGGTTAAGCGTCTGACTTCGGCTCAGGTCACGAGCTCGCAGTCCGTAAGTCCGGCTCTGTGCTGACAGCTCAGAGCCTGGAGTGTGCTTCAGATTCTGTGTCTCCCTCCCTCTCTACCCCACCCCCACTCACACTCTGTCTCTCTCTCTCTCTCTCTCTCTCTCTCTCAAAAATAAACAAGAAATTTTTTTAAATCCATGTGCAGAAAAGTGCGAACATTTTACAGATTATGAATATGTGGTAAGAGTGAATTTGGAATGTTATGATTCTTTAAAGGTAATCCAAAATTGCTATGTATTCCCTATCTACCAATCATTTATTTATTTAAGAGAAATCTTGGAAATTTTCTTCAAACTTTGAGAAAGAAGACTTCAGATTGGAGCCAATTTATCAAGATTTATTTATCCCAAAGTGCCTGCATTCTTCTGAGTCTAACTGGTTCATTCTCTAGCAAGCTACGTTTCTCCACTGTCTAACATACTGGCTTTCCCAATGGGACATGCTTTAGACTATGAACTGATCCGTGCCTCCAGAGCCATTCTAACACTACCAGATTGTGATACTATGAAGACCATGAGTACAGATTGGCAGAACCAGGCTGTGTACAATTGATTGGTACAAATGGTTTCAAGTGTACAATGAGGCTTAAAGTTTAAAGAAAAATAGTAAGTAGATATCCATAAGCAGGGGCAATGACACTCCATGAAAGAGATTTGAAAGTATAGGTTATCTGTCTCCTAAACACTGAATGTTTACTTTAGCGATCCATTATTTTAAACCTTGTAAGTCCTCTAATAAAATGCAAATAATCTGGGGAGACACAGCAGTTCAATTTAGTGTAGCAAAGACTGGTATGTACACCAGATGCTTTGCTAGACTCTGGGGACAAGGACTCGGGAGAAAGGGAGCCTGAGGGAGAAGTGCTTTGTCTGGCAGTCAGGTTAGCCCAAATCAGCCATTGCTTGAATTCCATTGGCCAGGCCACAGGATTGAGGTTAGAATAAGACCAACCTGCACATGTGGCCCAAGACCCAGGGGAATGGTCACTTAAAGCAAGGGACAATAACCCATCGACAACAGGGTTTGCTGAGAGCTGATTTGATGTAGTAAAAAACGATTCTTCAAGGCTTTGTGCGTCAAAGATAATGCGCTTGTTTCCTGTGGTATATTGAGGAAAATTCTTCCAACACAAATTTCTCCTCATGTGATTCTGTCTTTGTGTAAGAAGAGCCCTCCATGCTACCTAATTTTCCTTTCATTTGTCCTGCAAATATGTATTAGGGACCGCTATATGCAAGTTGAAAATATGCTGGCTTTATAAACAGTCAGGAAACAACTTTCATTGCCAAATAGCAAAATATGGTTGAAAAACCTGCTTTGAGTATGCATGGCTTGGATAAAATGATTCCTCTGGTCAACTCAGCTTTCATTCATAACAACACAACTGTTTATTTTAAACTGAAACTCTTATTTACTCTATTCATTATTATAAATCCAATCTAGGTCAAACTTCAAAAAGTTTCCATATATTTTCTATCAGTCTTAAACATTTTTTAAATGTAAAAATGATTTTATCAGTGACAGTTATCAATTCCATTCTGTAGCCTGTACCAGACTTCCTAATCCTGAGATTTTTATAGATGGAAAGACATTAATGCTTATTGCCTGCCTATTAAAGGCCAAGTAGTGTGCTGCTGTGGGCTTTTATAGATTTTTTTTCACAATATGCTTTATGTTTTCCTATCTTTGAAAATACTACTCTGATGTTAACACAGATGGAATATGATATATTACACAAAAGTTTCATTAATCCTCCATTGTTCCACATGCAATCAAAAAAGAAAGCATCAAGGATATCATTCTTGTAAACTTGATATTCAGTAACACATATTTTTTAATTCTTTTAATGTTTTATTTATTTCTGAAAGAGAGAGAGAGCACATGAGCAGGGGAAGGTCAGAGAGAGAGGGAGATACAGAATCTGAAACAGTCTCCAGGCTCTGAGCTGGCAGTCAGCACAGAGCCAGGTGCAGGGCTTGAACTCACAAACTGTGAGATCATGACCTGAGCCGAAGTCAGATGCTTAACTGACTGAGACACCCAGGTGCCCCAAATAACACATTTTTAAGAAGTCCTTTTCAATGTATCAGTCTTGGAAATGTTCTTAAAGTTGTATTTTTGAGTTTTTAGTATTAATTATAAAATAACCTATGATTATTGTCTAAAAGTTAGAAAACATTGGTAAACTCTAGAAATAGATGTGGATAAAAACAGGTACAAAGAGTATTTTATATTATATATATGTTTGTCTATCTCCCTTGATATTTCTCTCTCCACTTACTTGAAAGCGAGAAGACTTACACTCCATGCTCATTATTGTCTTTTTGATCCCTTAGCCAAGTTTTAAAACAACTCTACCTAGAGTTAGAAGACCTATTGTACTCTTCAGGCTATGGTTAGGTCATGTTAGCTTCAGTTGCTTTCTATCTAGGTAATGGGTTGGTCCAGTTGCTGAGAGCAGTGTTTTAAAACCCGGGTCTTCATATATCCCCCAAATGAGAGGCCCTTCCTCTTCAGGCATCATAAACTCCTCTCCTAGTACACTGTCACTACTGGGTCTTGATCATTCTTTTCAGGTACAGCTAACTGGTAGATGAAATATTCAAGCAAGGTCTGGAAAGTTCCACCCTATGAGACAGCCATTCTGCAGACAATCAGAGCTGAGCAGAGTGACCCAAAGTCCAAGCCAGTGTGAACCTGACAGCCTGATTCTCCATCGTCCTCATTCCATTATTGCTCCACCAACTTTATGACAGGCTGTGCTGTGATACTCTGACACCATGGTGCGTCCTGGTACCGCTGCCACTGCCATTCATTCAAGTGTCCTGCAAATGCCACATAGTCTGTCAGGCAGTAGAGATGCATAGATTAAAAAGATGTGGCTTCTGTCCTCAAGGAGCTAGATCACAGAAGCAGATAAATGGAAATCAAGAGCAGTACAGTAAAGGGGCGCCTGGGTGGCTTAGTCGGTTAAGCGTCCGACTTTCGCTTAGGTCATGATCTCGCTGTTCGTGGGTTCGAGCCCCGCGTCGGGCTCTGTGCGGACTGCCAGCTCGGAGCCTGGACCCTGTTTCAGTCTGTGACTCCCTCTCTCTCTGACCCTCCCCTGCTCACGCTGTCTCTCTCTCTCTCTCTCCTAGAAATAAATTTAAAAAAAAAAAAAAAAAGAGCAGTACAGTAAAGTACATCCAAGATTTTAAGGATTTATTAGGAGTGTACTTTGAGGAGAATTGCCACTACCCTAACACACATCAGCCATTCCAAAGACATGTCCAAGTCTAGACTTTCCAGTTCATTAAATTGGTTCTGGCTTCTCACTAAGAGTTTTATTCTTTTTTTTTTTTTAATGTTTTATTTATTTCTAGGAGAGAGAGAGAGAGAGACAGCGTGAGCAGGGGAGGGTCAGAGAGAGAGGGAGTCACAGACTGAAACAGGCTCCAGGCTCCGAGCTGGCAGTCAGCACAGAGCCCGACGCGGGGCTCGAACCCATGAACCGCGAGATCATGACCTAAGCAAAAGTCGGATGCTTAACCGACTAAGCCACCCAGGCGCCCCAAGAGCTTTATTCTAAAAGGTTTTCTAGCCTCACCACAAGCTCAGTATTGGGTTGAATTGATTTCTAGGGTTGTGTTTGGAGTATGGACTTCAGGGGACCCCACAGTACCCCAATTTCATGGTTTTCAGGGTTTCCTGCATCATGTTCCAATGTAAGATTTCTCAGAATGTGTGGAGGTGTTGCGGTGATGGCAGTTACAAACTATTGTGAGCAAAATGACTTTAGATGGTTTGAGGTCAGGGCATCAAAATAAGTGATTTTCTTTTCTTTTGATCCATCAATACTTTTGATCACTTAAAAAGAGGAATTGATGGTCCATGCCTATATATGTGTGATACCATTCTATTAACATTAGAAAATGAGAGAAGTTTCAGAGCATTTGACAAATAAGCATGACTTACTAGTATTAAATCACATTTACTATTGTTTTCTTTTTGCATGTTTACCTCTTAATATATGACAGTAATGCTGAGGTATTTTTATTGAAGTGTCAGTGATATGCTACCTTCTCAATAAATTCATTTTTATTTTAAATATGTATACATGCATGCACTGGAATACCATCTAGTAATAAAAAATGAATAAACAACTAGTACATGCAGAATATTGAGGAGCACATTATACTGTGTGAGAGAAACCAGATACAAAAGAAAAATACCATATGGTTCTATTCATAGAGAACTTTGTAAGTGACAAAACTCATATATCATGAAAAAAAATCAATAGTGTTTACCTATGGCAGAGAAAGAATTTACTGTAAAGGGGCATGAAGAGACTCTGTAGGGTGTTGGAAGCATTCTGTATCTTGACCTGGTAGTGATTAAATAGGTGTATGTAAGTTCGTCAAAACTCATACAACTATATATTTAAAATTCATACATATTTTGAAACATTTTAACTCAGAAAGAGAGACTGTGTGTGTGTGTGTGTGTGTGTGTGTGTGTGTGTGTGTGTGTGTGTTTTGGGTGAAAAGAATAAATGTGCCATATTGAGTTATGCCAATTTGAGTAAGACTAGAAATTGCCTCTCCCAGAACCTCCTTCCCTGTGTGGCCCGAGAGGTCCCGGTGCAATTTGGGAAGCAGCTGTGAAGCAGAAATCCTCATTCTCCAGAGGCATTTCTGGTTAGAGATCACATCAGTCCATGATACAGGAGCCAGCAGGTCCCAGATGTCCTTGCCCTCCTTTGCCCTGTATCCCGCTCCTCTTCCTGACCCTGTTGACCAATAGTTGCCCCACGTCCACCACTAGAAACTTAGCTGTGTAGCCACAGAACTGGCAGAACTGGCAGCTGTTTCCATAGATACATCACAAACCTCCCTCCTAAGGTCTTACTGCAGACACAAACATATTGGCTTCTCAGATGTTCCCGCTATTCTGTTGCCAGATAAAATACAGGACACCCAGTTAAATTTGTCTTTAAGCAAACAATGAAAAAAAATTTAGTATGTCACATATATTGCACAGGACATAAAAATCATGTGTCATTGATCTGAAATTCAAATTAACTCTATGTTGTCTGTTTTTAGTTGTGAAATCTGGCAACCTTATCCTGCAAGTTCTGATTGAGTACCTATGCCTGTGTATCTGCTGGAATGATCGGTGTTTAACACCCTCATTTAAATTTTTTTAAATGTTTATTTATTTGAGAGAGAGAGAGAGCATGAGCAGGGGGAGGGGCAGAGAGAGAGAGAGACACAGAATCTGAAGCAGGTTCCAGGCTCTGAGCTGTCAGTACAGAGACCGACGCGGGGCTCAAACCCATGAACTGTGAGATGAACCTGAGCTGAAGTCAGACGCTTAATCGACTGAGCCACGCTGGCAACCTATCTCCCCCCTCACTTTAGACCTTTACTTTCCTGGATTGTCACATATGAGTGTAAGGTCTAAGTAATAAAATTAATTATTTTAATTAATATCATTAAGTCCCTGATTCATATAATTGTGGCTCTGTTTTTCTGGGTGAACTCCAATTGATACAGAGAGTGGATTTAAAGGGAAAATTTAACGACATGTATGCGCATAAGACAGTTAACTATGACCAAATTCGAGCAATGGCACGGCTGCTCTAAGATTACATGTTTTACTTCAGTTGCCATTGGAGTGCCCAGGGCACTGCTTCTCCATAGACGACAGCTTGGCATCATGTTTACATAGGTATGTCTCGAATTTGGTTTTTCTCCTCTTTTGACAGGTGATAACTCCCCTTGACTACACCCAAAAGAGGCAGCATGTTATAGTCATAGATAGCATGCATTTTATTTAATTTTTTTTCTTTTAAAATTCTGGTATTTTTTTCAATCTTGATATTCATATCAATACATAGAGATAGAAATGTTTTAACGACATTGAACTCTATGATACACATTCATTTGGATTCCTCATTTCAGTAAACATTGAACCATGGCTAAACCTCATGTTTTAAAATATTTGTCACAAATATGGTTTCCTTTTCAATGTATTTAAAAATGTTTTAATTAATTTTTTAAATTTACATCCAGGTTGGTTAACATATAGTACAATAATAATTTCAGGAGTAGAATCCATCACTTACATATAACACCCAGTGCTCATCCCAACAAGTGTCCTCCTTAATGCCTCTTGTCCATTTAGCTCATCCCTCCATCCACAACCCCTCCAGCAACCCTCAGTTTGTTTTCTATGTTTAAGAGTCTCTTAAGATAATGAATTTTAAAGGCTAACCTGCCTGCGAGTAAATCTACCTATTAGTTAGGTAATCTTGGGCACATTCGATAACCTTGCCTTACAAATCCACGTGAGCTTGATAATCTCTACTTTATACAGTTACGCGAGGATTATTTCACATATGTGAAGTCGTGACAGAGCAACTACCACAAAGTAGACATTTCTCATAGGCTGTTTCATCTTGGTACAAGAACAACCACTTCTATTTCTAAAATATTTAATTTTCTTAATCTAGAGGCTTGCGCAAGTCTTGTGTAGAAAACTTTTCAGCCCTCTGGCTCCTGGGAAATACATTCAAGTTATTGAAATCTTTCATTTAGTTATGAACTTACAATGCCCTTTCTTCCCTTAGAAAGCAGGCACACTCCAGCATGTATTTTAGGTCTCAATATATTTGAGCTACATATATCTGAGCCATATTTGATTTTGCTGACATGTTTACATTTCAGGATCATAGAAACTGGTTGTTTCAGATGATTTTAGTTTGTGGTATTTTGTTTAAATCCCCGAAGGAGTGGGAGAACCTTTATGAAAACCCAACTTTTTATTTGTCTTTTAACTTGGCAAAGAAAGAAAGCCAAGTCTGGAAATAATAAAAATTTAGAGCTGATATATTCCTGAAACAAGGAAGGGATGAGTCACAAAAGCCAAAAAAGGAAAAAAAAAAAAAAGTTTAAACTGGCTACATATTTAATGACATTAAATAGTTATTATTTTAAAGTGTGATTATGGTACTATGTTTATGTTAAAGGGAACAATCCTCATCTTTTAGAGATTAAAAAGAAAACAAAAAGGTTGGAAGGCATTGTTTGATTTCACGGAACATGAGTATCTTATCCAGAGTCAGGTGACTGTCGTATAACCAAATAGAGACATTAAGATTCTTGGCTGCCCTTTGAGAGCTGGAAAGAAGCATCCTGGGTAGAATTGGAGATTGAGTCACTCTGAAAACAGAAGTGATGGTAGCAACAGCCTTGATATAAGGAGAGACATCACTTTTTGAAAATACTCGGAAAATGTTCCTGATCTTTTCTGTCTCTTCTCCTCTGAGGAATCTCCCTCTCCATAGCTACATCATGAGTCCTGATTCACCCTCGCATCCTAACTTCCAACTTGTCTATCTTCTTAACTCACCATTCCAGATAAAGGCACAAATCTTCTGCTCTTACAACTTTCTGCAAACCTCCAAGAACTGTTTCAGCTTCTCTAACTCCTGCTTGCTCTCGGTTCTTTTGCAAAGATTTTTCTCCATAGATCTTAGTGAACACTTACTTATCTTAAACTTCTTTCTCCACCTCTTCTTGTATTTCCCTGTCAGTTATTGATTGGCCCTCCACCCAGCTCCAATCCAGAAAATTGTCTCAGATGCATTCATCTTACTACTGTTACTATCTTTTTCTTGAGACATTGTGGTAGTTTCTTAATAAATCATCCCATCTTCAATATTTTCCTCCAATTGATCTATCATTATATTGTTGATGAAGCAATGAAAAAGTGCTTTTTCAATGATGCTATTCCCTGGGGCGCCTGGGTGGCTCAGTCGGTTAAGCGTCTGAGTTTTGCTCAGGTCATGATCTCACGGTTCATAAGTTCAAGCCCCTCACTGGGCCCTGCACTGACAGTATGAAGCCTACCTGGGCTTCCCTCACTCTCTCCCTCTCTCTCTGTCCCTTCCTCCTCACCTTTCTCTCACACAAAATCAATAAACTTAAAAATAAATAAATCCCTATGCTGCCAGTACTACTACTACAAATGTAAAGAAGTGGAAGATTTAAGTACACATTCCTCAAATTCCTTTTAAAAAAAGATTTTAAAAGATGCCATTCCCTGATTTATACTTTGCGTAGTTCTTTAGTATCCATAGAAAAAATGTCTAATTTCTTTACACTAAAATATTTATATAGGTATTATCTGTTTATCACACTTGTTATACTACAATCTCATGAGCATAGCAACTTTGCATGTATATTTCACTGCTGTAATCCCAACACCTAACAATGTCTGTCATATAGTCATTCCTCAATAAATACACATTAAAGGAATAGCAACTGTAAAAATTATAATAATAATAAAAGCTATGCTTTTGGAGTATTTATTATGTGTCAGGTCCTACCCTGAATATGTTGCAGATAGAATCTCATTCACACCTCAGAATAATTATTTAAGGGAAGGACTTTTATAATCTCCATTTTTTATATGAGAAAACTGAGCCACAGAGAGGTTAATCACTTTGCCCAAGTCAGTAAGTCCACCCTGTAACTGAGCTGATTCAATTGATTCATTGACAAACCTTTATGAAGCATTTACTGTTGGCTAAGTACTGTTTGTTGCCATTGTTGTGTCAAGGATAGAAAAGTTAACGAAACAAGCAAAGTCACTGATTTCATGGAAGCTGGAATGTTGGGATGGACTGGACAGAGGAAAGAGAAGGGCGAGAGATAATGGGCTTTGTGGACCATGGAATCGCAGTATTTTAAGTCCCATTTACACAGGTAATTATTAAAACTAGTCATAAAGAAAACATCCGAGAAAAATATCATTAGCAGGAAGCAATTATTGTAATCCATCAGAAACAATTGATATCGATGAAGCCATTACTTCCCATGGCTTAATAAATGGATTTCATTCATATATACCTTTGTGCTTATTCTGGGAGAGAGGGCCTCAAATCATGGCAGACATAAGAGAAAGAAGCTGTCACCAGAGCAGACCACAGCCTCTGTGATAAGAATACAGGCAATAATCAGAGAGTTTTAGCTTTTCACAAATGCAGGCAGGTAGCAGAGACTCGTTCCTCCTTGCTCAACTGTAGATATCCAGAAAAGTGACACTGTTGGCTTTTTAAGAAACAAAATTCAGAGGCACCTGGGTAGCTCAGTCAGGTAAAGCATGACTCTTGGTTTTGACTCAAGTCATGATCTCACGTTTCGTGAGTTCAAGACTGGCCATGTGCTGACAGTACAAAACCTGCTTGGGATTCCCTCTGCTCTCTCTCTCTCTTTCTCTCTCTCTCTGATCCTCCCCTGCTTACATTGTCTCTGTCTCTCTCAAAGTAAATAAATAAACTTGAAAAATATTAAATGGACATTTATATTAGGCAGAAAAATAAAAGCAGACCCAAAGAAAGAATTTGGGTGCCATAAGAGAGGTGATCCCAGAAAGCACAATGAAGGAGGGGGAAAGTAAGTCAGGAAAGGGAGGCAGGAGAGGCAGAAAGTGTGTGTTAATGACAGAGTTACCACTATGAGCAACTGAGGCTGAGCCTCACTGAGTCTCATATCGAGCACACCTCAGAATTCCCAGACCCAAAGGGCCCGGAGCTGGGGATTTTGTCCACAGACCACAAACCCTCACTGGTTGAGAGCGCTCCTGGGTCGTACTCCCCAGCACTTTTGTTATTCTCCACTCATGGGGTCAGATTAATCACTCAGACACTGAGTCACAAGTGGTCAAGGGAGCTGTAGGTGTAATGGAAGCTTCCTGCTGAAGCTGCAGGAGGGCTCTCTCTCCGGAGAATGCCCGGGAGATGTGATAGAGCACCAGCTTCAGCGGTGACAAACCAGGAAATGGATCAGTCACCCTTGCTTCTCCCGGAGTCACACTCATAAACATAAATGGACTCCAGGGCCAATATATGCTTTTTTCAATTTATGGAATCACTGTAAAAGGAAGTATAGTGGGATTAAGTCTTTTGTCTGTATGACACTGAGTTCTCATCACACATGAAAAACCTAGGAAAAAAGTTATTCCTAACACTTCACCTGTTTCTTCATGGTGAATCAACATAGAAATACTAGACCAAAGACAAATTTTATAATTTGCATTGAGCTTTCTCAAAAGAAAACATGAAGTAATCTATGCCTCTCTTTGCCCTCCTCATAGTCTATAATCTAGTCCTTCTTCTCTCTCTCTCTTTTTTTTTAATTTTTATTTATTTTCCAGACAGAGAGACACGGGGTGTGAGCAGGTGAGGTCATAGAGAGAGGGAGACATAGAATCTGAAGCAGGCTCCAGGCTCCGAGCTGTCAGCACAGAGCCCGACACGGGGCTTGAACCCTTGAACCGTAAGATCATGACCTGAGCTGAAGTCGGCCGCTCAACCAACTGAGTCACCCAGGCACCCCTCTAATCCCTCTTCTCAACACACTACCTTCTGTCCCTCTATACAGAATTCTTTGTTCAGTGAGAGATAATTTTTTGACTTAGAAAGTTGTCATAAAGCATAGAAATGAATTTATATGTATAAATATATATTCATATTCTGATAATATCTTCCAAAGATAACTTTCATCATCTTGTAAAACTGAAATATTATTCTAATTTTCTGCTATTCATGGCATAAGAAAAATTCCAATGACCATACAATAAGTCAACAAAGTTGAAATTTGGAATGAAAATCTTCACATAGATCAGCAAGAAGAAGAAAATGCTATGACAGTAATATTCATTTTCAAGTTATTACTAAAGACTATAAATAATGTTCAGGGTTTCATAAAGAATAAATGTATACTTTCTTCTGAAAAGTTGAAAATTAGCCCATTGAATATATAATTAATAAGTGATTTAGCTCATTTTCACAAATTACCCACATAATGTGCATTTGAAATAATTACCATTGTCTGACTAGAACTGTGCATTTTCCTTCCTGCTCACTAGTAATTCAATACTCTGTATAATTATAAAGGCATTTTTCTTTCTTTTGTGTTTTTTACCTTATCCTTGCCAGCTTTGTTATTTGGCTTTTATTCTTGTAAAAGCAATTATTACAGATATAGATTAACAGCTATAGCATAGTTTCTATCACTATTTGTTAGCCAAGGTTATTCTTCTATAGAGGTAATTAATGTCGAGTGATGCCTATTGAAAACTTGATGGGGAGTTTCCCTTGTCTCTGGATGGCCCTTTATCCAAGCTTTATTAAAAAATACTATTGATGTAACTCATCCCTATCTAGAGAAACTTGGTGAACTCTGATTTCTGTTGCAAAACCAGAATTCGGCTAAGAGACCTTCTTCTGACCCTAGCAGGTAGGATGCAGACCCATGACTAAAGTTCAGACTGTCATATGTTTTGAAATGTGAATTACTCATCTAAAGATGGTTTCTGTAACATTGACCATGGCCGCAGTGGTGTCCTATTGCAGTGGCGAGCTACTGACACAGATGGAGTAGGTTGGTGGTGCCAATGATATTATGTTCACCAGATTATTTTTGGAATGTGGCCCTAACTGGGCTTCCTATTTCCTAAAGTCCCCCATTCCTGAACTCAATTCTCAAGACTTCCCATTGTTCCTATGATGTATTCAATAGCCTTCCAAAAGCTTATCTTTATGCTTAAATTTATCTTAATCATATTTTGTTACTTATAAACTAGTGCCCAACTGGTACATATATTTTATTATAATGTTAACATAGTGGTGATGTCTTAAATGTGTGAAATTTGTCTCAGTTTTCAAAGTACTTTTATGTGCATTATCATATTTTTAGCTTTGTTGCAACATATTTATTTATATGCAATATATTTAATGCAATGTAATCGATATACAAAAATCTGTACATAACTTGATGAACTTGCATTTCCTTGGTGGTTACATGATTAGTGATATTAGCACTTTTCATTTACCTGCTGGCTATTTACATACATTCATAATACCATCACCACCATCAAGGTAATAAATATATCCAACACTTGCAAAAGTTTCTTTGCTTCTTTGTGTGTTTGATAAAAATATTTAACATAAACTTACCCTCTTTTCTTTTTAGTTTCTCTTTTTATAAATTTAAATTTTAGTTAGTTAACATACAGTGCAATGTTGGTTTCAGGAGTAGAATTCAGTGTTTTGTCACTTACATACAACACCCAGTGCTCACCCCAAGTATCCTCCTTTGTACCCATCACCCATTTAGCCTATTTCCCACCCTCCTTCCTCTGTCAACCCATAGTTTGTTCTCCATCATTAAGAGTTTCTTGTGTTTTTTTTCCCTCTCTTCTCTTTTCCTGCCTTTCCCATATGTTCATCTGTTTTGTTTCTTAAATTCCACATATGAGTGAACTCAAATGGTATTTGTCTTTCTCTGATTGACTTATTTCACTTAGCACAATACATTCTAGCTCCATCCAAGACTTCACCTCTTAACAAGTTTTTAAGTGGCCAATGTTATCGTCACCAATAGGCAATATACTATACAGCAGATCTCTAGAGCATATTCATCTTACATAACTAGATTATACTCATTGAACAACTTCCCTTTCCCCCTCCCCCAGTTCCTGGCAACCACTAATCTATTTTCTGCTTCTGTGAGTTGGACTATTTTAGATAGCTCATATAAATGGCATCATAGCAGTATTTGTCCTTCTTTAGCTATTTTATTTCACTTAGTATAATATGTTTCAGGTCCATATTTGATGTTGCAAATGTTATAATTCCCTTTTATTTTATGGCTAAGTAATATTTCATTGTATGTATATTCCACATTTTCTTTATCCATTTGTCTGTCAACGAATATGTAAGCTGTTTCCATATCTTGACTACTTTGAATTATGTTGCAAAAATCTTCTGCACAACAAAGGAAATAATCAACAGAGCGAAAATGTAACTTACAGAATGGAAGAAAATATTTGTGAACGAATGTTTAATAAGAAGTTAACTTCCAAAATATATAAGGAATTATTACAAATTAACCTACCAACAAGATTTAAAATACTCTATTAAAAATGGACAAAGGACTTGAATAGACATTTCTCCTAGGAAGACAAACAAATGGCTGAGACGTATATAAAAAGGTGCTCAACATCATTAATCATCAGAAAAACACAAATCAAAACCACAATGAGATATCACCTCACATCTCCCCTACAAAAAAAGATAAATGTTCATGAGGTTGTGAAGAAGTATGAGCCATTGGCAGGAATGTAAAATGGTGCAGCTGCTATGGAAAACAGTATGGAGGTTCCTCAAAAATTAAAAATAGAACTACCATATGATCTAGTAGTCCCACTTCTGGATATATGTCCCCCAAACGGTATTGTATTTCCTCCATAATATCAGATGAAAATAATGACCCTAAAAGAGATTAAGTAACTTGATAAGTTCATGCTGCTAGAAAGTGACATAACTTGAATCTGGTCTCCTGGCACACAGTCCAAGATTTTCTTAAACCATACTTCTTTATCCAGAAATGCAAAGCCTACAGTTTATTTCACTAAAAACCAATCTTTCGCTTATCAAATCCTGTCTAACTCAAACCAATAATAATTGGACCAATAAATGAATGATTAACAAAATGTGTTACATTTTTTTCTGGCTTTTAAGATATGCAGCTTGACAAATACACACTGTCTTGTCTCTCTCCACATTTCATTTTTCACCAAGGATAATAACAATGACACAAATGTTAATTCAAAATGTAACATTCAGGGGGCACCTGAGTGTCTCAGACAGTTAGTGTCTCACTCTTGATTTTGGCTTAGGTCACAATTTTACAGTTGGTAAGATGGAAACCCATGTCAGTGTCAGGCTCTGCACTGACAGCACTGAGCCTGCCTGGGATTCTCTCTCCCCCTCTTTCTCTGTCCCTCCCCTACTTCCGCACGCACACCCATGTGCACTCTCTCTCACTCAAAAAATAAATAAATAAGGATTTTAAAAAGCAAAAACAAAATGTAACATTCAAGAATTCTGGAATGAAGTCACCTTACCTTTTTAGAGATTCAAGTTATAAGGTACACAGAGAGCTTTTGAATGTCAGGAAGATTCTCAGGCAATGCTTATAACTTAAGTAGAAACTTTTTGTTTGTTTGTTTATGTATTTTTAGAGAGAGAGACAGAAAGAGATAGAGAGAGAGAGATAGCACAGGGGAGGGGCAGAGAGAGAGTGAGAGAGAGAATTCCAAGCAGGCTCCATGCTCTCAGCACAGAGTCCAACATGGAGTTTGAACCCATGAACCATGGAATCATGACCTGAGCTGAAATCAAAAGTCTGTTGCTCAACCAACTGAGCTACCCAGACACCCTGATTGGAAACTTTAACATCACAAAGTAATGTTGGAATACAATGTTGATTCCAGTTTAAGTTATCTTGTTTGAGCTCAGAGGGTTTGTTTTCTGCAAAATATATTGAGGAATGGTAAATTCTACATATTTTAAATGTGGGTAAAATATAAACTATAATTACTTTCACTAGGTGCTGTAGGTAAGCAATGAATTGCGGGAATCTACTCCTAAAACCAAGAGCACGCTTGGTTGTGTTGTTAGCCAACTTGACAATAAATTATATTAATTTTTTGTAATTAAAAATAAATGTTTAAGTAAATTTAAGGTGAAACTTCATATCTAAAACTAAACCAACTATTCTATAAATGTCAAATGTATCTAAAGTTTAATTATATATACATAAGAAGAAAAAGATTAAAAAATGCAGCAAAGGTTAAATAATGGGAGGTATTTTCTTGAATAATTTAAGAAACTTTAAAATGAAACTTCAATACTTAGGTATTCTTTTTTAATAGAAAAAAGGAAATCTAACTGTTTGGGGCAAAGAACTAACTCTTAGAATTAATAAATGTTGGGAAAATGCTATATATACATATATAATTATTTTCATATATTTTTTACCTCTAATCTTGAGTAAAAATATGATTACTTGCTTCTTTTGCTTATATCAACTACCTATGAAAGTCAGCAAAGTTCAAAATGGCAGGTATACTAGAACTCTGAAGGTTGTAATACTAAGGGAAGATTAATAAATCTAAAAAAAAGTAAAAACATTCTGTTTGGGGTAGAGGGAAGAGAGCTGAGTTTCTACTTCATTAGGCTGTCTTCTAGGTGACATATTTTGGTGTATTAGATGTTACTATGAAAAATGTCTCTAGGGGTGCCTGGGTGGCTCAGTCAGTTAAGTGTCCAGCTTCGGCTCAGGTCATAATCTCATGGTTCGTGGGTTCGAAGCCCCCATCAGGCTCTATGCTGACAGAGCCTGGAGCCTGTTTTGGATTCTGTGTCTCCCTCTTTCTCTAACCCTCCCCTGTTCATGCTGTCTCTCTCTCTCTCAGAAATAAGTTAAACACAAAAAAAATTTTTTTAAAGAAAAAGAAAAATGTCTCTAAAGGGATGTGCTTGGGATTGGCACATGTTGGAGGAAAAAGAAAACAGGTCTTGACAGAGGAAGAAACCAAGCTACAATGCAGTCTCTCTGGAGGCTTCTCCTGACCTTGAAAGGAGTACCAAGGATGGAAGGATCCTCAGAGAAGTTGGGAATTCAAGCAAAGAGGATCAAGCCTTTATACTTCCACATCTCTGTGTCATTAAATGTGGACTGCTCCACGAAATAGCCAAGGAAGCTATCTTCAGCTGAGGTAATCCCTGAAGAGGATGATAGCCAGCATCCTTGAAGCTGGTAAAATAAATCCTTATTTCTGAATAGTCTTTTTTTTTTTTTAAATGTTTTATTTATTTCTAGGAGAGAGAGAGACAGCGTGAGCAGGGGAGGTCAGAGAGAGAGCGAGTGACAGACTCTAAAACAGGCTCCAGGCTCTGAGCTGGCAGTCAGCACAGAGCCCGACACGGGGCTCGAACCCACGAACTGCGAGATCATGACCTAAGCCTAAATCGGTCGCTTAACCGACTAAGCCACCCAGGCGCCCCATTTTCTGAGTAGTCTTCTATGTGATGCCTAGTAGTGTCTCCCACAGAGCATGTCAACTGCTGCCGAGATCTAAGAGCTGACCATTGGCTCAAGTCTGGTAGAAATCATTGGTACACTCTTTTTCTTAATGATGCATGCTCAACTACAATGTGTAAGTTGCAAGCCACACAAAATGTATATCTCTTATTACTTACCGGTGAATAAATTCCTTCCTAGACTTCCTCATTCATTCACTGGATCAAAAACTATTCTCACTGCAGCCTAGGGAATGTCATTCATTGAATTCCTTTTCCTGGCTCATCTGCCACATGTCTGAGTTAGGAGTAGAGTTGGTTTCCCCTAAAACATTTGGAGTGTGAAGATGAAGTATGGAAACTTTTATGAAAACAGCGGTAGTTGCCAAAAGAAAGGAAAGCATGTACTGGGGAGGTATCCACAATGCCCAGAAATGGACACTGCAATGCTTAGGTTCTGTGGTGCCACATGCAATATTTTTTTTTTAATTTAATCCTTATTTATTTATTTTGAGACACACAGAGAGAGAGAGAGAGAGAGAGAGAGAGAGTAGGGAGGGGCAAAGAGAGAAGGAGAGAGAGAATCCCAAGCCAGCTCCACACTGCCAGTGCAGAGCCCTACACGGGACTCAACTCAAACTCATGAACTGTGAGACCATGACCTGAGCCGAAACCAAGAGTCAGAAGCTTAATCAACTGAGCTATCCAGGCACCCACACATGGAATAATTTATTTCACTAATTATGCAACAGATCTTTATTTATTGCTATCTTTAGACCAGGCACTAAGGATCCAGTGGGAAACTAGACCCACAATGTGTCTATTCTTCTTGATCTTCTATTTCAAGAGGGAAAAGGAAACAAGAAAACAATAAATAAGCTTATAGATTGTGGTAAGTGTGGCGAAAGAGACAAAGAAAGTAATGTGTTTGTCATTAAGGGAAGATGTCACTTAAGAAATGATGACCGGAATAAAACCTCCTTTAGAGGTCCTCTGGTAGACCAGAGAAAACCTCACAGAGAAGGTGACATTTTTGGCAATCCTGTATATTTTTTACATATCACTTGATAGAGAAAAGGAGAAAGGGAGGGAAGGGAGCAAGGGAAGAAGGAAAAGAAGGGAAGAATATTTATTAAAGATTGCACATTGTGAATTACCTTTTATGCCGCTATTCTTACTTCAAAGGAAATTAGAATGTATTCTATTCTACTGCCATAAAAATTTTAAAATCTTATACCTGTCTCAGGGACAGTTCAGAGAAAATTGCTAGATATAAAATGACTATATTTAAATGACTATCAGTGCTCTTGAACTTCAATTAGCCTGAGTGGTACTCCAAGCCCTGCAGCCAGGAAGCAAGATCATGAGGAGGGGAGAGGGGTGGGTTATGGAGCTGTTGAAAGGACGTACACTTTCATAAAAATACCATGCAGAGCCCAGCATAAAATAGGTATTTAGCACAAGCTTGTTGAAATGTATGCATATTAATACATAATTGTCTATACAAATAGTAAAACCAACAAACATATTGACTACCTACTCAGTGTAATGCTTTCCCCTACATTTTTGTGATGGGAGGAAATTGTATAATTAAAAATGACACCAATTCTTAAAGAATAAATACATAAGCTCTAGGACCACAGAGGAATGTACAAGGAGCAGTATTTAAAGTTCTTAAATGAATAAGCAATGCCCATAAAATTGCTCTTTGGTGCTTAAAAAAACCCACAAACTTATTGGTTTGGAGAAATGAAGATAATATTAGCTACTTTATTGGGTATCATTATGCCTTATGAAACCCATTCCAATTTATTTACATGTGCAAACTATTGCAATAAACTTTATTTACCCCACTGATGCAGATAAAAATTGTGCTTCAGGAAATGTACTTCGGGTAGAGAATAAAAAGTGTATTCTAAAAGTCAGTAAGCACATATATAACCAGTAGGGGTCTGTGGTAGTGAGTTTCCAATTATGGTTCCCAAATGAATCAAGGCTCTTGGTCTTTGCACCTTTGTGTGGTCCCCTTCCACAGTGATTTGGGGTTGGCCCTGTACAATCAAGAGAATGCAGAGGGAGTGATGCTTAGTGACTTTTGAGATTAAGTCATATCAATCCTTGCAACTTCTACCTGAGTTTCTTAAGATGATCCTTGTGGAAGTAAGTACCATAAAAGAATTCTAGTCATTGTGAGACTCCCAGGCTCTGCAGAGAGGTCACTTAGAGAGAGAAAACAAGATGCCTGACCAGGCCTGGTTATTTTAGCCATTCTAATCCAGGCACTGAACATGTAAAAAGAACCTGTCTTGTGTTTCTAACTTTGGCAGAGCCCACAGAAGAGAACTGAAAAACCCAACTCACACCCAAAATTATGGCCCAAGACATATTGCTCCCATCAAGCCGTAGCAGTCATCTCCAGCCATATCGGCAACTCCAGGTGAGACCCCCATTTTGTGGAGGGGAGGCGCCTCCTTACTATGCCCCAACAAAATATCTGATCCACAGGATGCTCACATATAGCAAATAGTTGCTATTTTACGCCACTAATAGCTTGAAATGGTTCGTGGCTCAGGAAAATATATCTAACCCAAAATTTGATACCTAAAGTAGATTTTTTTGTTATAACAGAAATGGAAAACATGTGCCTTTATATTTGGAACCAAATGTTGGGTAGCAGTGTGAGAGACCTCAAACAGACAGTGTGTGGCAGGGAAAGATAATGAGCAAAGTGTCATTGGAGACAGAAGAACAGATGAGTTGTGTTACGTACTGATGGAAAATTCAGCAAAACTGTTGTCAGAGTTAATTCAGATGTAGTACTTTTAGAATATGTCCGTAAATTCTTGGATATTTCCCACCCACCCCCCAACTCCGTCAAGAGGTGGAGCTTAATTTCCCTCCTTGATTGTGAGCTAAACAGTGATTTGTTTCTCACAGAGTAAAATGAAGATGTATGACTTCACAGATTAAGTCATAAAAGAACTGTGGCTTCTTTCTTGCTCTTTCTTTTGAGTCACTTACCCTGAAGGAAGACAGCTGCGATGGTAGAAGGATTCCCAGGCTGTCCTGTGAAACTGACAGCTTCAGCAGCACCCAGTGCTGAGTGGAAGAATTCTGCCAAGAGCTGTGTGAGTGAGCCACCTGGGATGATGATCCCCCAGCTCCAGTCACCCCTTCATATAACCGCCACCCTGCTGACATCTTGAGTGTAGCCTCGTGAGAAACACTGAGCCAGAGCCATCCATGTGAGGCGCTTCCAGGTTCCTGGTCCTCAGAAACTATGATTCTGTAAAGTAAAACTGTGTCTATGAACTGGAGAATTGTTTAGCAGATGTTAAGGCAGACTCTTGGAAAGGCCAACTGTTTTTTTCTGGTTGTGTATAATGCAATATGGCTGGAAAGAGATGAAATGAGGAAGGAACTCGTCACTTTTCAATCTGAATTTTGAGGCTATATAAAAGAGCTATAATTAGCTTCAGATAGCAAAAGATTGTCAATTTGAGAAATGGCTTCAAAACAAAGATTGAACCCAGTCAAATATAACCTCTGTATCATAATGGGATAAAATTTGCAGGGACAGGTAAAGTGTATTTTGCATGTAGATGGGATGTGAGTGGTTTTGGCCAGAGAACTGACTGGAAGACTGCATTATCTCAAAGATGGCAGCAATATCATCTCCCAAACCACAAGCTTCTCCTGAAATGTGACTTTCCTAATTCTTAATCAAGAGGTGACATTTATTTCGCAACCACCTGGAACTGACTGGGTTGGCTCTAACTACCGTAACACACAAACACCATGGAAGTGATGTCATGCGGTTTTGGGTACATCCCTTGGCCGGCTAGACAGCTTCCCTTTCCTGTCTCGTGGATACCAGACATCATGTAAGAAATGTGATTATCTGACACTACCGTGTTGTAAGAAGTGCAAGCTATGTGGACTGGCCCTACGGGGTGGCACATTATGTGGAGAGACCAACAAGCACTGAAGTACCCATCATGTGAATGGTAAACCTCTTACAATTAGATGTTCGATCCCCAAACAACCCAGCTGAGGTGTAGCACTCACCTGAGCTCATCTGTATTTCATGATCCAAAAATGAGTCAAATAAAATGGTTATTTTAAAACACCAAGTTAGGGGTAATTTGTAATTATTGTATAGCAACAGTAATTCCACATAACACTTGGATGATGCTCTATCAAGAAAGCACAAAGCAAACCTAGTGACTTGATTCTAGCAACCGAATTACAGTACAAGTGATGAGATGGATGCCACTTTGGTCATTCACTCATGGAAAGACTATGACTTCCATGTGGGTGTGCTCTCAACTCCAAGAGAAGCCAGCTGCCATGTTGTAAGACTGCCTTGGAAAGAGAAATGCCAACTGTTATGTCAGGATGACACTCAGGCAGCCTATGAAGTACTCCATATGGCACTTTGGGAAAGAGGCCTGAAGTCAACCATGTGAGGAAGCTTGGAAGATCTGTTAAGGCCTGCCAATAGTCACCTCAATGAGTCTGGGAACGGATCCCTACTCCTACTGCTCCACCCTTGTTGAGTCTTGAGACAGCTTGCATGTTGGTAGACAGTTTCAATGCAGTCTCTTGAGAGAATCCTACCCAGAACCACCCAGCTATGCTACTTCTAGACTGTTGAACCACAGAATCTATGAATTAATACATGTTTGTTGCTTTAAGCCACTAAGTATAGGGCAATTTGTTATGCACCAATAGATAACTAATACAATTCTCTTCTTAGATTTTTTTTGTTTTCTTTTTTTAATTTTTTTTTTTTTTTTTTAATTTCTAGGAGAGAGAGAGAGACAGCGTGAGCAGGGGAGGGTCAGAGAGAGAGGGGGTCACAGACTAAACAGGCTCCAGGCTCTGAGCTGGCAGTCAGCACAGAGCCCAACGCGGGGCCTGAACCCACGAACCGCGAGATCACGACACAAGCGAAAGTCGGACCCTTAACCGACTAAGCCACCCAGGCGCCCCAGATTTTTTTTGTTTTCTGTTGAGAGGTTTATTCTCTAGTTATTTCTTCTTTAACTTTAATCTATCTTTGACTGCTTATAAGATTTTCACCTTTTCCTATTCTTATCTACAGCTCTACTATTATGTGTCAGGTGCAATTTTTTCTGTATTTATCTTACTTGACATTTATAGTTATTCTTGAATTATTGTTTTAATAACTTTCTAATGATTTAGAAAATTGCATCTATGGCTTTCCACATGTTCTCTTTCTGACACTCCAGTTACATACATGGTAGATCTTGTCACTGTATCCCTAGGTTTATCATGTTTTGTGCTTTTTCCATCACTTTTATTCACTGTTATTCTTTCTCTATGCAGTGTTCTGACCTATCTTCCATTTTGTTAATGATATCTTTAGGTGTTTGTGATCTATTGTGAAACCTATCTTTTGCATTCATAAATTTCATTACTGTGTTTTTCAGGGCATACATTTCCATTTTCTTAAACACTATTTCTTTTCAGAGGTTCTCAATTATATCTGTTTCTTTGAAAATATTCAGAATACTTATATTAAAGTCAGTGTGTAATGCCACTATCTGAAACATATTCAAAATATTATTTTCCATTACCTGACTCCTTTGTGTGAATACTTTAATATCTATATTTTCCTTTTTTTGTAAAAAGTAATCTCGCTGCCCAACTTGGACCTTGAACTCACAACCTCGAGATCAAGAGTCACATGCTCTACCAAGTGAGCCACCCAGGTGCCCCCATATTTTCCTTTATTTTTTTTAAAAACTTTTTAACGTTTATTTATATTTGAGGGAGTGAAGCAAGGGAGGAGCAGAGAAACAGACACAGAATCTGATGCAGGCCCCAGGCTCCTATCTGCAAGCTGTCAGCACAGAGCCCAATGCAGGGCTCAAACTCACAAGCAGCAAGATCACACCCTGACCCAAAGTCAGATGCTCAACCGACTGAGCCACCTAGGTATCGTCTATTTTAAAAATTGTTAACGTTTACTTATTTTTGAGAGAGAGAGAGAGAGAGAGAGAGAGAGAGAGAGAGAGAGAACGAGGAGGAGAGGGGCAGAGAGGGAGACACAGAATCCAAAGCAGGCTCCGGGCTCTTAGCTGTCTTCACAGAGCCCAATGTGGAGCTTGAACTCAAGAGCTGTGAAATTGTGACCTGAGCCAAAGTTGGACACCTAACTGACTAAGCTACCCAGGCACCCCCAAAAAAATATTTTCTTTCTCTTGTATGCCTTTTTATTTTGGGTTTAGTAATATAAATTGTATTTCATTAAGACTAGTATTAAGTCTTCTCTTCTTCCAAAGGGATATGTATCTAGAACTAATAACCTTCCATGAGCTCAATCCAATTATTAAGAAGCAAGATTTTTTGAAGTTGGACATCATTACCCTGGAGAGTCAGAGAATCTACAGGACATTCTTACTCCCAGAGTGTAGCTCTTACTGGAGGTATTTATAAGCATTGCTTCCTTGACACCCATTCTGTCACTCCTAGCCCCATGGAATTATCAGAATTTCTACTCAGCTTCTCAACTTCTCACTCGTCTTTTGGCATTTTCCAAATACTAAGTTCCTCTTTCTGTTTTTTCTCTTCTTCAGGATCTCAGATTCATAATTTTTCAGTGCCTTGTTTGCTTTTTGATACAAGTGGATTTTTAAAATATATTTTGATTAGTTTTTCTATTTGTTCACGGTGGATTTTTAAAATATATTTTGATTAGTTTTTCTATTTGTTCATGGCGGATTTTTAAAATATATTTTGATTAGTTTTTCTATTTGTTCATGGTGGGAGTATTGGTCCACATTTCCTAGTCCCTGTGCCAGAAATACATATTCTTTCACAGACTTTTTTTAATCTCTCAAATGACAGAGAATTCATTTACTTTGTAGGGAAGCTGCTTTTTTGTTTTAAAGGAAAGATAAAAAATGTGTGTGTGTGTGTGTGTGTGTGTGTGTGTGTGTGTGTGTGTGTGTGTGTGTGTTTGGTTCCAGCAAATCTCTTTTTATAAGGAGATATTCTGTGCATGCATTTGTCCCTATATTTATTTTTATCTCTTGTGTTATATCACCATATTTATTATAGTTTTGTTGAACTGGGTACAGGCTGTGTGGGGGCAGAGGACATATGGGAAATTTTTGTAGCTTCCCCTAAATTTTGCTGTGAACCTTAAACTGCTCTAAAAATATGAAACCTTAATAATAATAATAATTCAACTTTGTTGAACTATATAACTATATTTTAACCACATTTGGGGAAAAGGAAAGGTATCCTTCTCTTTAGTATAAAAATAATAGTAGTCAGCTATGACACAGTAAGAGGTCACCTGCTATAGGAAAATGGATTTGTGATTATGCTTCTCTGCCCAAATTCAGAACCACAAAAGGTATAAAATCACAAACACTGGTGGGCTGAACATAATGGGCTTTTTGAGATGGTAAAAAGCTGAAACCAGAGATATACTATTCACTCAGGGTCGCCTTAGCATTACCTTTTTTGTTTGTTTTTCTGGGTGAGGATGTGGTCTTGCTGATACTGAGTATGGTTCAAACACCAGAAGCGCCTTGAGTTTGTAAATATTCCCTTAAAAAGAAGCTCAGCAATTATCTGTAAGCTCTTTCTACATAATGACTAAATCAATAAAGGAACTTTAGACTAACAAGAAATAAAAACTCTTTGAACCTCCAAAGGTGTTCATTATGCCAAATCCTGTGGCCAGTTCTCAACCTCTTGTCTTACCAAAGTCTCTGTGACACTGAGTCTGAAAGAGATTGGTTCACATGGCTTTTAACATATCTCATTTTCCTGTTTGTCTTGTATAGCTCTGTCTATTCCTTCTGAGACTCCCTTGCTAGTTTATACTTCTCTACTACCATGCTTCAAGGTTTGGATTTCAGTTCTCTTTGTTTCTCTATCTGTACTCTCTCTTTGGGTAATTTCATTCTCATTCTGTCTCATGGCTTGAAATATCTAACATAGAACTCCCAAATCGAGTCCAAATCTATCCGAACTTTTCCCTTGAACCTCGTTTTATACATCTCACTTAGTGATCACTCATGTAAAAAGGATATCTCAAACATAAATGTTCAAACTAGAACCACATCTTTACATACATACCTACTTCTTGTCCAAGTTACTCTTCCCCAAGTATTCTCCATCATCATGAAAGTTTCCATTAGTAACTCAGCTGCTTAGGCTTATGAATCATCCTCAAGGTATTTCTGTTTTGAATATGCCACATTCAGTTAATCTGTCTGTCCCACTACCTTGCTTTATTTCCTTATATTTTGATTGAATCTAGCAAATCTTAAACATCTTACCACTGTTACTACATAATTCAACTCTCTGTCATCTATTTTCTTGAGTACAGTCTCGTTACTGGGCTCCCTGTTTCCACATCTACTGCCATAGTTCATTCTCCATATACCTTCTGGATAAACATTTTTTTTGGAATGAGTGTTTACAAAGCTCAACAATATCTCACACTATTTGTACACCTTCAATGGATTCCACGTTGGAAGCCAAAAATTTCTGATTCTTTTGTATAAATAGCAAAACCTTATATGATCTGCCTCCTGCCTAACTCTGACATAATCTTCTACTGTTTTTTTGTTTCACTATGTTGTAGCTACTTTGACATTAATTTTGTGTCTTAAACAAACAAGCTTTTTCTTGCTTTTAAGTCCTGCTGTTCCCTTTGTGTAGAATATTCTACCTATAGATTTTCACAGGATTGATGTCTTTTCATTACTCAGGTCATATTTCAGATGTAAACTACTCAACATGCAGTACAATAACCAGGTATTGCTTAGGAAGGAGCCAAAGGGAAAATTCTGAGGTGCTTGACATGGTCCATATCTTAATCTATATGGTAAACAATCAAAAATATGACAAAAAAGTGAGAGAACAATGCTTGTAAGATTAGCGATTTTTATAAACTTTTGTGTGTGTGTATTCACACTTCATTAAGAGGTAAAAAAAAAAAAGAAATGAAACTAAAAGAAATGAAACTATCTAGAAGTCTCTCATGATCACCTATTTGAATAGTGTCAAAGCTCTACCCCCCTTAAGTCTCATTACTCAGGTATTTCCTTTGTAGAATTTAACACTTCCTGAACTAACCTAATCTGTTTAAACATTTTTGTGTTTATTAAATGCCTTCACCAGATAGAATATAAGATGTTAAGGACATGCATTTGGCTTTTTTTGTTTTTAAGTATTATATTTCTAGGCCCTTGAACCGTACTTGGGACATAGAAGGAGCAAACTAAGTATTTACTTGAATGAACTAAAGCAGAGGCATAGTATATTTTGTTCCTTTTGTCCCCTTACAATATACAAATAACATATGGAAGGACACAGCCACCTTGGTTTGACTCTTAAGAACTGTGGTCACAACCCATTAATTCTCTCTTTCCCTTAAATGAGGAAAAAATGTTACATGATACATGCTAGGAGATCTGGATAATATCACTTTCTTAGAAGTTTCTTCTCCTCTTTCTTAGTATCACTGATTGAAATTCTACTCATTTTCTTCTGATAATTTTCCTTTTGAAGTCTCTCACAAGCCCCTACTGTCTCAGATAGATATAATCTCGCTCTCCTTTCAGTCCCTCTCATGACCATTCTTCCTCCATCCTGTCTGTATTAATGATATCTGCGTCCTGAATACTTCCGACTTAACAAAAATTTCTTGAGAGGAGAAAATGACCATGTTTATCTTTTATGTCTCTAGTTCCTCATAGTGCTGTCCACATATAATCTTTCATAAATATTTTAATCAGATTTCCTTTAAAATATCTCAGGCAGATTGCTAAAAGGTAAGACCATTTATGATTAGGAGACAGTAAATAAATCAGTATGAAGAAGAGGGCTTAATTAGTTAAAGAGGTCTTTAGTGTAAAGTCGTCCTGATTTATTTCCTCCTTGTTTATTGTCTCAACTCTTGTAGCCAGTTCCCCTTGGCAGAACTTACGAAAGCCACAAGCCTGATCATGACTCTACTGCTCAAAATACTTCAGTGGATGAACTCTGCCTTAGAAGCAAATAGAAGTTTCTTAAAATGTCATACAAAGGTTGGGTTCTGTAGCCTACACATCCTCCTACCACTCACTATTCACATGTAGCCCCAGAATATGGCATGTTCACTTTATGCTTGTAGGATATTGCTAATGCAAAGAGTACTGTTACTTCCCTCTGTCCATTTAGATGATTCATTTTATCCTTCAAGACATAATTTCAGTGTTACCTCCTCAGAAAAACTCTCCCTGATTTTATTGATTTAATCAGGTGCTCTTGTGTTGTAGAAACACTCTTGGGCAAAATCCCATCATAAGCCTGCCTACAATAATTGTTTGATTTTTTTTATCTGATTAACCCACAGGATTGGGATTCTCCCTCTGAAAAGGGCTCTGGTTTGTATGTCTCCATATCCTTGATATCCAGCGGAGTGCTTAGACATTAATTTGGCATCAAAACCTTTTTGGCAAATAAGTAAGTGAATGAACAAATGAATGGGTAGATGGATGGGTAGATATATTGATGGGTGAATATTAGGCAGTATTAGTTTGGGAAAATAGGTAGGATCCCTTTCTCTTTAAGAAAAAAATGAGTATATTTTTCTTGGGAACTTACTACTACTGTTTCTTATACTGATTTTGACAAATAGGAAGTAATATATCTAGATGATGAAAAAATACCATGAGGGAGAGTCAAACTAACATGAATGACCTGAGACTAAATAATTAGTTTAGGGGCTCTGGGAGATGAATGTTTAATACACTCAATTGCTTAGTCATTCTTTTTTCATTGTCATTTATCATTGACATTTTTATATCTGGTAGATATTATCAACGCAAAGAAAAAAGAGGAGACATAATGGCATACTCAATGTCAAAAGCATATTTTAAGCTCATGTTACTGTCTCAGCAAAGATATTGTCAAATATTGGGTATTCTGGGTCAGGGATGCTCCCCTAAACCATGAGATCTTGGCTTTTCCTGGGCAGGATGCCAGTTTGACATGAGCCAAAATGGAAAGGTATAGCACTGAAAGATATTTGGGGCATTGCCCCTGAAAGCCCTGCCTTCTATGTGCTGGGCTTGCATGACACTGCAGTGGGGCATGTCAGAGAAGGGAAATATAGCTGGCCTATAGCCTAGATGATGACATATTCATAATAATATTTCAAGGGGAAATTATTTTGCCAGAGACGCAAAGAAACACATGGTAAACCATTTTCTAAGTGACCCCTTCTCTTGGAGCTTTGATACCTAGCAGATTTTAGTCAAGAATTCCATTTATGAAACATCTTGAATATATATTTTGGGATATCAGAAACCAAAGGTTACAGTACAAAATATAATTCAGGCTAAATTAATATTACCAAATGTGCATAAAGTCTAATAACAATCTAAGTGAACATTTAAGGCAAGAATAGCAGGGAAATAGTGGCAAGTATATAAATGTGGTAGAAAACGTAGAGAAAAGAAAAAATATATTTCTAGAAAGAGATATTTGAGAATAATTTAGTCACAGGACACAGGATCTCACAGCATTGGCAGCCATCAGGAACTGAACTTCAGCAATCATAATAGAGTGATTCTAGTGATTATCTGTCCCTAAGGACTTGAGGATGGGATGTCATTTAATGGTACAGTACAGAATGTGTTATGTCATCAATGCCTCTACCCTATGAGGGATACATTTTGAGTTCAGGATCTAAAAAGAAGAGAGTCTCGTTGACAAAAATGCTTGAATGATTAATTTGCTGTTCTCTCTCCCATTTCATAAGAAACACTGGATGTAGAAATTCAAGTCAGAGAGAAAAATTTTCATGGTAACTCCTGCATAACTTTAAAATATGCAGAATCAAATAGCAGACATCTCAGCATGTGACAAAGACAACATAAAACAGAACTGAGTGTATATTAGGCTAAAGCCCTTAGCTACACTAAGAGTTACCATTGGCTCCTTGGTGAAAAAGGTCTGGGGAAACTCATAGTTTTTCTGTCTGTACAGGAGCTGATTATGATCTTTTTTACAAGTGTAGATCTAGACATCACTATGAACAAAATATTTGCCAACTTCACTAAATCTTGCCATAAAAAATAACTGAAAATGTTTTGATATTATATGTTGTATGTAGTTCTGAAAGGGTTGTACATGTATGATGATAGAAATTAAAATTCCATTTTCCAGTGTAGGCAAAACAGGTGACAGTGCTGTGATAAAGAATAAAAGAGTTAAAATATATAACAGGCACAGTGCCTGGTTCATATTAGGAGGCATTCTTGCTCCAATGAATATTATAGAATTTTGTCTTGAGTCTTCATAGTTTCTCAATGTGACTTACATAACATAGGAATAGCCAAATGCCTTTGTGACTTAATTTATCAAAATTATTTTTATGTTGTCTTTTTTGACAGAATTATTTCACATCTATTGGCTCAAGAAAGGATGATCACTTGAGGGGACAATTGTCAGTCTGTCACTCAAAAAAAAGACAATATTTATTGTGTTGCTGCTATGTGTATCATGAGACGTACTGCAAGTAGAAAGGGATCAGCTATCGAGTTCTACTGCTCAAGTTTGTATAGCAAAAAAGAATGAATTAACTCTCATGTTACAGAAAATAAGAAAAGCTGATGCTCGGGGAAACGATAGTGCTCAATCTCAAATAAAAATAATAACAAAAGAAACAACAAAAAGAGCATCAACGATGAAATTCCCCTGGAAAGTAAAAGAAGAAGGGTTTTACTTCAAAGGTAAAGAGAAAAAATGTGCCTAGGTAGCCAGAAAAGAAAGAAGAGAGTAGAAAGAGCATAGAGAAAGGAAATAATGACCTTTATGAGAAACACATTAAGAAGGTCTAGAAGTTGAAATCGCAACATCACCCTCATATATGGGTCCTATTCTAGTATTTCTTCTCCTACCTTCTTCCCCCTTTCTTATTAAAAAAATAAATAAAGCATATCCTTTTCTAATTCTATCCCTGTCATTTTCTGAAATACTATAAGGTTCAATGAAACTGAACATTGCATGGAGGCGGAAAATAGATCAATTCATAAGAGAGAAGCAATCGCCCCAGGATCCCTCTCTTGAAAATCTCTTTTATCATTGGGATGGATTTTCTTTATGTCCTCAAAGCCATTCTATGAGGGGAAGCTCCCAATAACAGTTACAAAGAGATAATATTATCCCAAAACTAACTGCTGGTTCATTACTGTACTTTTAGTCCATAATGTTTGAAGCATCAATTATCTCTTTTGTGAGAAAAAGAGTGAATTTATGACTCATGACAGCAAAGACTATGGCTTTCCTTTCCTTTCCTTTCGCAGCCATCTGCACAAATTTATTTCCCTGACTGGATTCTTTAATTGTGCTTCTTAATCAGATCCTTTCAGACCCTTGAATTCTATCAAGCCCCTGCTCTTTCTCAAGCCCACCCTCCCTGCCCCAACAGGCAATCAATAATCACTACAGTGTGTGTCTTTTCTTTGTAAAAACATTAATGCCAAAATCTCCATGCAAGAACTTCTGAGTAGCATGCTCTGTGGGTGGCCTTTCCTGTTTCTTTTACTCTCCCCAAACATCCTCTTAGCAACTTAGGCTAATTAACTGTAGCCTAACACATAAAACTTCAAAATACCTTTTACAGAAAAGAATCTTCATAATTGTCCAAAGGAAATTTAGAATTTAATCTTTTCAACCAAACATTATGCTCTTACTCTTAAATTATAAATCACTTAATAATTAGAGAACTTATAATACCAATGTGATTAAAAGTTAAAAGCCTATTCCTGTAGGTAATTTTTCCTAATTAATTATATAATGAAATGAGCTCTAAGGTAGTACATTGGGATATAGACTGAAAACAGAAGAATTTCTGTTTCTACCTACTCTTTTATTTAAAAAAATAAATGCATTTTTGAACTCATTCTTTTCTTTTCTTTTTTTATAATGCTTATTTATTTATTTGAGGGGAGGGCATGATTTGGGTGGGGGACAAAGAGAGAAAGAAAGAGAAAAACCCAAGCAGGCTCCAGGCTGTTACCTTAGAGCCCAAGGCGAGGCTCCATCTCACGAACTGTGAGACATTGAACTGAGCCAAAATGAAGAATTGGATGCTTAACCAACTGAGCTATCCTGGTGCCTCTTGAATTCATTCTTTTTTTTTTTTTTTAATTTTTTAATGTTTTTTATTTATTTCTGAGAGAGAGAGAGAGCGTGAGCAGGGGAGGGTCAGAGAGAGGGAGATACAGAATCTGAAACAGGCTCCAGCCTTTGAGCTAGCTGTCAGTACAGAGCCCGATGCGGGGCTCGAACCCACGAACTGTGAGATCATGACCTGAGCCAAAGTCGGTCGCTTAACCGACTGAGCCACCCAGGCGCCCCTTGAACTCATTGTTTGTTTTTTTTTTTAACATATAGTTTATTGTCAAGTTGGTTTCCATACAACCCCCAGTGCTCATCCCAACAAGTGCCCTCCTCCATGCCCATCTCCCCCCTCCCCCCCACATCCATCAGTCCTCAGTTTTTGTCAGCATTCAAGAGTCTCTCATGGTTTGCCTCTCTCCCTTTCCCCCACCATTTCCCCCCTTCTTCTCCCCCTTGTTCCTCCGTCAAGTTCCTCCTAATCCTCCTATACGTGCAGACATATGATATTTGTCCTTCTCTGCCTGACTGATTTCGCTCAGCATAACACCCTCAAGGTCCATCCATGTTGCTACACATGGCCAGATTTCATTCTTTCTCATTGCCATGTGGTATTCCATGGTATAGATAAACCACATCTTCTGGATCCATTCGTCTGTTGATGGACACTTAGGCTCTTTCCATGTTTTAGCTATTGTGGAGAGTGCTGCTATGAACATTGGGGTACATGTGCTCCTATGCCTCAGCATTTCTGTATCCCTTGGGTAAATTCCTAGCAGTGCTATTGCTGGGTCATAGGGGAGTTCTATTGTTATTTTCGTGAAGAACCTCCACACTGTTTTCCAGAGGGGCTGCACCAGTTTACATTCCCACCAACAGTGTAGGAGGGTGCCCGTTTCTCCACATCCTCGCCAGCATCTAGAGTTCTCTGATTTGCTCATTTTAGCCACTCTGAGTGGCGTGAGGTGGTATCTCAGAGTGGTTTTGATTTGTATTTCCCTGATGAGGAGGGATGCTGAGCATCGTTTCATGTGTCTGTTGGCCATTTGGATGTCCTCTTTGGAGAAGTGCCTGTTCATATCTTCTGCCCATGTCTTCACTGGGTTGTTTGTTTTTCGGGTGTGGAGTTTGGTGAGTTCCTTATAGATTCTGGATATTAACCCTTTATCTGATACGTCATTTGCAACTATCTTTTCCCATTCCGTCGGTTGCCTATTAGTTTTGTGGGTTGTTTCCTTGGCTGTGCAGAAGCTTTTAATCTTGATGAGGTCCCAATCGTTTATTTTTGCTCTTGATTCCCTTGCTTTTGGGGATGTGTCAAGTAAGAAGTTGCTGCGGTGGAGGTCAAGGAGGTTGTTTCCTGCTTTCTCCTCTAGGGTGTTGATAGTTTCCTGTCTCACGCCCTTGAACTCATTCTTAATATGCAAATTGGCACTCATTCCTTCCCTTGTTTTATTTGTCACAAGTGTTATATGCACAATTCACTGGCAAGCATGGAGATAACACTAATGTGATTAATGTTACAAAAGCAAGACTTTTACATAGTAAAATTGTTACAAAACTTCATAATGTTATCAAGTACAATCATGAAAATATTTTGTAGTCCATACATTTTCATAAACTAATTCATAGCTAAGACCATAGGTTTGTCGAACTTAGAAAGGAGTTTATTTTTTTTCCTTTACAAAAAAAAAAAAATGGAAAAATTTAAAGTATTTGACCTTTACAATAGAAAGTGGCTATGGGTAGGAATCTATTAAAAATGTATTTCATGTGTCCTTTTAAGGTAAAGGAACAGTGCTGATGGAAAAATGTTCAACCAAAAATTTCAAAATTATTGAAAATACTTCAATATTATTTAGTGAAAACAAAGAGGCCTTTTGTTACTTTATTCCAATACAATTTAAAAGTATCTCTCAAATAGCATTTACTTCTTTTTACCATTCTTTTAAAAAATTTTTGTCTATATTTCTTAACCGACTGAGCCACCCAGGTGTCCCTGTTTTGTCTATATTTCTAATAAATATGAAAATAACTTTTAAATGTATAGGTAAATAACATGAGAGTAATTATTTTTGATTGATGAGGTAGTATAATCACAAACAAAATGTATAGAAGAAATAGGAATGGAAGAAGTATAAGGCAATGAAGAAACTATAAAATTTATCAACTCTGAATCTCCCTTTTTTCGTATATTAACATGGGACTTAATTTGCCTGCCCAACTCCACAATGCTTCTTAAGCTCAGGTTAGTGTAAAACTCAACTGTCTTGACATCTAAACCTCAATTTCCATTCAGAAAGCAACTCACGAGCCTGTATGATGTGGTTTTTCTTCCTTACCAGCCTAATCACGTAATATCCTAGGCATACTGAACTGTTTGCAGTATATTCCATGAGCTCTCTTTCTGCAGCTTTACACCTGTCGTTTGGTTTTTTCTTTTCAATTTCATGCCCTTCTCAAAAATCCTTGTTGTTTTTCCTAATTCATCATTCAAAGATTCAGCTCAGGCTGAATCCCTTTCAGAACATAAAAGGATCTATGCGACTGAAAAACAAAAGGAAGCTTTAGCAATGTTGTCTGAACTCTTATTTTTATAAACAAAGGCCCAAATAAGTGATGTGCCTAACATGACCCACTAATCTACTACCATAATTCAGGAATTTTTTCTACTGCTCCTCACAACTTTCCAACTCTAACAAAATTGCTAACCAATAAAAATTAACTATTTTATATCCAGTTACATATTACCAATGTGTTAGCATTACTTGTGTCTAAAATTAATTATAGTAAACAGATTAGATCGTTTAACAATTAAAGTACTGGACATATTTTAATTTTATGATTTATCAAATATTTCTTACAACATCTTTAAAGGGTGATTTATGTCTCTTTTATTATCTATAAAGATGCAAATGAATATATTGAAAGGATATATTTAATAATTCAGGGCAAACCTGAATAAGTACAAGGGATGTTTTAGAGATTAATCAGAGCTTAATTCAATTAAGACAAATCAAGACAAATGTAGAATTAGTCTTCTTATCTATTGAGCAGATCAGAAGCATTTCATACTGGATAGAGTTTTGCAATAGAAGGTTTCAAAATGCAATGTATGTTGGAGAAGATTTGCCAAGATAAGAAAACTTCCAGGTTTGAGTTCCAGGTAGATAAATGTGTTTTCCCAATTCTACCTTCACTTGTTCTTTCTTTAACTCTTAACTTTTTAACTGACGAGTTAGAGTTTGATCTTCAAAAGGTTTTAGCTAGTTCTTTGGTTAAAATATGACCTTTGTTTAAGTTTTAATTTCGTGTTTCATTTTGTAGGTAAATATGGTTAAATATGTTAAAATTCTCTCTTTTAAAATAATAATAGCTGGATAGCAGTCATAAGATTTTAGCTATTCTAAAATAGACTACGTAGTAGGCTGTTCTTCGGTGATTTTATATAACTCAACTCAACTGAACTTTATATGACTGAATTCAATTCTGGTGTTTGTTTTTTTTTTTTTGCTCAATACCTCAATTTTAATCTTTTTTTTTTTTTTTTTTAATTTCTGAGAGAGAGACAGAGACAGCGTGAGGAAGGAGGGACAGAGAGAGAAAGGGAGACACAGAATCAGAAACAGGTTCCAGGATCGGAGCTAGCTGTCAGCACAGAGCCTGACCCAGGGCTCGAACCCACGAACTGTGAGATCATGACCTGAGCCGAAGTCGGACGCTTAACCGACTGAGCCACGCAGACGCCCCCTCAATTTTAATCTTGTCTTAATTTTTTTAGGTAATCAGTTCAGTTTTTCAGTTAGATGCTTATGTAACTATTCAGTCCATTGTGGGCTTCCTAAATAGTGTACGCTTTTTTTCTTTTTTTTTCCTTCTTCTTCTCTCTGGAGTGATTCAAATTTGATGAGTAGGGGTAAGGGTAGCTTATGTATTGTCCTGCCATTATGGCAAAATTATTTTCTACCATTTTTTTTCATCTGCACTGGCCTTTACCAAGAGTAACTTACTGTGTTTCACCTCCATGATTTATGCTTGCCTTTACTGCCAAGGTCCATGATCCTCCCATGACCTCAGGTCTATGCCTCATTGTACGTCCACATATCTTTGCTTCTGCTTACTTGTTCTTAGGCAATACCACACTATACAACTAGAGTTATAGGATACTCTATTTTCATAGTAACTGGAGAAATTTTCGTAGTAACTCCAGATAGTGATGAGAGGCAAGGGTCATTCAGATCTGATCCAAGGTCCATTCCTTTTGCCTCTACACTATGCATTGTTAGAAAAGCCACTCAGGATTCAGTCTGGACATGAGATCCCTCTAAGACAGTCTAATATCTCCACACTACAGGCTGGGAAGGGAGGCGCAAGTTCCATCTATATCAGAGCCCACTAAATGTATTCTCAGACCCACCTTTTCCAACCTGCTCTTGAGAAGGTGTTGGGTCCTTTCTAAGGGACCAAAGAAACATGTAAAACTCTAACTATACCTCTTCCAGATCACTCCCTCCATCTGCCAGGTTCTACTGTTTTCTCCATTTACCATAGAAGGAAAATGAGTTCTTATATAATTCTTGCATTTTATTTCTGATGTTATTTAAGTGTAATCTTTCCATTCTGGGATCACTAGTCTTTTAACACTATGAAGTCCGAAATCCTTTTGTCTACAAAAATTCTAGCATTTACAACGGAGACTCTTAACTATCCCAGGTCAGCTCATGTTTAAAAATTATTTTCAGGAATTCAATTGATTTTTTGGTTAATCTGTGTCAACCTTTCCCAGAAGTAATGAATGTCACTGATTGTTGGGAAAATGTCTCAGGGACCATAAGAAAATGTTAGTCTCTATAAGAAAAAATTAAACCTCAGTTATTCTCTAAAATATTATTAAATTTATTAAATTAAGTTTATTAAATTAAGTGAAATCTTAAATTCATTGGCAAATTTAGTATTATCTTGGCAAGTAAAATATATTTTTTTCAGTTGGAGATAGACTCTACCCAAGCATCTCAATTATTGTCAGCAATAATGATACTGACTGTGCTCACACCAAAAAAGACAGAATATTTACAATGCTAACCTTGTGAGACCCTGCTAAGCATTTATAAACCAGCTGAATTAGTGGGTAAGGTTTTCAACAGGTCAGGGACATATTCTGATTTGTAATTTATCCAAATTTAGGTAATAATATGCTTGACAATGTATATAAGTATTCTATTCTTAAAACTTAAATCCTGTTCTATTCTTAAAATAGAACCAATTTTATTACAGCCAAATGCTATAACATGAAACTTTCAAAAGTGTACTTATTTTGAATGATATAAATGCAACTGAATTCTACTGCAGTCAATGAAGCCAGTAAGTTCCCCAATACAATGACTGGATTTGAAGTAAAACACAATACTCTGACCATATAAGTTTCATCCTATGCTTCTGTATTACATCTACATTTGAAGATTTAAACATGAGATCAGCATGACCAATGCTTTGGGTTATGTGGCTTTTCATTTTTAAACAGAGCTTACAATGTTGTTGAACAAATCTTTCATTTGTTATACACCACCAATTTATCATTCATTACACACAACCTTTTATAGAAGAAAAAAATGAAAATTGATCTGATATGGCTATATTTTCCCATGGATTGACAATTTTACTATAGGTATCAAGTTTCTGTCACAGACTTTGATATATATATCTTAATATTGTGTGGCCATCAGTTATGTTGTCTGTCTTGCTGATAAGCAATCTGAATTGGAAATGAGCCAGCATTCTTATCATTAAGAGATTCCTTAATTAGCCTGCAGCTGTGGTCAATACTGGCATTCACATTTTTCAAAAAGAAACTTGCAAAATTTTCCTTTAAGTACTTAACAGAATCAAGATGAGTTCTATAACCCATCTACCTTCCCAAAGTAAAAATGTGGAAACAATCGTGGAATATAGTTTTATTGTTTAAATTTGGTTCTTTCATCTATCAATAATAATTCCCTTCCTTACTAAGTAGTTCTATTACATTTACCACTCATTCTAAAGCTGTGCTTTTGTTCTTGTGAATTGTTTTATCCTCATTATAAGAGAAGCACAGCCATTTATAAGAGGCTTCATTATATTATTTTCAGTATGTCGGAAATGTTAGTGGCATCTTTTGTTCTTTTCCATCTGTAATGCATATGCCATCACTTGTTCATGCCTGGAATGCATTTTCCAAAGTATGACTTTATTAGAGTGTATGCTAAGCTTTAAAATAATATCCTAAATAAATAACTACATAAAACTGCCAGTTGTGATTTTAATGAGCTTAATTCTTTGAGAATTTATATCTTTCCATACTAAACCAAAGAGCAATCAAATTAAAATATTAATTGTGTCTCTACAGTGCATAAGGCACTACTCTAATGACTGGAGGAGACACAAAGATGAATACCACTCAGTTTTTGCCCTCGGAAGAGCTCATGTGCATTCTAATGGGAAGAACTAACCGGGTACAAAACAGACAATCCAAACCTTTGCATTTTTTAAGTCAAAGGAGATGAGTGACTTAACAGATCTGTTTAGGGAAATGTGTAGAACTGGGGAGAATTAGAAAAGGCTTCGGGAAAAGGGTGTCCTCTGAGATGGACTTTGAAAGTAGGTGTGCCAGAGAATTCTCGCCGCTTACCTAAACCAATGTACTCATCTTTCTGGGTACACATCTATGCTACAATTCCAGTCTCCCTTACAATTAGGGTATATGATTGAGTTCAAGCTAGTAGAATAGTAACAGAGGACGTAACATTTTCTCACCTGGCCTATTAGAACATCAATTCCTTAATGTTCTTTCCTCTTCTGATTAATTGCAAGTAAGAAGAGCCTCCTCAGTGTGACTTGGAAGACATCTGAAGAGCCGCCTCAAACCTCTTAAATGACTGTGGGAAGCAGGGTAACAGCTTGCCTACTGAATACTGTCACATAAGCAAGCAAGCAATTTGTGCTTGAACTATGATGCATTTGGGCTTGTATTTGTGACAGCAGCTAGCTTATCACAATTACTATAGATTAATGAGCTTCTAATAAGTGGTGTTAGAGCTGGGGGTAGATGGTTTTATTCTGGTAGAAAAGAGAGTATTTCTGAAGACACAAAATGAAACAAACACGACTTTTATTTACGGTGGGCCAGCAGGCCAATTGGACTGATGTATAGGTCATATTTAGGAAAGTTTAAAGTTTCAAAAAGAGGGATTAGGCTAATTGAGAAGAACACTCAGATATACCAAATGCATATTTTCTCCCATTCAAATTCCCATTCATCTCCTGCAATCATAAATGTATGTTTCCATTTTCCCTTTGTCTCTGGAGTACTTGTAATCAAGTGCAGATGTCTCCTTTATAGCCTTGACTAATTTTGATGTTTTCCTTTTGTATTGCTGTCGCGTCTCCTTCCTCTTCCACTTTGACTTATAAATTTTTTTTTTAATGTTTTATTTATTTCTAGGAGAGAGAAAGAGAGAGAGAGAGACAGCGCGAGCAGGGGAGGGTCAGAGAGAGAGGGAGTCACAGACTGAAACAGGCTCCAGGCTCCGAGCTGGCAGTCAGCACAGAGCCCGACGCGGGGCTCGAACCCACGAACCGCGAGATCATGACCTAAGCGAAAGTCGGACGCTCAACCGACTAAGCCACCCAGGCGCCCCACCACTTTGACTTATAATGCTGAGTCCAACCAACATGATCTAGAGAAATTCTCATACATGATGATTGTATGAAAATCCAGAAGGCTCCCAAGTAGAACAAGAAGGTGATAAATGGAGCAGAGTCAAATTCCTTCTTATTTTAATTATCTTCCCTGATTTCCTTTCATTCATTCTTACTTAGAGGTGAGGGTGAAGCTGGATCTATAAGCTGGTACCACCTCCCTGGTGTCCAGTGGAAGTTTATTTTCCCAAAAGTATTCTTGGAGGAGCATATAAGTTTCAGTAGTATTTGCATGAAATACTTCTAAGTGATGCCAGTTGGAAATTGTTACTTTTAGCTTCCCCTTAGCACATGGTAAGTATAAATGGTAGGGGCACCTGGGTGGTTGAGCATATTTGATTTCAGCTCAGGCCATGATCTCTCTGTTCATGAGTTCAAGCCCTGCATTGGGCTCACTACTGTCTGTGCAGAGCCCACTTCAGATCCTCTGTCCCTCTCTCTCTGCCCCTTCCCTACTTGCACTCTCTCAAAAATAAATAAAACATTTAAAAAAGTATAAATGGTAAAAACACTAATTAAAACTAATATGTCAAGGTGTTGAGATAAATACTTTAATACATTAATTCATTTAACTTTTATAACAATCTTATAGGATGGACACTATTGTTTTCCCCTAGTTTCCTCATAAAGAAATGGAGGCATTGAGGTTAAGTCAATTTGCTCCAAGTTTCAGAGCTGATAAACAGTAGTCAGGATCTAAACTCGGGCAGGCCTAATTACAGAAGCCCAGCTCGGCTTATAAAAACAACTTTGTTAGAAACCAGACATATACACAGCAACCAATTTCCTCCTATTGCACACGTGGGAAGACTACATTCCCTGGTCCCCATTTTAGTTAGGTGGGGTCTTCTGAGAAGCTATCAAGAAAGTCACAAAATGTCACACAGATCCTCCTTACTCAGTGGTCTCCTGACTGGCTGAACAAAGAGGGAGGACCCAGTGGAGGACTTGGAGGAAGCATAAAAAGAGGCGGCAACACAGTGCAAGGAACCATGATTCTGCAATTATGGGGAAGACCATCTGCCAAACACCTGACTAGCCTGTGAGGAGAGCAAGAAATAAAATTATATTATGTTAAGCATTGATAATTCTGGGCTGTTTGCTACAATAGCTAGCATTAATCACCTGAAAACTATGCATTGTTTATATTAAATGAAAACAATTTAAAATTTCAGTTCTTTAATTTTCCACATGTTATGTCTACCTTTCTGACTTTTCATTTTTTCAGTTCTTTCCTTGTTCACATCTTTCAGTGGTATTCTTTTTTTCCCCTGAAAATATCCCCTGGGAAAAACATCTTCAGTTTCTACAACATGGGTGCTTTAGTCTATTTCTTCATTAGCCACTGTCCCATTTGAATTATGCAGACCTTTCATGCCCGGATCATCTCTGTTAACTGCCGAGTTAGAATCCAGGTCCAAAATCTGATTCCATAAATTGTAGTACATGTCATTCTGGTTTGTTCTTAAAAATCTTCGAATAGGGACACTTGGGTGGCTTAGTCAGTTGAGCATCCAACTCTTGATTTCAGCTAAGGTCATGATCCCAGGGTCATGGGATCAATCCCCATGTCGGGCTCCAAGCTGAGCATGGAGCCTGCTTAGGATTATCTCTCTCCCTCTGCTCTTCATTCCCGCTCGTGCACACGCTCTGTCTCTAAAATAAAAAAAATAAATAAATATGATAAAACCTTGTAATAATTTCTAGAATTTTGCAAGCTCTGTAATTATTAGAAGAGTTTTGGTCTTAAAATGTATTTATACCTTTTACTTATCTTTCTTTTAGTAGCTTTTAATGATACATTACACGAAAGTAGTGAAACTAGAACTGTTTGTCGAAAAATGTAAGATATAAAGTGGACCTCGCATGCACTCTTCCGTGAGCATGCATAAATTCAAGTAATCTTTCTGTTAAGATATTCATTTGGAGGAGTGATAAGAAAAACAAACAGAAAAATAAAATAAAATAAGAAGACTACAAGAACTCTAGGCCACATATCTCTCATTTCCATTTACCTTAACTTTCCCCATAAGAATATGATAACTCATGCAAAGCTGAATTACAATCTTCTTAGTGTACACATACATTATAAATATTAAGATTTCAAAATGCAGTACTGCTAGCATTCTAATTTTAATTACCCAAGGCACAAGACAATTTAACCTTTCAGAAATAATCCCACCTACTTTGAATAATAGGAAATGTAGAGTTACCAAACACTCAACCTAAAAATCTGAGATGTAGCTGAAATACAAATAAAACAATTATTATCATGAAGGCATGTACAGCATAATGTGATAGCCAAAAGGAAGGCATATTAGAGAATAACCTAGTAGACTGCAGAGCAGTCTCCAGGAAGAAAAAGGTCTAGGTCTGAGGTGAAAAAGGAATGGATGTTAAGAAAACAAAGGACGAACTGTGGTCAAAGTCAGGTCCCATATCTTATAGTAGGTGCTATCTGTGTCCTCTCCAGATCTCTTTTCGTTGGATGGCATAGTCATTCTCCAGCTATTGTTACTGTGGGCCACCAATAACTCATTGCTGAATCCTTCTCAAGAAAACTCACGCTGGTCTACAAGAGTCATTCTGCTCACAAACTCTTGGGAGGTTTACAATGTCCCTCCCGGAGGGTGATTCATTGGCAATGGCTGTAAGACAGTAGAAAAGGAAGGCTGGCCTCCTTTTCTCGTGGGGAGGTAGCTGATCTAGTGGGCTGTAGTATGCAGGGTTTGGTCAGAGGACTGATCACTATGAGCGATGCTGAACAGGTGGTTTTATATAGACATTAGACTTACACAATTATCAGTGATGGTAAAGGCATCTATGCAAGACTGCTACCATTGCATCTGATGGAAAATCTGAAGCTGCCAAAAATCAGAAGATTGACGGTAAAGAAGAAAAGATGGACACAAAGTAGGGGAGAACAAGAGCAAACTGGAACTCACAAAAGCAGACTAGAACCAATGAGCACAGAAAGTCATATCTGTCTCCCACTACCTCCAACCGCAATGATATAGCTGACCTGTAGATGAAGCTGGAGACCTACAAAATGAAGCTGCACCTTCAATTGATCTAGAACTCAGAGAAACTGAAGGAGATCAAATTGGAGCTGGCGTAGCTCTGGACCCAGCAGCTCCCTCTAGCCAAGCAAGAGAGCCAGCAGATAGGCAACACTGAGAGCAATCTGCAACCCCACCTAGTGCCCTTCACTGACCTTCACAGTAGAATAGCTGTTGTTTCGCATTTGTCTTACAAATTCCATGCCTATTTCTATTGTGGTCAACCTTAAAGCCACAAGAGGATTCTAGGAAATATAGGTTCAACCTAACTACATTGATACGGTAGACAACTATCACAAGTTCCCATAGTATCAGCTGAACACACATCGTCACCTAGACTTTACACAGACTTCAGCTGAACACAGAGTTTTACCATTTTTCTGCTCATTCTATTTCCCAGTCACAGGCTTCACCTACAAGCATCACATCAGGAAACTACTTGTGCAAGAATTTTGTTTTGGTCTCTGCTTCTACATAACACAACCTAAAGTAGTCCCCATCGTGCTACTAAGTTGTGGCTGTATTTCATTGGAAGCAAGGAAATGTTGATGGATAATTTTTTAATTGGAGGTAAGCCAATTACAAAGGTGTCACTAGTTAATTATTGAAGATGTCAAAGGTTTTAAGGTGTGCTAAAAAAATATTGCTAACTTAAACTATAAAGCAATGCTTCCTGATTACTTAAAATTATAATCTTACATTGGTTGAAAAGCTATTTTTAGAATTAAGCATTGATCTTTACCAGATATTATTTTTGTGTATACATTTAAAAAAGATACAATGAAAATAAAATGATTAAGGTATTTCCAAAACTTTTTCATATGGAGTATCCAAATATTGAGTCATTTCCCAACTCAGAATGGTCAATATCTACGATTTTCCATACTAAATCTTTGTCCATGCTGTCAAGAATGTTGGTAATACATTTCTTTTTTAAAAATTTTTATTTATTTATTTGGAGAGAGAGAGAGAAAGAGAGGGAGAGAGAGAGCATGGGCACCAGAGCTGAGAAGGGACAGAGTGAAGAGAGAAAGAATCCCAAGCAAACTTCATACTTGAAGACAAGAATCCCAAAGTAGGGCTTGATTCCATAAATTGAGATCATGACCCGCGCTGAAATCAAGAGTCAGATTCTTACCCCACTGAGCCACCAAGTTACCCCAGTAATATATTTCCTAAAGAACTGATAAAAACTAAAAGCTATTAGTGTTAAAAAGCTAGATGTGCAGTCATGTAAAGCTAGACTACTTTTGACCTTCTCTTTAGGAATGTTGTTTTACCATTATTCTTGGATTGTCAGTTTTTTTCCTAAATCACTGACATCCATGCAAATTATGATACTGGGGCAAATGAGATTTGGGCAAGGACACTAACCTCATCATGACTGCCACCTGGCTGGCAGTGATTGTAAGAAGCATTCTGATTGCAAAGAAGCTAAAATATGAAAACTTGAGTGATTAGAATCAATAAACTATGGTACCTGAAGAGGAATTCGAAATGGATAGATAGTAATTACAAAAACGGGTTACATGGCATTTGGGTTAATCCAGGCAAAAGATGATAAGAACCTGTACTAGAACATTAACAGTAGATAAGAGAAGGATTTCAATTGCATTCAAGAAGCAAAACTAGTGTGGATATTTAAAGGAAAAAACCCTAAACGAAGATATTCTTGATACATATGTAGGAAAGGTTCTGAGTGTTATTATACCAAATAACACAGCTTTACAAATGGGAATATACATATAGACTGAAGCTCATAATTATAAAATTGAAGAACTTTTTGTGATTTTTACAGTTCTTAATGAATTCGTGGATTTACGCAGATTCAGTTGAATCCATTGCCAATATTAGGGTGTTAGAATAACTCCCACACAAATAATTTCCATTTATTAATTAAACACTGATATTGGGCCTTGGCTCCTGACCAGACTTCTATCTACAAATAGTTTGCTCTAAAACAATATGCTCATAAAATATAATAATAATACTTTGTAATTCCATACAAAATTGTCCTTCTATTCAGTTATTATAATAATTTAAATTTATTCTCTTTTACTTTATGATTAGGTAAATTGTACTTTGAAATGTCTCCATTATTTTTTCTTTGTGTGCATTTTAGTTATGGAAAAAAACATCTTATTTGCATTAATAATACCTTGAGAGGTGTGTATATGTCTAAATCAATTATGAAGCAATACTTCATTGGTTATTTTAATATTTTTACAATAACTAAATTCAACCTTTAAAACTTCAAAGGCTTCGATTGCCATAATATATACTTCAAAGCAAATCATTTGACAAAAACATAATTTTATTAACAATATCTATTCCTAACACATTTTAAAGTTATTTATAATTTGTTCACTTTGCAATCTGTTTCACCATACATTTTAATGTAAAATATGATTCTCTGGAGAAATTATATGATCAAAATTTGAAACACCAAACTTATTACGAGTTAATATATTAAGATAGGGTGAAAAATGTAGGTTTCTCATTATCCCCTCACATCATTTATGATAACAAACTGTAAGTGAGGCAAATATATGTCCACAATATTTAACAAAAAATTAAACTGAATAAAGCTTAATTTAGAATTTGTCAGTTCTTTCAGATATCATTCACTTGATTTCAAAAATAAGCTGTAAAGCATCTGTTAAGAATCAAACGATGTTCATCTGTCACCACATGTGTCTGTCATGCATATATTTATGAAAGTTTTTTAATGATTGATCGCAATTTCAAACATACATGAAAGAAAAGAAAATGGTGTCACAAACCTATATACTCCTCTTTCAGCTTTAGTATAATCAAAATTTAGTCATTCATACTTTAATATAACATTTACTATTACGATTATAATTAACTTCCACCATCACCATTTGAAGACTATTATGTACTAGTATATCAGTGAAAGTTCCTAGTTGTAAGCAGTAGAATAAAGACTAGCTAATTAAGTGGAAAAGGAAGTTACTTGATAAGAATCAAATCTATAGAAGGATCAAAAACCCCATGACAGGGGCACCTGAGTGGCTCAATTGGTGAAGCATCAACTCTTGATTTTGGCTCAAGTCATGATTTCATGGTTCATGGGGTCAATCCCTGTGTTGGGCTCTGTGCTGACAGTGCAGAGCCTGCTTGGGATTCTCTCTCTCTCTCCTCTCTCTTCCCCTTCCCTACTTTCTCTCCCCCCATCATATGATGGTGCCTACAGTGATGCATGCTGCCTACCCATTGTGGGGAAACTGGTATCCCCAAATCCATACTCCATCTTAACTATTACATTTGTTCCAGAATTTACTCAGGACACTAGAATGGTAAGATACAGATAAAAATGTCTAAAACAAACACACAATCAAAACTCCATACAAAGAAAAAGAAATGGTAATGGCACTTAGGCAGAGATTGACAGGAGGGAAGGCATCCATCTCTTCCCAATGAAGAACCCTTGATTTGTTGCTGCATTTGCTTGAAATCAATCTTAGACATGCAGGCAGACTGAAAGGAACAACTTCATAAAGAATCAATACAATTTAATGAAACTTATATATCTGAAATTATGTCAGGGGTTTCCTACATTTCAGTGTCCACACATTCATAGATATATATTGACAACAAATACACATGAGAGTGGAAGGCTAAAGGAGCCTTCCTGGGAGAAAAAACTCAGATGTGAAATTTTCATTATCAAAACTATATGTACAAACATTTCTTTTTCCCATGTTCCTGGAGGACCTATAGTAGGATAACGTAAAATAAAACTAAGAAAAGATGTTTTAAATGTCTTACCAAATTGTTAGTCATGTTGTTATACACTATACTTACATTTTTGCACTTACTGAGTTATTTATCTTGTAGAGAACATCTCTAGAAATGAAATTCTGAAGTATAAAGAAATGCACTGAAGTTTTTGGTTCCATCATGCCCTCTAGAGTTATATAAAACTACAATGTGATAGTTGTATATGAAAATATCCATTCTCCCACATATTATTTCATTAATATTTGCTAAGATAATAACTTTTAGATGAATTTTAAATATTTCTTTGATTTCTATTGAGATAACATATTTTATATATGTGTTATGTTATTCATTTTAATTGCCTGTTCATGTCCTTTCCTATTTTTCTGTTAGGGTACTTGTGGTGTGTTTTTTTTTTTTTACAATTTTTTATGTCTTTACTTTATTTTGAAAGAGAGACAGATTGTGAGTGAGGTGAGGGGAAGAGAAAGAGGGAGATACAGGATCTGAAGCAAGATCCAGGCTCTGAGCTGTCTGCACAGAGCCCGAGGCAGGGCTTGAACTCACAGACTGTGAGATCATGATCTGAGATGAAGTTGGACACTTAACCGACTGAGACACCCAGGCACCCCTGTTTTGTTTTATTTACCATTATTGAGTAAGAAAATTCTGTGTATCAAGGAAAATAATATTTTGGTATATATTGCAACATTTTTCTATTTGTTTATTTGCCTGTTATATATTTGTTTGTTTGCTTATATATTTTAATTTGGTGTAAAGATGTTTTAAGCACATGGCCAATTCTAACACCTTCTCATTAGAGATTCCAGTACGAATCTTAAGTTTATAAAAGTTTTCCCTGCCTCTTATATAAATAGCCATTCATTTATATTTTCTTCATATTTTATGAGTTCATTTCTTTATTGAAAATTATACCTTTTAAAAAAGTTTTTATTTCTTTTTGAGAGAGAGAGAGAGTGAAAGAGAAAGTGCACGTGCACAAGTGGGGAAGGGGCAGAGAGACAGAGACAGAGAGAGAGAGAGAGAGAGAATCCAAAGTAGGCTCCAGGCTCTGAGCTGTCAGCACAGAGCCTGACATGGAGTTCGAACCCATGAACTGTGAGATCATGATCAGAGCCAAAGTTGGACGCTTAACCACCTGAACCACCTAGGTGCCCTTGAAAATTTTAATTTTTACAGAAAATTTATTTTTATTGAAATTACATATTTGTATGGGTATATGCTGTATATAAATTACATTTTCCCAAACAATTGGCCATTTTTCAATTCATCATCTAAATATGATATTTATTTTCTATTTGGCCTATCATACTTTAAGTTCTCTTTTCTCCCTTCTTGTTTATCTTTTATATTCTTCCTATACCATTATTATCAAAATTTTCCATGATTCTATTTTCTTTCTACTAAATTGTTAAGTTTTCATTTGGAGGGTTTCCTAAATACTACAACAAACATTCTTACTTGTTATAATCTAATTACTTCTTACAAATAATCATTTCTTCAATAATACTAGTATCTGTTTTAAAAGACTTATCCAACATTGTGGCTTTGAGGAATTTGTGCAACTTTTGGGCATCCAGACTGCAGAATGTCTATTTTTTTTTCATTAGTTTTAGGGTTTTTTTTTTTTTAAAAAAAGTGTAATAATGTCATTCAACTATAGAGCAGATTAAAAGATAGATTTTTTTCTCCATGAAGAAAATATGGCACGTTCCAATAACTGGTAATTGGTGCTGGCTGTTGTGTAGGTGCTCAGCTTGGGCTGAGTACCTACACATGTCCTTTCCACGTGGCTTACCAAATGGTTTCTGCAGTTTTAGAGGAAGCTTTCTAAGAGCAAGCATTTCAGGAGAACAGGCAAAGCTACAAGACTTCTGATGACTTGGCTTGGAAGTACTGTGGTGTCGCTGTGCTGCATTCTGTGAGTTAGCAAGGACAAACTCAAATTCAATGTGGAAGGAAACTACAAGTGTATAAATACCAGGAGACATGATTCATAGACAGGCCATCTAGATATCACAGGCTGCCCTCTGGCTTCAATAACTTATATCCTTCTTATCAACAAAATTCACTAATCCACCAATGACTGCCCCTCAGACCCCACCCCAAATCTCATTTGAGACAGTATCGGGCTCATGTTTGGTATTCTGGCGTGAATAGTCCTTGGAGGAGGTTCCCCAAGTGCATTTTCTAAGGTGCAGATCTCCAGCATGACAAGCACTAGCGTAGGTAAAATGTGAAATGAATTTACCTGATTGACCTTATAACACTAGAATCACATATTATAAACGGAAAGATAAAGTATGACCAGTTACCAGAATTTAATTAGAGATACTTAAGAAAGATGAAATAGTTTCATAGCAAAACAAAACTGAAAATATAAACTTTAGAAGTAGATCAGAAGTTGGTAAATTTTTCTGTAAAAGGTTTATAGATGTTTTCAGCTACATACAGTCATTGTCACATACTCTTTCCTTTCCTTTTCATTTTATAACCCCTAAAAACGTAAAAATCATGCCAAGCTTGCGAACTGAACTGCATAAAAAGAGGCCAAGAGCCTGACTGACCTGTAGGCTATTGTTTGCTCATTTCTGTGTTAGATCAATAATTAGTGGCTACAAAAATTATGAAAGAAATATAGCAACTTTGGTTATATGAAGTCTGTTTCAAAAATAAATATGCAGTCTTTATGAGCAAATTTCTATCTTAAATATTTCTTAGTTGTATACGAGATCCATATCTCAAATATATAGAGGCTGAAAATATATCTGGTTATTATAAAATCCTTAGGTCAAATTATGATTTATAGCAATTATAAAATTAGACACTACAGTTCCTCCGAAAAGTGCTCCTTCAGTTTTTTAGAGAATTGCAAAGGCAAATGTAAGGGCAATACATTCTAATATCAATCCCAGCCAATACGTTCTCTGTGATGGATTTCGCCAGTGTATATAATTTGCTTTCATACTTTTCCCTGTTTAGTTAGTAAATATTTCACTTGAACTGCCCAGGGCTGTTCATCTCCCCGGCAGTCTGCTGAGGAAGCAGATGCAAACTGTGCTTGGTCATCATGCTCCTGGACTTTCTAATGGACAAACTCTGAAAGTTATTCATGCAGGGACTGGCATTTTCCTATTTGTTATTGAACCTGGAGTTAACTGAGTGCTCCCTGAGTTTTAAGAACTAAACGGTTGGAAGGAAAAGCCGCTCAAATTGTCTGTAGCAATGGAAATCAGTTCTAAATACAATTACTCATAGGAGGTTTCCACAGAGTTTGACTTCACGTCAGAGTAAAATTCTTCCCTCTGAGGGAACGGGACAGATGAATGGCAGTGAGCACAAAAGACCTTATTTGCTATTAGCAAATCAAAAACTGACGAGTTTCTCTGGCGGTAGAGTTGCACTGTGGTTAAGAGCACAGGCTTGGGAGGCTGAAATCATGCGCTCCAGACTTGTCTCTATAGCTTTGCTACATGGAGAATTGGGCACATTATGTCTTCCATTTCCTTCTCTGTAAGACAGGGAAAATGAAAATGTCTTACACAGGATTCTTGAGGGAATTCCATTAGTTAAAACAGAAAAACCTCATAGAAAAGTGCCTGAACTTTCACAGCTAAAAAAACGAAAAAAAAATTGTTGGCTAAATGGCAATGGAGGGTTCTCCACATTGTAGTCATTCACGAGTGACTTCTATGATTTCTAGTATTCCCATGTTCTACCTTCCTGAATTTTCCCCTTATCAATTATTATGAATATTACTATTTATATATTTTTATTATAAACATATTTGACATTTTTTCTGTGTATGCTAGTAAAACATAGTTTAAATGGAAGCTTAAAACGATTTTTTGCTTGGTCAAAACCAATTCTTGACATAAAAAGAAGGTAACACACAATTTTTTTAAATAATGGCTTTTATTTCCAACTGCTAGATAATATTTACTTCCAAATGCACTGAGTTTCCTCCTTGCTTTCTCACCGATTCAAAGAAACACTAACAAGTGTTAGAGTGATATTAAAAACAAGCTAGAACCAACTGTGATCTTCTGCTTGATAAAATCAGAAAAATTGGAAAGAAGCAGGAAAGGGAATAACTTTTCAAACTAAATAATTCATGTTATTGTAATGTTTTTCTGTGCACCACTTAAAATTATACTTCTGCACTTGGGAAACCATTACTATACCAGAGGATATAAGTAAACCCTTAGACTTTAATTTGTTGGAGGCTGCGCTGGCTCCGACAGGTCCAGGGGTCCCTGAAGGATGGACAGTGTCGGCGAAAGAGAATGAGAGAGCCCCGAGATCCTTTCTGATCACCAGGCAGGCATCTCTGTCTTGTCGGTTTTGGTGTCTTTGTTTATAGGTCAAATGTTAACATGGCATCAGGAAATGGAATTTTCACAATGGATAGCTCTTTGTGATAAGGTGTTTTTGGAAAACGTACAGAAACAGGTTTTACAGAAGTCTTCTTGGAGAACTGCCCCAATTATAGTGAGGTTGAGTAACTAAGAAAATAACAAGGTGTTCACATTTTAATAACGCTAAGATTAAGTCATAGGTTTGTAGATACTCTTATCCATCCTCATCACAGCTGCCAGGGTAAGGGAAGGTGTTTGTAGAAAGTAGGCCTTAGGGAAGGAGCTGCTATACACCATCAGTTAGCAAAGGTGTATGTACTAACTTATCTTCTGCCCTTATCTGTTCCTTTTCTCTAAGCTAGGCTCTTTGTCTCTGGGCAAGACTTGATTTTCCAGTTATATTCTTTATTGCACCAGAGAGCAAACCATACCTTTAAAGAGTTTAGCTCATTTCCAATACATAGAATAGCCTCTTCGAGTGCATTTACCTTTGTGTCTACTTTTATGATTTCTTGAATAGCTAGGGCATGAGAGACATTTTTGGTTAGTTGATTTACATGTTGAGCTGTATGAACATCCTGGACTAATGCAACTATAGAAACAGAATTGTACATGTATAGGTCAATCTTTTATGACTAGGGGTCATTAGCCTGTTCATAGTTCAAGGGAAAGTATGGAGGGAAACAGGACCTTCTGGAGACACGATGTCTGTTCCCATAATCAAAAGAAGAAGTTCCCACAATAAGTTCCTTCACAAGGTGCAATCATCATACCAGGGCCAGAATAAGGGGACAAGTCACTCCCGATATTGATCAACAAGGTACCCTAGGGGTCAGTGCTCAAGCAGAAATAATTGAGTGGGGGTGGATATCGGTCATCATCTGATTGGCAAGAGACCGTGCAAACTTGCTTTAACCTCACCAGGAGTTTTCTCGACTAGTGGGCTCAGAATGGCTCCCAACATTAATTGGACTCTGTTATGAGGATAGAGCTCAGATAAGTACTATTTCAACTCAGTAATCTAGAAAAAGGAACAGTGCAGGCAAATGCACCAAAGCCGGTATGTTGCACTGTTGTTAAGTTGTTCAGTTTGTGAAAGAGTAAAATAGCTGGAGAGCTTTGCCAGTCATATTGTACAGGGCTTTGAGTTCCAGGCTGAGCAAGGCAGACCTACAAGCAGTAAGCACCATGGGAAGATTCTTAGGGTAGGATAATCCGCACAGCTTATGAGGCTCAGTTCAACATGGCCGAGAACATGGAACCAAGAAGGCAACAGGCAGATGCAGGAAAACCTTGTAGTGCCTTGGTAGTGACTGTGGCAATAAAAAGGAATCTACGTGAGTTTGGCAAGAAAGGTGAAAGACGAAGAGAGAAAAGAAAGGAAGAGGATAAAATGGCGTGGGCCAAGTTTCAAGGTTAGGGCACAAGGAGACTACTGGCACTGAAAGTAAAGGAAAATTCGGAGAGAAAAGGGCTGAAGGGAAACATGAGTTTTAGTTTTAAAAACATTGAATTTGAAAGGATAATGTGTATTCAAGTACATATCTTTAGTGATGGAAGTTGGTTTTACTTACATACACACTTTAACACGAATATTGATATTAGCCTAGAAAACACTGTAAAGGACATACAGTATAGAAGAAGAAGAGGGGCACCTGGGTGGCTCAGTTGGTTAAGCTTCCAGTTCTTGATTTTGGCTCAGGTCATGATCTCATGGTTCCTGAGGTCGAGTCCCACATCAGGCTCTGCATGACAGCGTGGAGTCTGCATGGGATTCTCTCTCTCCCTTTCTCCTTTTCTCCCTCTCTACCCACTCATGTGCACTCAGTCTCTCTATCAAAATAAATAAATAAACTTTTTTTTTTTTTAAAGCTTAAAAAAGAAATAAGAAAAAGAAGAGAAGAGGGAGCACTGAACGGGTTGGGTGGGAATACCGAACAATGCTAATGAGGGAGGCTGTGTGACCAGTACAGTGGCAGAAAGGAGACAATTAGCATCCAGTAAAGTGTCTTGGGACCAAAAGGGGAAAGAGAAGTTCAAAGGGAGATTGGATTCTCTAGTGCCTAGTGCTTCATAGAAATCAAGCTGATTAAGAGCATTTAAAACACTAGATTTGACAAATAAGAGATCATTTAGCATCCTTAGAAGACACAGTGATGAAGGCAGATACAGAACAAAATTAGGCAATAAATGAGAGAAAAGAGAGGCAGAGGGTATGAAGTATCAAACATGACTAATTACTTTTGTATCAAAGTTTTGCTGTCAAACTAAAGTTCAAGTGCCTTCCAGGCAAATATCAAAAATAATTATATACATTTTCATCAATTGAAATGACACCTTGCAAATGAAGTATTCAACATTTCATCATGAATTTATTTATTTATTCATTTAACCGGTATTTATTAAGTATTTACTGTATGCCTCTTACTCTGTTAGGTACTGGGGTTACAACAGTTTAGTAGGACACAGATCTGTCCCCTCCCCCAGGGTCTCCCAAAATAATCATTTTAATTGACCGATTAATTACAAAATGTGGGAGTCCCCAACAGGATCATACAATCTTTAAGGTGAAAGAACTCAAGTCTGCGTCTGGAAAGCTAAGTGAAAACTTCCTGGGTAAGATGTTCCAAACATTTCTTAAAGGCACCAGAAAAACCAGTCATAAACTGAAGAATCATCAAGGAAAAAGAACTGTATTTTTAAAAGGTCACATTCTCTGCAGGGAAGCCCTTCCCTCCAAGAATCCCAGAACTGCATCTGTATTCCACTTTCCTCCTTGATTGTCCTTCCCAAAGGCATAAAATTTCCAAAGTATCAAAACCAAGGATTGAATACTTGAATCGTATTCACGGACTCCATCACAGCCTGTAACCTTACACAGGCTGTGCTCTTCCATTTAAATGTAATGTACCTACTTGTCAAATAGCAAAGCTAAGTCTTAGTGAGTTCATGTGACAGATGAAGCTACTTTCTAAAACTAAGACTACAGATGGAAATGGGTTGCTGAAATAACTACGTAGTTTGCGATTCCTTCATACATGGACCAATTTAAAATCCGGGCAGTAGGTTTGTATTAGAAATTGATAAACTTGTATGTAGGGATGAGTATCAAATACTTTGCTCTTAACCTGATAAATGCTGAAATGTGGATAAAATGATTAGGAAATCCCTTCCCTTCCCCCGCATTTCCCTTCAGCATCAAAATACTCCAGCCTTAGCTTATTAGTCCAGCATGATTAAAGAAATTGAAAGAAGCAGGCTTGGACTTCCATTCAAAAAACTCAATTTGGGGTGCACCTGGGTAGATCAGTCAGTTAAGCATCTGACTTCGGCTCTGGTCATGATCTCACAGCTTGTGAGCTCGGGCCCCACATCAGGCTCTGTGCTGACAGCTCAGAGCCTGGAGTCTGCTTCAGATTCTGTGTCTCCCTTTCTCCCTGCTCCTCCCCCACTCACACTGTCTCTCAACAATAAATAAACAGTTAAAAACATTTTTAAAATAATAAAAATAAAACAAAAGAATTTGGAATATTATGGTGACAATATGTCTACTCTTTAGAAGGCACAGCTTCAGATTATTTGAAAAAAAAGCTATGAACAAGTCTTGTTTATTCTATGAAATACTCCTATATTAAGACGATAAAAGTGCCTTTGATCACTTCAACACCTCCTAACAAGTCTTGGACAACTCATATGGCCAGTAGGATCAAGCCCAAACTACTGTGCCTGGAAGTCACAGCCCCACAGTCAAAGTTGAAAATGTCATTTCAAGGTCACATCCCAATGCTCCTGTCCTGCCGTCTCTTTAACCAATTCTGTTGTTTCTTGCTTCCATAATTAATTTAACTTGCCTTTTTCTCTGGTCAAATCCTCCCTAATTTCCCCATACATTTTTTATGACTTTTTTTTTTTTTTTACTTTATTTAATCTGAGAGAGGCACAGAGGGTGCAAGCAGAGGAGGGGCAGAGAGACAGAGAGGGAGGATCTCATGCAGACTCTGTACTGTCAGCACAGAGCCCAATTCGGAGCTCAGACTCATGAACCATAAGACTCATGAACCTAAGCTGAAATAAAGAGTCGGTGCTTAACTGACTGAGCCACCCGGACACCCACCTCTCCCCATACATTTAATTCAAATTTGTCCACAAAATGTTTTCAGTCTATTCCAGTTCAAAATGACCTCCTAAACTGCAATTAGCTGTACCCTTTGATGATGGAAATGACAAAATCATGAGAGTCCCTTACAGTCATTAAACAGTGGCTAACTTTTATTGGGTGGGGCTTTCTGATGACCCACCTTCTTCCCCAGGCCCTAGCATCCTGCAATTCTGTTCACTCTCCTTTACCCTCCCTTTCATTGCTCTTATCTACAAAATCCTGTTCAGTTTGGGGACCAGGATTTTTTAAAAGTTTGCCTTCTATAAAACCATGCCTAAGAACTCTATTTTATCCCCAAATTCTTATGAAGATAGTTTTGTAAACCACCGTTTTAAGACAAACTCTGGTTTTAGATGCTTAAATTTATATAAACTATATACTTGTATATAATTATATACAAATACATGAAATAAATACATGGAACAAATTGTATTTGATTATAAATAATAAAGTATGCAATAATAAATCCTGGTTATAATATCTGGTTTAACACACACACACATACACACACATATGCACATGCACATGCATACTCCCTTCTTGGAACTAGTCAAATAACAAAACAAAAGCAAGTAACTATCACCGGCACCAAAAAGCCCAGCCTAGATTTTGAGTCTCTAAATATGAAGCTTTCATTACAATTATAGTGCTCACCACCCTCCACTTCGTGGCACACCATAAGAGGAAGGAAGGAAAGATTCCTTAGGAGCTTTTGTCTCTACCTAAGAGTGGACCTCCCAAACAAAGAACACAATTCAGTAATGCAGCTTAGAAACTTTCTAACTGCAAGATGACACTTCTTCCCTCAAACCAGTGCTGAGATGAATCCGTCTCTCTATGCGATTTAATTACTGAGCCTTGTTTAGGGTTTTTCCAGAGGCAGGTAGTTTTCTTTTGGAGCAATGTGCTACAGAGCTGACACAAGTAGATTTATATGAAGGGATAAATCTTGACAAAACAGTACACAGCAGTTCAATTAACCTGTTTCAGGGGAGCCTAATGTGATCGCAGAAATGCAATCACTTCAGCTGAGGTTATAAGGTTTGAAGCTAACTTTATTATCTGAGGTTAAATGCATCAGTGGTAGATGTTCCTTCAGCAACTTAACTCAGTACAAAACAAACCAATAAATAGCTGAGTAATAATTGACAATAGAAGACTCTACTAGCTGTCTAGATTCCCAAAATTAAATGGTAATAATAATATTCAGAAAGCTCAAATCAAGAAAATGCTTTCAACCTTTAAAAAAAATGTTTGGGGCATCTGGGTGGCTCAGTCCGTTAAGCATCCGACTTTGGCCCAGGTCATGATTTCGCGGTTCATGGGTTGGAACCCCAAGTTGGGCTCTGTGCTGACAGCTGGGAGTCCGGAGCCTGCTTCCGATTCTGTGTCTCCCTCTCTCTCTGACCCTTCCCTGCTTGTACTCTGTTTCTCTCTGTCTCTCAAAAATGAATAAACATTAAAAAAGTTTTTTTAATGAAAAAAAATGTTTATTTATTTATTTTGAGAGAGAGAGTGTGTGTGTGCATGTGCAAGAGAGAAAGAAAGTGCAAGAGAGAGTGTGGGGGAGAGGCAGAGAGAGAGAGACAGAGAGAATCTCAAGCAGGCTCAGAGCTGTCAGCACAGAGCCCAAATCAGGGGTTTGGTCTCATGAATCATGAGATCATGACCTGACTTGAAGTCAAGAGTCTGAGGCTTAACTGACTGAGGTGTCCCCAACCTTTGTTTTTTTATTTTAATATGTGAAAGGGATGATTAAGGAACAAGGAATAGGAGTTAGGATAAAAATCACTAGTGTCAAATTTAGGGAAGACAAGTTTTATTGGGCATGTATAGAATTGATCACGTGACTAGAGAAATGTTTATTTTTCCCCATGAGTAGAAAGATCTGTTTCTAAAACGGGATAGGGCATTTTACAAAATGAATGATCATTCCTGTTGCAGGTGGATTCCAGCCTAGAGGGCTGTCTGAACCTTTCAGCCTTTCCGATAAGTAGCTTATCTATATGCAGAATCGTGAAAGAACAGGGCAAACCTGCTGATACACTAGCCAGCTAGGATTGAGATTCATCAGCCCAGAGCTACTTCTACAGCACAGCTAGCGAGAGAGACTGCATCCTTCTGAATCCGTTTTTCCCAAAGCACTAAGTTCCCATTTAATGGTTTATTTCTTCGTAGATAACGAGCATTGCTTCCTCCCTTATCATTTCATCTGTGACTCCTGACAATACTCTAAACCAAGTTCATTCTCACATCACTTACGGATAAGGACAATGTAGTGACCTGCCTAAGGTCACATGGCTAGTAAGGGGGATCTGAACACAATTCTATATTATTCTTGTTCTTTAGCATTGTGTTTCACACAACCTCACACAATTCCACCAAAACGGCCAAGAAGAGTAAATTCCTTTTTGTTGTAGTTTCCAAAAACAGATGGGGAGTAATCGTTTTCCCTCATCTAAAGTTTATCTAATACCAAGTCAGAATTTAAAATGTGGGAAATAAATGTTACAGCTATGTGAGACATATGATAAGGCACATCATTCATATTTCCTTGTGAATGAATGAGATCAATTTACCAAAAGAAAGCAAATGTAAATCAAAGTAAATGCGAGATACAATTTTCCCTTTCTTGATTGGCATTTAAAAAATTTAGTAATAGGCGTGCCTGGGTGGCTCAGTCAGTTAAGTGTCTAACTCTTGATCTCCACTCAGGTCATGATCCCATGATTCATGAGAGGGAGTCGGTGTGGGGCTCTGCCCCGACAGCATGGAGCCTGCTTGGGATTCTCTACCTCCCCCTCCCTCCATCTGCCCCTCCCACACATTCTCTCTCTCTCTCTCAAAAAGAAAAAAAATTAGTGTAAATTTAATAAAATACTCTTGGCTAAAAAAAAAAGTAGGCATATGCATATTTTTCATAAGTTATGAAATAAAATGAGAATAATGCTTACATTTGGGATGAGGAGTCAGGAGAGTGTGGGAAAGATGCTAATTTCTCATGTGGGACCTGTTCCGTACAGTCATGATTGGTAACGATGTTCCTTTGTTACTCCCTAGCTAGCGTCACCTACAACAATGTTTTTCATAATGGATCTTTAAGTTTGTCGCAGATTCCACGATCTGCTATCCACCAGTTCACACTGTGTTAGACTGTTAATATTTCCTTTTTTCAAAGTTTATGGACTATGTAATCTAATGGGACTAATCATTTCACTTCTTTGACTGGGAAGTGCATCCTGGCATTGAACAATCCCAAGCATGAAATGGTTGGAAACAGCTGCCAAGCCCTAAAGTAAAAGAGATGTCTGTGGCCTTCAAAATATACCTTCAAAAACACCTTCAAACAAACCCTGTAAATAAGATTGCTTCTGGTAATACTCCCAATGACACTCTGTGATGTTCAGGCCTACACGTGTTGCAAGATGATTTTTAGAACTGCATCTCCACTTGGTTTGTTTTTGCTTTCATGTCTTGCACAGGAAATGGCACACAGAATTTGCTCCATATAGCCCTGAAAAGATCACCAGAACTGACGGAAAAGAGAGCTTATTAAGGTCAGTACGTCAAATCATAATCACTATTTAGTCAATATCTTCTTGCTACTCAGCAGAAAGCCAAGTTTCCATAGGAAGTAATAGTCTTGGAAACATTTGGATAACCAATGAGGCAAATTCATGTGCACAGCAGAGGGGGTACTTGGAAACTAGATCTCCCAGAATTTACTTCTCTTCATTAGTACCTGCCATAACACACTCCCTACGCAGGATCTATCATCCTGATATACTACAAAACTGATTTCAAGGATAATAATAAAGGAGAAAAACCTGAGAAATGGATTTCTTTCTTATTTCTACTTTTGGAGAAAAATAAAGAAATTACAATAATCAAATTACTTAAAGGAAAAACAGAGTGGTTTGTGATAATAATGAAGATCAGGGTGGATGTCAAAGGGTTGGATGATTGAGAAACATAGGGGAAATTAATGCTTTAGATTAAAAAAAAGTCTAACGTAAATAAAATTAGCCATCTTTCGTCATCGGGGGCTCTAACTGAAGGCAATGACAATGAAATATGGGCTCACGATGCATAGATGGCTGATCTTAGATAACAGCACAGTCACAGCCACGTTAGTTAAATTCCTCCAAGTTACGCTAAAATATTTAAGAAAAAGAAAAAGAATAATGATTAAATAAAGAACATTCCAAGAGAGTAATTTTAATTGACTGTTAGTGTTTTTTTTTTCGTAAATCAACAGCTTAATCAGTGGTCAGAATAGAAGCTATGTGCGTCATTGTCAATCTTTAGTGATGTTAAATATCTGAAAGATCAGTTCAATGATACCACATTTAAATACCACTGTATAAAATACTACAGAGTAAAAGACAGTTGTTCTTTTGCTTGTATCCCTTCAAATTAGCAAAATAATGCTGAGTCACTGTCCAAATAATTCAAAATACCAGCCTTCCAGGCTTAGATAAAGGCTCACATTCTCTTTAATGCCTTCCCAATGCCTGCAGGCAGAGCAAGTTCCTCCCCTCTGAAGTACACACAGAAAAGGTATCTGTGCTTCCCCCACCTCCCCTGGATATATACACATACGTTCATTTCTATACATATGTAAGTTTGCCTGGCTCAATCTTTACCGTGTAAGATTCTTGCCCTGGGTATTGTCTATCAGCCCCTGCATCCCTTCTACTCCCTGCAACCTGTGCTGTGATTTCCATGAACCATGCTTTTCAGGCTCCCTTTACCTCTTGATTCCTTTTCACCAGGTTTTCACAAGCCAGGACACAGGAGAAAGAGAGAGAGGATGGAGACTTAGCATACTTCTTTGCCTCCGTCCCTCCTTACTTGTGCACAGGCCTGGCAGCTGTCTCGTTCTCTAACATCACACCTCTTGTAGGATGGATCCTATTCCATGGCTTCAGCTCTTAGCCCTCTAGTCCTAAGGGAAGGCAGTAACTTCCCACTGCTGGCACTCCTTGGGCTTCACAAATGCTGGCTTGTTCTCTTCACTCTGTCCATATTTAATAAACTGTTCTTGCATCAAATGTTCTCAAACTCTTCTGAGTGCACCTTCCATTTGCTACTTCAACCCTGGCAGTAACCTCCCCAGGAACAGAGCTTAGGTGTTCATTAACTTTATGTTCCCAGTGTTTAATACAATGCCTGGAAGAAAGTGAGCACATATTAACTGTCTTTGGAATGCATGAATAAAGGAGAACAGTACTAGGGTAGCTACTGTGTATAAAAGTAAATATAAAAAACACTTATTGCAATGAAGTTTACAATCTAAGGAGGAAAACAATACTCAGGTGCAGAAATTCAAATTACTATTAAAGATTGCTATATACATATTATATATATATATATATTAACATTCAACAATCTCACGAACTTCCCATAAGGTAAACTAAGTAAGATAAAAACAACAATCCAATACTTCTCTGCCTCAGGGGTGTGCTGGCAGCTTTGATTAGTTAATATTTATAAAGCACTTTGAAGATGAAAAGCGCTAAACATTATCTAACAGCCCTGTAAATGCAAATATGTCAGGTCTTATGAAATTTAACAGAAATTAGAGAGTGACAAACTACTCACCAATAAAAATGCTCAACTAAGGTTTTGCATTTAAAGCGGCCAGATGGGGGAGAAAAGACATTTCCCCTAGGGCAGAGAATCAAGCTAATCTATACCCCATCCCCCACCCCCACCAACACACACACACAGACACACACTGCTGAAATGTTTAATTTAAAGCCTGAAAGATGATGCACTTTGTAACAGCACGTAAATCAATGTTTTATTAAAGCCTATGAATTACTATGCAGAAAAATGCAAATCACAATAAAACACATCACAAGCAGATTCAACCCTGCTCTGTTCTCCTTGGAGCAATTACCAACACTTGCTTTGGCAGATGGGGGGTAGAATTTACCTAGGGGTGGGCAGTTTTATCTCCTGCTTGCCTGTGGAAGCTGCAGAATCTCCCAACCATTTCGCTTCACCCCCAGAAGTATAAATAGTCAAATATCCCCCCACTGCCATGTTTTAAGTTACATTTTAAAAATGCTATGCTTTTCCCTCCATTGACTTTAATTACACTTAGCCCAAGAGGTTTGTCTGGCTGGATGACTTTTTTTTACAAAAGAGAGGAGCTTACACACCATAGTATTTTTCTTTAGCTTGTCCACCAGTTAGAAGGCTTGAATTTAATATCTTTAAGCTGGTCTGTCTGCAGACTGATTTTATTTATTCAGAATACACACACATGTGCGGGCGTGCGCGCACTAACACACACACACACACACACACACACACACACACACACACAAGATCTGATTAAAGAGCCAAAACTATGGCCTTAATTCCAAAGTGATTTTTCAGTGGTTAGGTCAGGACATGAGCTCAGGGTTTCTGTTTTTGGTATTTTTTTTCTTTCTTTGCCATAGACCATAAAAGGCATCTAGGTGATGAATCCTTTTTAAAGTACTCAACTGCTGATAAGTAATACCCACTGAAATTAAATGCAAGCAGAAAGGAAAAAGGGTAAGAAAGAGAAGAATGGAGCAAATACAATGCAAAATGAGTTCTAAAAAATATTATGTCGAAAAGCATATTTAAAAAGAGAATAATAAACAAATTCTGAAAATCCCTTGAAAGTGCAAGTTTTCAGTTACTAAGGGAGAGAGGAAAAAGCAGAAGCTATTATTGTCATTATAATCCATAATCTTATTTTATTTTTGGGACTTGTGAAACTCACATTTCAAAGCAGACCTTCAAAGGCTTCACTGCTATGCGCTTTGTTAAATAAATATGGCAGAATAAATAAACCACAGACAATAATATATTGTACAAGCTTTAAAGAGTTAGATATGTCTTTAAGGCTCAGTGCATTTTAATATATTAAGTAATCAGAGGTCTGTGACAAAATAAACTGGAATTACTGCAATCTCATATAGCTGATACCTGAACGCTTCGTAGCTAAGTGAATTTCCAATGGATATATTTTGTGCTATTTAGGAGTAATAGGATACATATGATAATCAACTTTTCCATTTCTCAAGCATTGGGCTCTGAAGATCAAATGGGACACTGTATGTGAAAGTGACTTAAAAACTGTAACAAATGCAACAAACAATAGATTTTATTAGCTATCTAAAATAATGTCATATTTTTGAAAAAAGAACATAACGGTGAGCTATAAACATGTGAATTTATAAGCCAGTGATAATAATAATAAAAATAATCCCATGATTTCTCATGAGCTAATCAAAGATCCTTTTCCAATCCATCTTTTCATATTAAAACAATTTACAAGCAAGCCGCACTCAACAAAGTGGGGGATACAAAGGGGAGGGGAATATTTTTTGGCTGGCATTTCTAACCTCTGTTGTTTTATTATTCAATTTGGAATTTTTTGAGAGTAGGTAACTAGTAAAGACATTTTATCTCATGCAAATACAGATCTCTTTAGTATATGCAGACACTTAATAAGTAATTCCCCTAAAGTGGCTGTCTCCTGGAATGGCCCCCTTCTTCCACCCAAGAACTGCAGTGGTTAATATTCAAATAGACTTTTATAGATAAGGATAAAATCCTAGTATTCTAAATTTTTTTGAAGTGCATTTTACCATATGAATGGCATTAGGTATAGTGACCTAGTGACCACATGTACTTAAATCTCTATTTTTATTTAATTAGCTTTCTGAGGCCGATACTGAAGAAATTAGTATTTAAAATAACTGTTTAAGAAAAATTGTTTTCTAATCTGAAAAATAATTCTTTACAAGTTACCTTGTGTGTGTATTTAGCCCATTTATAAATTAAGAACTACGTACTCAGTAAAATCTACCATAAAGACGATTGCAGCAACATAATTCTAGTCATTCTTGGGCTGGGCTGTAATTTCAGGAGATGTGGTAGGGGATAAACAAAGCTTCATACTCACTAACTTCTGTTTCCAACCAGAGTGCCTTACCCATGGATCTGACTGCACCTTTTTATTTAGTTAGTGCCCAGATCCTGCAAAGATTGCATGTCATAGTCAATGGTGACTGTATTCCGCAAATACAAATTAACACCTGTTCTCCTCACTAAAATATGATCAGGCAATAAGTATTAGTTACATCTATTCCTGCAATATCAATTTATAAGTCTTTTTTATTATGCTTTTATGCTTTAAAAATGATTTTAAAACCTGTAAAATCAGTATTGTTTTAATAAATTAAAAAAGAGGAGAGATGAAATATCTGATTATGCTATTTTTGACATTAGGTTACATTGAATATTTTTACAAAAAGTAACAAAGACCTACATACAGATTTTATTATTATAACTGGGTTATTAAAATGAAATATAAGGGGGGGGCGCCTGGGTGGCTCGGTCTGTTGGGCGTCCGACTTCGGCTCAGGTCATGATCTCACAGTTCGTGGGTTCGAGCCCCGCGTCCTGCTCTGTGCTGACTGCCAGCTCAGAGCCTGGAGCCTGTTTCGGATTCTGTCCTTCTCCTGCTCATGCTGTCTCTCTCTCTCTCTCTCTCTCTCTCTCTCTCTCTCTCTCTCTCAGAAATAAATTAAACGCTAAACAAATAAAAAAAAAAGAAATATAAGGGAATGAAGTCATGCATATAGACTCTACACATGTTTTAAATGTTATTTTAAATTTTTTCCTATGATTCCTTTAACATTAATTGATAAAGTTGCTCCAAATATTTAATATTTGGTTATTGATGACCAGTGTTTCTTTACCTGCAGGCCTGTGCTAAAGTTAGCTGTAACTTTTACTACTAGATAGATAGATACATAGATATTGTAGATAGCATTTCTCCAAATACCTATAAAGAAGTCTCTTACATATATTACAATAAAATCTTCTCATTTAAGTTAAAATTTTTAAAAAATGATGCTGGAAGTTATAAAAGTGACAAAAATAGATACAATTGAATTTCACTATGAAATATTGCAATTAAAAATCAGATATTCCACATGAGAATTTATACTTTGGCCAAGATTGAGTAACCCCTCCACCTAAAACAATTAAAAAATATATAATATTTATGAAACAATGGTTCTCAAGACATAGGACATCAGGCAATATGGGACAGTGATCCTTGAAAGATGACCAACAAATAAGTTAAGCTCTAGGCCACCAGGTGGCTCAGTCAGATAAGCATCCGACTTTGGCTCAGGTCATGATCTCACAGTTCAGGGGTTTGAGCCTCACATTGTGCTCTATGCTGACAGCTCAGAGCCTGGAGCCTGCTTCAGATTCTGTGTCTCCCTCTTTCTCTCACCTTCCCCCCACTCACACTCTGTCTGTCTCTCTCTCAAAAATAAACAAACATTAAAAAATTTAAAATAAATAATAAATTAAGCTCAACCATTGTCCCACCTTACTGTATTTAGAGAGCTTCCAAGATGCAGCACAGGGAAGGAAAGTAAGGTAGAACTCAGCACATGGTGTGAGCTGAAAGTCTTGGGGGACCAAGGGGCCTGAGTTCACACGACATCATACTGAGAAGGAAAGAACTACACAGACAGCTCCAGTTTTGAGGGATCGGTGTCTAGCACTCACAGAGAGCTAGAAATAATGCCTGCTCCCACCAGCCAGACTGGAAAGCTTTACAATTCACTGGCATTGGATACAGTACTCAGAAGAGTCTTGACTCCCTAGTAGGGAATAATCAGGGTTATACTACATATGACTTTGGTTCTCTTTAACAGATCTGACAAGCAGGACCAAAAATAATTAAAGCCTTTGCAAATAACTTAACAAGTCTAGGGAAAAAATGAAGTATAGTGTTAGAAATAAAATTCGTAATAATGGACATCCAACTAAATAGTTGGCTTTCTTTTCAGGAAGCAATAAAATGTGAGCCACAGTAAGGAGAAAAATCAAACAAATTAAACGGCTCAGAACTGATGCCGATGTTAGAATTAAAGACAAGCACATTGGAAGAGTTATCCATTCTATATTTCACATGTGGAAAAAATTAAATAGATACAAGATACAAAAAAAAAAAAAAAAGACCAAAATCTAAAGTTTAGAGACTGAAACTACCGTGACTGAGATAACAAATACAATGAGTAAAATTCATGGAAGATTAGGTATTGCAAAAGAAAAGATTAGTGTAAGAGAAGACATAGCAACTATCTAGAATGAAATGCAGAGAAAAAAGAATCTAAAGAAAGGAATAAAGCCACAGTGAGCTGAAGCAACTACTGGAGTATATGAGGAGGGGAGAGAGAAGAACATCAGAGAAATTATTTAAAGAATAGGTGAATATTTTATAAATTTAAAGAAAACTACAAGTCCACAGATCAAGAAGCTCAATAAACTCCAAGTAAAAGAAACATCAAGAAAATTACACCAAAGCATATCATAACCAATTTCTCAAAACAAGTCATACAAAAATTTTAAAAGCACTCAGAGGAAAAGAAACATTATAGATAGAGGAAAATGCATAAAGATAACTGTACATTTCTCATCAGAAACTAAATAAACAAGAAGACAGCAGAGCATTTTTAAGGCATGAAAAGCAAAACTTGTCAACCTAGAATTCCACAGAGTGAAAATATTTTTCAAACTTAAAGAAGAATCAAAGACATTTTCATAGGTAAAAAATGGAGATTACTCATCACAAGCAGAAGAGCATAAGAAGTGTCAAAGGGCGGCAACTGGGTGGCTCAGTCGGTTAAGCCTTCGACTTCAGCTCAGGTCATGATCTCACGGTTTGTGGGTTCGAGCCCCGCGTCGGGCTCTGTGCTGACAGCTAGCTCAGAGCCTGGAGCCTGCTTCGGATTCTGTGTCTCCCTCTCTCTCTGACCTTCCCCTGCTCACACTGTCTGTCTCTCTCAGAAATAAATAAAACATTAAAAAAAGAAAGAAAGAAAGAAAGAAGTGTCAAAGGAAGTCCCTCAGGCTAGAGGAAAATACTTGTTGAAAACCTGTAACTACGTAAAGGAACGAAGAGTACTGGGGATAATTCAAAAAGCAAGTATAAAGAATCTTTCCTTTTTATTTAAACCACTTAAAAAGATAGTTGACTGTTAAAAATAAAAATACAGTATATTATAGAGTTTATAACATATGTAAAAGTGAAGGATATGACAGCAATAGAACAATGGATTATCTCATTTAATTCTCAGAGCAACCCTATGAAGAGATTGAGGTTCTTATCCATTTTACAGATGTTTAATAAAATTACATAATCCTTCTTTCTGATTTGTTAGGGGTAACCAGCAAACCAAGACCCTAAGAGTCAGAATAACACCCCCTCCCAAGATATAATGCTTTACAAATGTAAATACCATAATAATCAGGTTCAATGATTATGTCAGAATTTCTACCATATCCACAGTATATGGTTCTTCACATTGACAAATGTATACCCCAGGGAAAACCAAAAGTCTTATTGGTTTATTTATTTTTGATAACTATAAAATTATCAAATTTTAATGAATTTCCAAATCTCTAATTCTAAATCTGTTATTTACATAGTTCATTATTGTCTAGAATCAATTTTCCTACACTGAATGAACTTCCCAAATAATTGTGGTTGCACTGATCAGTATGATCACAGACAATAAACTTCCACTTAATCCAGTAAGAATAATTAGTGGCCATATTATCTTCACCACATCCTGCTCATGCATAAATGCATTTACTTATCTTCTTTGACTTGACAGTTGACGATGAGATGACAAATGTAATTGAGTTAAAAATTATGTGACTTACTGGTTCATGGCTTCGATCCCTGCATCAGGCTCCAGGCTGACAGTGTGGAGCCTGTTTGGGATTCTCTCTCCCTTTCTCTCTCTGTCCCTCCCTTGCTTGCACTCTCTCTCTCAAAAAGTAAATAAACTTAAATTAAAAAAAAAAAATCCTATGGCGTAGGCAAGGAACAATAAGCAGATGCTTAATTGGAGATGCAAAGTATGAGGTCAAAGACATCAGGCAGCATGTAGTCAAAAGTCTTGATACGAGCACAGATCCTGCAAAACATCATTTTTTAAAGTGGGAAATTGATGTTATATTGAGACTTACTATGTGGTAAGTACTGCGCCAAACATTTGACATCCACTGCCTCCTTTAATCCTGGTGAGGTAAGATGCTTTTGAAACATTAGTTGATGAGATTTCTATCCTCAGGAATTCTTTCTACCTTCTGGCCACTTTCTCATTAAGTCAGTTAGTCATTTGATGTTCCCTACTCCTGGAAAGGATGACATGTGAGATCACAGAAACAGATAACAAAAGATTACTCTTGCCTTTTGGATTTCAAACACCTAGGTTCAAAGGAATGTGAGGAACTAATGCAGTATGAATAGATTAGGCAAAACTTTCACATCTAGGTTACTCCCTTTCATGGAGGATTGGTTTCTTTCAGAGGATGGTTGAAAGCCAGGAAGGGGAAGACTTACTTTTGTACTTGGATTTGACTTAATGAGTCAGTTTCATATCTCTCCTGAGCAAAGTTAAAGGTAAAAAACCAAAATAAAAATGTTATAGTTAAAACAGTTCCAGTGGCCAACTTTTGTAATTTTTGTAAGACAGAGAAGAAGCCTAAGGTTCAGAAATGTTAAATTAATGTGTTCAAGATCCCACGGCAAATTAAATGGCTTATTAGAAATTCAAGCCCAGGTCTCTGTCTATATACCCTTTTTTAAACTTTACCACTTAGCTCTGATCATAGTGACAGAAAATATCAAAATAACTAATCTTTTATGGGAAGAAATTTGTACTCTTGCCAAGTTTTAGATATTTCCAAAGTTTCTGATATATATATATATATATATATATATATATATATAAAACTCTAAGCAATTCATGGGTAAAAATATGCAAAAATATCACATGAAGTACTTAAGATGATATGAGGAATTACCAGGAAGGCACTATAAATATCAAAAATAATATGAACATTATGTTACTGAATTTGAAATTCTGATCAACTGGACAATTTTACAGAATAAAATAATTTTGAATATCATTCAAGAATTGATCAAACCAAGACTAGAAAACTTGTCCTATAAAGGGTTAGACAATAAATACTTTAGCTCTGCAGGTCATACATTTTCTTTCCTCATTTCTGAACTTTGCCATTGTAGTGTGCAAGCAGCCAAGGACCATATGTAAAATAAATAAATACATAAATACACAAATACAGGACTACATGACTACATACATACATACATACATACATACATACATACATATATATGGCTTTGCCTACAAAAAGAAGCAGTGGGCTAGATTTGGCTTCCAGGCCCTCATTTGCTGATTTCTTAATTAAACAATAGCTGTTATAAATATTAAAACAGTAGTCAAGAATATGCCTACAAAAATAAACTGTGTTTCCAGGTAATTTTGTAAATGAGTTTACCAAACCCTGAAAGAATAAATATCATAGATGCAGCTGAAGGTAAGAAACAAAACTTTTTTAAGTTAGTATAACCTTTATATCAAAACTAGATAAAATAATGTGAGATTGGATGATTTTAGGCCAACTTCACATATAAATGAATGTCATAAACAGTTGACAAGCTGTATCCAGCCATATATTTCAAAAACATAACACAACCAAATCAAGTTTCATCCCAAGGTTGACAAGAATAAGATAGGAAAATTATGTTAATATATTAAAAATGCAAGAAAAGAATCAAATACAACACTTGATCATGCTTCAAATTCTCAGTAAAGTAAGAATAGAAGGCAAATTGTTTAACCTGATAAAGAATATAGACCAAGACCCCACAAAATTTTTATAGTTACTGACCAAACTGTAAAAGCATTCCCATGAAAAAAAGCAACCAGATGGGGCTCCTGGGTGGCTCAGTCAGTTGTGTGCTCGAATTCGGTTCAGGCCATGATATCAGGGCTCCTGAGTTCCAGCCCCACATCAGGCTGTGTGCTGACAGCTCAGAGCCTGGAGCCTGCTTTGGATTCTGTGTCTCCCTCTCTCTCTGTCCCTCTCCCGCTTGCATTCTGTCTCTTTCTCCTTCAAAAATAAATAAACGTTAAAAAAATAAAGAAAGAAGAAAGAAAAAGAAAATAAGCAGCCAGATACACGTGATCAGTACTGCTTCGACATTTCACCTGAAAGACTAACACACACAATGGCAAGAAGAGTTAAGAGAGATAAAGATTAGAAGGAAAGAAACTAAATTTTTACTATACTCCACATAAGTTCCTGCATACAAGGAGAGTCTAATAGAATTTATAGATAAAGATTAAAAATAATAAAAGCATTCAGTATTGCATAATATATGCTCTATGTATAAAGGTGATTAACATTCTGTTGTATCGGACAAGTGAATATGAAAATGTAATAATATTTTTTTAAATATCTCATTTACAATAACCGTTAAATTTAGGAATTCTTGGAATAAATATAAAAAGTTACCAAGAAAAGTTTTAGATAACATTGTAAAATTTTATTGAAGAATAAAAATGACATCAATAAGTGGGGGGAAGTTTTCATGTTTACAAGAGAAATAATGCAATATTTTATTTTATTTTTTCATTATTTTTTTAACATTTTTTTTAAGAGACAGAGGGAGATAGAGATGAGCAGGGGAGTGGCAGGGAGAGGGAGAGAGACACAGAATCCAAAGCAGGCTCCAGGCTCTGAGCTGTCAGCACAGAGCCCCATGTGAGGCTCAAACCCAAGAAAGCGAGGTCATGACCTGAGCTGAAGTCAAGATGCTCAACCGATGGAGCCACTCAGGCACCCCAGAATAATGCAATATTTTAAAACGTTGTCTTCCCATAATCATACAGGTCAAATTAATCTGAATATACACATTTGATAGTATTAGGTATTCATATAACGGATTCTTTAGTTACTTTTTCATTTTTATCTATTTTATTAAAATCCTCAAAGCAGTTTCATTTATTTCAGTAAGTCCCGTTACCAGAGGGTCTGTAGTAGAGCATGAGAGTCCTAATATAAATTAGACTACTTAATGGCTGATACATTCATAGAATCCAAGGACACATACGTCACACATATGACAACATAAATTTGATCATCTTTTTCCAGTTGTAAAGCAGTAGCTTCTATTGTAAAATACTTACAATACATATTATTGTCAAATGCAAAAAGTACAAACAATTTTCTGTTTTGAAAATACAGAAAATTACAAGCAAGAAGGGGGGAAAATCACTCATAATTTTACCATCCCTGTAAGCAATGTTGTCCTTTGGTGCATATGTTCCTAGTTATTTTTCTAAATATATTTATTTTGTTGACTTTTACACTTTTCAGATAAATATCTGCAGATGGTCTCCTCCTTGAACTTAGGTACTTTAGACATGTTAAAACATGTGTCTCTGTATTTCTGCCTCTGAGTAAGTCCGTTGAGCAGCTCAGCCTTCTGTTTGTAAAGGGTGAATTGATGAATCTGTGGGTCAAAGTCAGAGGCTCACCCAAGGATAATTGTACCGCAAGCTCAGGAGAGATAAGCATCTTTTTGTATTTTGTTTTAATTGGGTCCTTATTAGCAGCACTCTACTGGCAAATGGCTTTATTAGAAAGGTTTGAAATGAACCTGTATTACGTGAAAATACTGCAGATTTAAAACCCATTCTTTTTATATTTTTGCAAGTTACACAAATCATTTCCTGTTGTCATCTTATTTAAGCAGAAAAGGCCTAATCCTATTCCTTTTTTCTTGGAGACAAGTGACTAAGCCTCCATGTAATGACACACCCCTGAGAAATGGTTTGCAATAAATAACAGCTCAGGGGAACTAAAATCCTCCGAGCAGAATTCAGAAAACAGCACTGCTGTCTTGTGCTAAATGACAAAGTTTGCATGTTGGGAAAACACCAGAACTATACATATTCTTGACACTGACAGCTCTCAGTCCTTATTTTACTGAATCAATTTATTGTGCATTATGAAGCATCAGAAAAGATTTATGTTTATATATCTGACAAATTGTGATACTGGTGTTCACCAAATGTCTACATGCTCCCTACATTTTTCCTGCCCCAGAGCTTTGAGGTGTGGTCATGTGATAATTCCTTACAACGAGAACATCTCAAGAAGGAATGTGGGAATGGGTCATTTTCATTCTAGCACCTAAGGGTGACCATCTCTCTCCCCACCACTTACTCTGTCCACAATTAGAAACAAAAACCGCACAGGTCCCAGAGTGCTAAGAGAAAGCAGCCGGAGTCCTGGCTCACATATTGAAAGAGAGCTGTGCTGCACAGCCTCCTTTCTGCATGAAGACATAACTCTTATTTTTGACAAACCACAGAAATCACGGGATTTGTTTCTCAATTCAGTAGGATCCAGTTGTATCACTTAGCATTGTCTTACTGTTTAACAGGAGTTCAAGTGTGCAAGGGAGAGAACACATGGAGGCTGGGTAGCTGCAGGGGCAGACTGGGTCCGTTCTCACTTCATTGCCCCTCTGCTCCAGAGACCTTCCCTGACACCCGCCCCCCTGAGCATTTCTCCTTTAGAGTGAACGTGTTCAGCTTTGTCAACAGAGGGGTGCCTAGGGACATTGCAGGACACAGGGAACCCTCGTCTTTCTGGAAGCTGCCTTTTTGCTTCTGCTTACTTCTGCTGCGCCATCTAGCAATGGTGCGTGTGTGTGCATACACACCTACTATCATTCTGCCCCCACCGTGCACCCAGAGTGTGTATGTAGTCCCTCAGCAACCGCTCAGCCCAGATCAGGCCCAGTGACCACTGCCAGTGGCAGTCTCGCTCCAGGCAGCCACAACCCCTGTCTCCCTCGGAGCCCCTGCCCATCAGCCTCAGCTTACCTGTGCTGGAAGAATTGTTTTCTGCAGCCCTCCAACACAGCCACCTTGCGTGACAGACATATGCACTGCCAGCAACTGGGCTCCTAACAGCTCACTCCTTTTCCATTCACGCCTACCAGCGTCTGCCCACCTGCACCCAGAGAGCAGTCTCCAGCTTTCCTGGCCACTTTGCACCAGCTCTGGCCTGGGCAACCCAGCAAACTTGCCTGCCATCCAGAAATTATAAACAATGAGGTCTGAACCACAGGTATTGGGAGGAGACCCTTCTACATCGCCCTTCCTTATACAATGTCATCCTGCTCTAGAGCTCCTTATAGAGTTCTCGTTACATCCTTCATGTCATTCCCGTTACAGTTACATAATTGTCGTATTAAACTTTCTCTCCTCAAATTACAATGTGGTTTCTGTCTGTCTCCTAATTGTCTCTAGACTGATAGCTTAGCCTAGCCTAGCTAATGAACAAATAATGACAGGGAGAGTTCAAATCCAAGGTTTAAACTCGAGATTCAACGCAGGAACAATTTAGTAACATGCAGTAGAATACCTTGAAGCTGATATAGGTTATTACACTGAAGCTCAAATTATTCTCCTAAATTTCAAATTGCAAAGAATTGTGTACTATCCGAAAACACAGCTGGAAGTCAAAATGGCCACAATTTAATTTGTAGCAAGGTAAAGGGACGATCAGGAAGTTTTGAGCTATGTGGAGACTGTTTCAACACGTGGAATTTTTGCAACAAATGATAAAATATACCTTCTCTTCATTTTGATTGTTAGATTAATGCATTTTTTTCAATATTTGTGCCCTAAAGGTATAGTCTCCTTAGGATCTCCTAGAGTATCACTTCGAAAGCATTTATTCTCTTCACAATTATGGTTTGTCACCCCATACTTTTTTCTTTTTTTTTTTTCAGGTTTCAAAATGTTATTTATTTATTTTTAATTGTTTGCTTATTTATTTATTTCATATTTTTAAATTTAAATTAAAGTTAATTAACGTACAATAAGTCTTGGCTTCAGGAGTAGAACCCAGTGATTCATCACTTACATACAACACCCAGTACTCACCCCGAAAAGCGCCCTCCTTAATGCCCATCCCCGGTTAGCCCACCCCCCACCCACCTCCCCTGTCTTCCCATGCTTTTAATGATTTGTTTGGTGGAACTATATATTTCATTCATATAGTACATATACTTTGAGTATCTCTCACATTCCAGGAGCTCCATATTTGCAATGGTGCAGTTACCACCACAGTCAGTTTTCTATCTTCATGAGCTTACATTATAGGGAGGAATAAAGAAAAAAGAAAATAGTGATTCCAATGCAGTGTGTATCTGCTATTGAAGAAAGGGTAAGGTTCTCTTAGAGTTCAAGGACTGAACACTTGCAACAAAAGAGTAAGAGATGCGTTAGGAAAGGTATCACAGGAGAGGTGACAGAGAGCTGAGACCTGGAGACGAAGTAGGAGTGACAGGGGCAGGAGAGAAGATGAAGAATATTCCAGGCAAACTGCCTAGGCTGAGCCACGTGCAATAGAGTATTACCCAGGGAGCAATAGATTGTATGAGAAATCTGGAGAGGTAAACTTTCTATGACCTACAACATTTAAAAATTATCATTTACAAGTTTGTAAGAGATTTCATTTTTTAGGCCAATGTTAATGAAAACTGTGACATATTCCCACCAAAACCAATGATTTATTGCAGCAATGAGATGTTAAAATACTTTAGAGTATTAGAAGCATGAATTCTAAAAAACATGTCACAGATGGAAAAGACCCTTGAGTGGTTCCAAGACTTTTAAATATGTAGGTGTGCGACAGCATTGAAAGTCATTGGCTTTAATTATAATTATAATAAAAAAAGCAACAATTAGTAGTTATAATAGCCTATAATGCACTATTCTAAGACTTCATATATATATAAACATGAATATTATTATATTTAATATTCAGAACTTGGGCAGTAGTTTTATTATTATTATTAATTTATTTAAAAGTATATTTATTTAAAAAAAACTCTCTGCGACTCAGAGAGGTTAATTATAAGCCTGAAGTCACACAGCTTTACTGTCTTCACAGTCGAGGAAACAGAGACACGGGTGTTACAGCTTTCCCACATTCATACTACTAGTAAGGGCAGAGCAAGAGATTCTAACTCCAATGCATTAACCTTTTTTTTATAGTTTTAATTTTTTAATGTGTACTTAGTTTTGAGAATGAGAGAGAGACAGAGTGTGAGCAGAATGGAAGCAGAGAGAAGAGGGAGACACAGAATCTGAAGCAGGCTCCAGGCTCTGAGCTGTCAGCACAGAGCCCAACACAGGGCTCGAACCCACCAACTGTGAGATCATGACCTGAGCTGAAGTCAGATGCTTAACAGACTGAGCCACCGAAGCACCGTCAGTGCATTAACTATTAGCCTTTAAGTTACTTTGCCTCCTGTAGCAGTCCCAAAAGAATTGTTAATCACTTGGCATAGACTTCTCATGTACAATGTACAGAAAAAATACTCAATAGAAACATTTGGTTTCTTAAAGCATAGAATATAAGCTACTGTGCTGAGGTTTTATTTTACATTAAATCATCACAGAAGACTTGCAAAAGAAGAGGTGAGGTTCAGCTTTCTCCTTATGGCTTGAACACTGAAAGTCACTACCACATGGTCCACCTGACTTAATGTCAAGGGTCTCTTCCCCCATCTTGTCTACAATTTAATTACTTCTTTGGCTTGGGTAAGGAATACTTCTGATTTCAGAACATCTGCTAAAATGCACACAACTGTAATGGAAACTGTAACAGCAAATAGTGGTCTTGTCTATTTGATTTCATCAATCCGATTAGCTGTTTGAAATATTAGAAAGCAGAAAGTCCTAAATGAAGGATCTCTGTGATCACTAATTTTTGTGTCAATTTGGCTGGGTCATAGGTTGCCTAAATATTTGATTATTCTTGATGTTTCTGTGAGAGTGATTTGGATGAGATGTACCTTTAAATCAATAGATTGAGTAAAGCAGTTTGCCCTCCCTAATGTGTGTGGACACTATTCAATCAGCTGAAGGCTTAAATAGAACAAAATGCTGGCCATCCCCCTAGTAAGAGAGAATTCTCTGCCTGAGGGTCTAGTAACTGGTATATTGGCTCTTCTGGCTTTTGGAGCAGTTTCCCGCTTTCAGATTCAAACTGGGACATTGGCTCTTCAGATTTTGGACTTGGTAGTCATCTCCATAATTGCATGAGCCAATTCCTTATAATAAATCTTCCTCCCTCTCTCTCTCCTTTTTTGTACGTATGCATATATATATATATATATATATATGTTATATAATTATACTTTTTTATTGTAGCTTAGTACCCAATACATAATTGAGAAATAATGAAGGCCCTCAAAAGACTGCATAGATGAATGAATGAATGAATGAATGAATGAATGAAAGAATGAAGTGACTGGTAAGAAAAAAACTAAACTGTGTATATCTGAGAAGAGTTGGCCTAGGTAAAGAGTCACTAAGAAGGATTATAAGCAGCAAGTGCCTAGTGGGAACAGATGCAAGTCTAACACTTTCTTTATGTATTTTTAATGGAGTTTGTTCATGAAAGGTTAAAACAGCAAACGCTCTTTCTTACTAAAACTAAGAGAGAAACTGTTAGAATCAGAAATGCAACCAGCATATAAAGATTCTTTGGATCTTTGCACTGTCTTAAATATATGTATCAAGTCTAGAGTCGTGAGAAATATTCAATTTTCAGCATTAGATTTGATTTATCCATACCAGCAAATATACCAGGAATGTGTTCAATAGCTTTGTGAACCCCTTCCCCAATGAATCTACTACTATGAATCTCTAAGAAACATTAATCTCCTATTGGAGACAGACTTTCTTGTTCATTTAGGAAATGTCAACGTGTCTGGTATCAAAAATAAGCTATTTACAGAGAAACTAGGCTGAGAGAGATGCAGCTAAATCAACAACACAGAAAGATACTTCTTTTGCTAAATTTTAATTTTACTCTCAGGCAATCACTTGGTTGGCTGTGCTGTTAGGTAGAAATTTCCCAATTCCAAATAAGAGATTAAAATGTTTTAATTTAAAGACACTTATCATGATGTCAAATGAGTATTAGTTAACCTCTCATGTCTTTGCTATCATGCATTTGTCTAATTAGGGAAAGTGTAAGCTTTATGTAAAAATATTTGGATTTTCTATATTCTATTGAATTTGGAAGAGATTTTCTCTGTTTGAACATTTCACCCATACATATGCAGAGGACTGCATTTCTGCTGAATCAGGTTAGATAAATCTTTGATTTTGCTCAATATTCCTTCTTTATAATATATAGAGGACATATAGGTTAGATGGACTCATTTTTAATTTCCAAGTTTTCATTTATTCTAGATTTTTATTCTCATATTTCCCAAATACCAAGTCATTATTTTTCTTACATTGAGGCCTCTGAATTTTTTTCATTGTTCCACATGAATCATTTTTATTTTCCTGATGTTATTATTAAACATTTAGTGATTTTAGCAATATTATATATCTTCACTCGCTATATCAATCACAAAAATCATCTCAAAGTGTTTCTGTCCCTGTACCCATATATTTTGCCATGTGATTTTGAAGCATGTCTCATTAACAGGTAGAGTTTATTTCTCTACTCTTGAGTCTGGATTAGAACTGTGATTCGCTTTGCATGGTAGTATGTCATTATGCCAGTTCTGAGCCAAAGCCTCATGATACACTTTTACTCATTTTTCAGCTGCCATTTCAATGAGCCCAGGCCTGCTTGCTGTGTGATGGGAGACAACAGGGAACAAAGATGAGGTATTGCAGTCTACTGCCAACTACAGTCATAACAGTGAGCTCAGCTGAGATCAGAAGAACCATGAGGCCGATCCTTGCTCAGAGTGCTGGCACACAGAATGTAAGCTAAATGACTAGCTCTTCTTTTAAGCCACTAAGTCTTGGGTTGGTTTGTTATGCGGCAAAAGCTAGCTGATATCGGTACCCTATACTTCCACTTTTTTATCTGTTAGAATTCAGATGCTCCCTAACAATTATATTCACTCTCATTAGAGTTCACATTCTGATTTGGAGAGATTAGTAAACCAAAATACTTTAATATTTTGGAAGAAAATGTAGGCAACTCTATACATAAATACCCAGAGGGTATCATAAATATCTATGCTGTTGACTTGCTTTTTCTTTTTTTTTAAAATTTTTTAATGTTTTATTTATTTCTGAGAGAGGAAGAGAGACAGCTTGAGCAGGGGAGGGTCAGAGAGAGAGGGAGATACAGAATCCGAAACAGGCTCTAGGCTCTGAGCTAGCTGTCAGTACAGAGCCCGACATGGGGCTCGAACCCATGAACCATGAGATCATGACCTGAGCCAAAGTCGAACGCTTAACTGACTGAGCCACCCAGGTGCCCCCTTGACTTGTTTTTTCATGGAGACACATAGATCAAAGAGCCTAAGAGGATTTTCTGGTCTTATCAGTAATTATAAAATGTGGCTCTTCTAGAAGAGCTTGTCTCAAGTTTACCTTACCCAAAAGGTAAAATTTATATTATTACTCTTTTTGCAGATAAGAGAATTGAGTGGAGAATTTAAGTAATTTTCCCAACAAGTAGATATGAGATTAAATAATCCCTGACTCTAGAGCTTCAGTGCTTAACCATAAAGTATGCTGCCTACCTTGTTCCAGAAATGTAAGAAATAGACAGCCTTTATATGATTTCAAAGTGTTTCCCATCCCTCTAAATTCAGTAGGAAATATTTAATACATTAATAAATTAATAAGAATTTAATTTATACAGATAAACTTAATGTCTCTACATTTCAACCTAAAGAAATAAACTAGCTTTCGATAAACTCACCAGGTTAAGGACCCCCCAGTGTAACCTACGGTAGTTATGTTATCATGATATAAATAAATCAAGCAATGACAAAACACTGGTGGATATAACAATGAATATTGTTCATTGTGCACATAACTTGATCTTAGCAAACAAATGTGCCTATCATGGTTTCATGTGAAAGTGCAAAGTGCAACTATATGTAAGAGTAAAGGCAAGTTGAAGGCAAACTAAATGTAGATTACTTTTACACACTGAAAACTGTCACATATATTGTTCCACAATCCTATATCTACATTTTCAACAACCAAAATATTCTGAAAACTGAAATAGAAAATCGTACGTTGGGTGTGCACTCATTGGGTAAGAAAATCTAGACAGAAGTAATGTGGAACTATTGATAGTCTTCGTTTATACCACTCAGTATGATTATTCATACATTTTATTGAAGAAATATTTTTTATTATATTGTTCTTCCTCCAACCCTTCTGGTAGTGGGTAATACAAAATATATGCACTGTATAAACTTTCAAGTTAAAAAAACTCTTAGCTTTAAAACAATCTGATTACAGGAACTCTGGATAAGTGATTACAAATCTAATGTATGATTTGAGCCTGAAAGTCAGCCAATACATCTTTGTTTCTCATGCTTATGATAGATCTAATCAGTTACTTCCATCCCAGTCTCAATGAGTAATCAAATACTTGGTAGAAAGCATATTTTGATAAGAAAGGGGGAAAGAAAAAGAAGAATCTGAAGTTTTTGCTTCCATCATAGTTGGTTTTAAAACACAAATATGTCAATATAAAAAAATGAAATATGGCTTCAGAATAGAATACTAATGTTTTGTTTTTTAATTTTTTTAATGTTTATTTATTTTTGAGACAGAGAGAGACACGGAATCTGAAACAAGCTCCAGGCTCTGAGCTGTTGGCACAGAGCCTGACGTGGGGCTTGAACCCATGAGCCGTGAGATCATGACATGAGCCGAAGTCAGATACTTAACTGACTGAGCCACCCAGGTGCCCCTAGAATACTAATGTTTTAAATCCGGGTAACCTGGAAAGTGTTCAGATAACAGAGCTTTGGAGGTGGTTTGGTAGGTGTGGAGAGAAGGGCAGGGATACGACCATCCCTCCATTTGTCATGACGCAGACTCAGAAGACATTGCCTGAAGTCAATGGGAAAGAGCATTGAAAATTTTGTATGGTATTCAAAGTTTAAGTGCAAACAGTGAAAGAAGCAAATGATAATATAGTAATTCATTTTGTGGGTTAGGTTCTAAGGGAAAATCAAGAATGATACAGTAAACTAAAGCCTTATCTTTCCAAGTGGAAAATAAACAGGTATGTCTAAATTTGATAACTAAAGAAATATTTATCATTCAGAGCTAAAAAGCTATGAAAAGACAGAAAAGCAGAACTATTCCAAATGTTCACTTCTGGGGAAGAAGAAGACAGAAGGGATAGGCCACAGACTGATTTTAATGACTTTGATCACCCTTTTTAAAATAAAAAAATAAATAAAGCAAAACTACGATAGTGTTAGTTGATAAAATACAGTAGTCACTGGCTAGAGAGTGAGTGGTGGTCACTTTCAATAGGGTCGCTTGAAAGTGATCCGACTTCTGGGAAGGGGCAACCAAGAAGAAATCGGGAGTAAATGTGCTCCAGGCAGAGAGCTCCCTATGCAGAGATGCTCAGTGAAGCCAGCGTGGCATGTTGGAGGAAGAGACAGGAGGCTGAGCAAGCCAAGAGAAACACCGCTCTCGAGAACAGGAGCCAAATGGTGCAGACCCTTCTAGGTCATGGCGTGGAGTTTGAATCATATTCCAGTTAACATGAGAAGACATCGAAGGGTTTTAAGTAGTGGAGAGATACGCTCTGCTTTTGATTTAAATAAATAGCACTGGCCGCTCTGCAGAGGGCCGGCTGCAGGGTAGGAACGGAGGCAGGGGGGCTGCTCGGGGAGTTCCTGCCACAGATCAGGAAGAGAAAGCAGTGATTCGGTAAACAGTGTTTAAAGCCTGAGGTTTTATTTTGGAAGGAAATCAAATAAGTCTTACTCAGGGATTAGATGTAGAGGATGAGTGGGGAAAAGGGGGGAAACACTGGAGACTCCAAGAAAGAAACGGGGTGAATGGTGGTGATTTTAACTGTCCTGGGAGAGACCGGGGAACAGAAGCCCAGAGTCTCTTTTGTGCATGTTCAGTCCAAAATGCCCACTGAAAACTCAAGTGGAGATACTACACAGGAAATTTGATCCATGAATCCTGAACTATCAGAGGGGTTAATCTGCTGATATATATTTGGTAGTCATTAGCACAGAGGTGACACTTAAAGTGACATAGGGCTCACCTTGGGGAAAGAGTGTATAATAAAAATAGCTAGTGTTTATTACATGTTTACTTTATACCTAACATTCAGCTAAATGCTTTTTACCTGCTATGTTGGGAAGTCCCCCAAGGCCACTGTAGGTTCAATGATTTGTTAGGAGGACTCAACAGATCTCAGCATATGGCCATAATCACAGCTATGATTTATTACATTCAAAGGATAGAGAGCAAAATCAGCAAAGAGGAAAGGAATATGGGGTGAAGTCCAAGGGAAACCAGGCACAGAGTCCTCATCCAGTGAAGTAACAGGACGTGCTTCATTCCCCAACCACGAGCTGTGGTTACACATGTGAAATATTGCCAAGCAGGGAAGGTTGTGAGAGATGCAGTGCCCAGGGTGTTTACTGAAGGCTAATCACAGAGGCAGCCACTATCTGGCATGTACCAAAATTGCAGGTTCCCAGAAGGAATGCAGGTGTTCAGCATAAACCATATGTTGCATAAACTGGTTAGGTACAGTGAGCCACTCTTATCGTCAGTGGGTAGGAACCCTCCCCAAATCCAAGTTCTTAGATACCAGCTCAGGGCCAATCTTGTCAGCAGGCCCTTCTAAAGATTAGCAGTCAGACCTACTCATTGACTCTTTCCTGTATACATATCTTAAAATATTTAAGACTCCAACAGCCCTCTAAGATAGGTCCTATTTCTCTCTTTATTTTACAGTTGAGGAAACAGGAAAAGCCTAACTCATCTGGTAAGAAAAGATGTTGGAGTTGAAACTCGGAAGTTTGACTCTCATGCAAGAGCTCTTGCATCCTTCACAGAGGAGCTTCTGGTAATAGAGAACAGAAAATGGCAAGGCAGTAGGGTCAAAAGACTGAGACTGGGGCACTCCATTTAAAGGTCCAACAGATGACCAGGGAAGACCAACCGGTGACATGGGCAGAAAACCAGGAAGCCACTCAATCTATCCCAGAACAGAAATAAATGTTCAGAAAATGGCTTATTTGCAATTGCCTCACCAGAGGGGATACCATGATTGTTGCTGCCAATGTTAAGTACATGAAGTAACTTTAATTTTCCACCTAAGCATCCTACCCCAATGTCAAACACCTTTACCTCTGTAAGGCCACATGCTACTCCCCCACCTTGACATTACCCTTGTTATTGAAGTTGATATTCCTCTACACATATTTCCCTCTTATCTGAAATGCTACTTCCCTATTTTCTAACTAGCAATTTCTAGTCATCCTTTAAGAGCTTTACCTAATAGTGCCTTCTTTGTACAATGCTGTTTCCCAAACACAGCTACCTACTTTCTCCCTGGAGCTTTTCTCTTTATATCTCTGTAGCAATCCTCTTCTTCTTTTTTTTTTTAAACCAAAAGTTTTAAGTTTATTTATTTATTTATTTTGAGAGAGACAGAAACAGAGTGAGCTGAGGAGGGGCAGAGAGAGGAAGAGAGAGGAGAATCCCAAGGAGACGCTGTGCTGTCAGTACAGAGCATGACGTGGGCTTGAACTCATGAAACCAGGAGATCATGACCTGAGCCAAAACCATGAGTCGGACACTCAAACAACGGAGCCACCCGTGTGCCCTCCTTTTCTTATTACCTGCCTTTTACTTGTTCACTTTTCTGCAGCCTCTTCTAGGCTTCCAGCTGCTGAACAGTAAGACCTGAACCTCATTCATATGTATACTCTCAGCCTCAGTACAGTGGTTTGGAATGGCAGATGATCAAGAAATGCTAGAGGAACAAAGGCAGGCAGAAAGGAAGAGAAAAAGGAAGGAAGGATGGAGGGCCTGAGGGAGTGGTCCTCAGGTGCACAAAAGTGAAAGAGAATAAACTGTTTTGGGGCAAACAGAAATAAATATGTCCTGTAGCTTCAAGGCACCCAAAGCCTTGAATTTCTCAGATTGGAAATATTGTCTTTTACTAATGTGTAGATCAAATTTGCATTTGCCTGGCTGGTGTTACACAAACAAATATATCAACTATACTTTCCATGTACACACAGGCACGGAGGAAAAGCTATAGATGGAAACCTCCTATTTTAGTTTTGCTTTTCCTTCCTTCCACTGAAAGTTTTCTTGGACTTGCTAAGATGCAAAATCTATGAGAAGAGAGCAAGAGTAACATTTCAAGAGATTAGTTCTTTATTCCCAAGGGTGTATGAATTTATCAGGTCTTTTGCCAAGGACGCTTTTTTTTTGGAGGAAGTGGAGGAGGAAGAGGAAAACTTACGGGGATACTGGGATTCTAAGAGTACGTAGCCAAAAAAGGAAAGAAAACTATGTAGAATTAGGAGGCTAACAGATCAGGGAAATCAAATTGTTTACTTCACACAGTCTCCCATCTTCTGAAATACAACCAGACAAATCCCCATGTAGAGAATACCAAGGTGACATGGATCCTGTTCCCAAGGGTTTAGAGATTGGTAGTGAAATGCCTTTGATACATTTTAGTTAATTACACCGGACAGGGACTCTTGGGCGGAGGCTCACCATAAGTATGGCGGAGCTGTTAGCGCTGGCTACAGGCCAGGGAGGGGAGGCACCCTTCTATTCCACTCCTCTGCAGTGGTTTGTGTTGAAGAATCTTCCTCAGACTGGGGTAAATGAGACAACAGGGAAAGTTGGCAGGGCCACCTGACCACAGAGCCACAGTTCTCCTGCCTCACAGATGTTTCCTGCCTTCACCACCAAGCACAGCCTCCTCTGAGGCCTCTGGGATTTCTTGTAAACGCGTCTGCGGTAGCCAGATCCTGTTTCAGGGTCGGTGTCATGCTAACCATCATTAAAAGGAGAGTCATGAAGAATTTATTAGAGGAAACACTGAACACAGTGAACGGAGTCTGGCTTTGTTTCTCTTTTTCAAGCCCCTCCTGACTTTCTATTAAAGAAAAATGGTAAGAGGAAGAGAACAAAGTTTGTATCCCACACAATTTTTTTCTTAAATGAGTAGAGATTTAATGAATGTAAAATAAAAAGGCATTCACAGAAATGAATAGCATCTGAAGTGCAAGTACTGGGGAGAGGTGTGCCTGTGTGCGTGTGTGTGTGTGTGTCTGTGTGTGTGTGTAGTTGATGTGAATGTCACAACAAAGTCTAAAGCATCTATACAGTGGACTCAGCTACTGTACCCTTGAGCTCATCAGTAAGAAATTGTTCATGAGCCTAAACCAATTGGCTAAGAGGCAGTCCATCTTTGCCAAGTGGGAATCCTCTTCTGTTGACAGTGCTTCCTACTGTCCTACAACTGCAGGTGGGCTCTCAATGCTTTTTTCCCTGCCACAGGGCCCTAATAATTCTAGAGTGATATTTTTATCATGATTAGTAAGTCCTTTTAAAATCTGAGGGTGTTAGGGGCACCTGGATGGCTCAGTCAGTTAAGCGTCTGACTCGGTTTCAGCTCAGGTCATAATCTCACAGTTCATGAGTTTGAGCCCCAATGGGGTTCCACACTGACAGCATGGAGCCTGCCTGGGATTCTCTCTCTCCCTCTCTCTCTGTCCCTCCTCTGTGCTCTCTGTCTCTCAAATTAAACTTAAAAAATTTTTTTTAAATAATAAAATCTGAGAATGGTAGAAAAGAGTCTTTTCTTGTTTTCAGTCAATTTCTTGTTGAAATTTAACATTTTCTGGACAATCCTTATCCTTTGGAGCAACAGCTTAGGGTGCTACTGGCTAAATATTTCATGTCCAACATCACATTGGCTACACAAGCATGTGACATGAAACCTGAATCAGACATTGTGAGCTACTAGCTGATGGATCGTCTCTCCCCCAAGACTCGTGTTTGGTCTATCCAATGTTGACCTGTAAGGTGTTTTAAATTTAAGCTATTACCCAGCATTGGAAAACAGATATCCTGTGGATGAAATTTAACACTTTAGACTTCTCTCAAAAATCTAAGAATCTGGGGAGAAATAGTCATATGTTCCCACATTTTAATAATCTGCTTAGGCTAGTAGCCACTTCCCTCTTTAGGTGGGTCATGAAGCCTCCAAAGGCCCACATTTTCAATCCTCTGTGTTGCTATTTTCAAAGTGAACCAAGAATTTATTCCTTTTCTTATCAGACATCTGTACTCTTTCAGCTATTTGGACTATTTGAGCATTGAAGGATCTAAATGTTAAGATCCTAAAAAACTTCAATGAAGCTAATATACTTTTATATTTTGCTTAAGAAGAGGGATCCACAATTCAACATTAAATATTAGTAATATATTTATTATATTCTTCACAAACAATTTAGAAAAAAAAAAAAAAAGAAATCTATTGGCCTCTGAAGACTACCCCTGCAGGGGAAAATGTTCTCACACTAAGCACAGGAATAGTTTTACTGGAGTAACAAGATCAAGGTTATATTGAATAAAAGCATAACTTCACCCACAGGAGTTGGAGGAATAACATGATTTCTATCAATAGATTCAAAGCTTGGTCTGTTGAAGGAGACAGAACTTAATTTGAATCCTGACTTTCCCTTTATCCTCTATGAAACCTTCACAAGTCAATGAAGCTCTGTGAATATCAGATATTTTATCTGTGGGACAATAAAATTTGTATGCACCACCATGAGGGGCAATGAGGAAGAAGTGTAATATACATAAAGTACTTAGTCTTAAATCCAGGAGAACTAGTCTGTTCCATGTATTTTAATCTTTACCACATCATCATTTTTTTTTTTTACATCATTATCTTTAGAAGGTATCAAAGCTGATGCAAGACAAAGATGAAACTGAAGAAAGCCAATGTTATGTATTTAACCTTTTATATATCTAAAAACAGAAGGTAATATAAATATGAAAATATAGATACTTACGGACATTTATACAAAATATGTACCAAATATATACAAAGGTGAATAATTGCCTCTGTTTTTCAGATTTCTGTATTCCATGAAACAGAAAATAACAAATAAAAAAGGGATCAAACATATAACCTTTTTTTTTCCCTGAGTACGAGCATTAACACACAGCAAAACAAAACAGAAAGAGTTGCTATGTATTATCTCCAACACTTTATATAAAGAAGAACATTTAATACCCCCATAAAAGGGCAAGGACACAGTTTCAGAATGGACAGCTCTTTAAATTGAACCAACTTAACATAATGAAACACTCACCAGATTACTCTTGTTTTCTTATTTTTCCATGCCAATAGAATTTTGCCAAACCTGGGGCGCCTGGGTGGCTTAGTCGGTTAAGCGTCCGACTTTTGCTTAGGTCATGATCTCACGGTTCGTGGGTTCGAGCCCTGCGTCGGGCTCTGTGCTGACTGCCAGCTCAGAGCCTGGAGCCTGTTTCAGAGTCTGTGACTCCCTCTCTCTCTGACCCTCCCCTGCTCACGCTGTCTCTCTCTCTCTCTCCTAGAAATAAATAAAACATTAAAAAAAAAAAGAATTTTGCCAAACCTAAGAACAAAGAGTGGATCAGAGTTTGAGAACCATTTGTATAGGCTACACTTAAAATTCTTGTTTCAGTATCTGAGCCTTCTTGTCACATAATTTTAAAATTTATTGTATTTTTTTTTAATTTTTAAAAAGAAGAGTGAGAGAGAGTGTGCATGCAAGTGGGGGAGGGGTAGCAGGAGAGGGAGAGATTGGATTTCAAGCAGGCTCCACACCCAGCACAGAGCCCCTATGCTGGGGTTCAGTTGCACAACCATGAGATCATAACCTGAGCCGAAATCAAGAATCAGACATTTAACCTACTGAGCTACCCAGGTGCCCCTTCTTGTCAAATATTTAGTTTATATTAAAAAAAAAACTGACCTAATTAGATGACTCCAGTCCTCATATCACATAATCCATGATTAGGATTAACTGAGAGGTTGTTAATTTCAGTATTTGATGGGTTAAGATGGGGAAGAAAAGAGATAAGTGCCCTCCCCCATCCTCCCTTCCTCCATTAACACTTGTATAGAGGGAGGGATGACCAAGGCAGCTAACTGCTTGCCGATATGTCTTTTTCCAGTCTTCCTTGGGAACAGAGTCCTGATTCTGTTGAGGTCGGCAATGTGCATGAAACTCTTTCATTTATCAACCACCCCTGCAGAAAATGGTGGCCAGGTATCACCATTCTGGCCAATGAGCTGCTACAGAAATTACTGGTGAGGCTGGAGGAAAACAGGCTTTAAAAGAGGAGCATGCTTAGCTGCCTCTCCTCCCCCCATGCTGAACTCTTTCATTTTGCCTGAAATATAATTATGGATGTGCAGCATATATCTTAAGGTGCTGAATCAAAGACCCCTGACATCACAAACCCTTGGCCCTACGTGCTTGAGATGCCAAACCAATACTATTAATTGCCTCCCTCAGGATTTTTCATCATGTGAGGAAAATATAGCCTTTTATGTTTATGCCACTTCAGTCAGATCTCCTACTGGCAACCAAACTCAATCCTAATTCATACAAATATAATAAACAGAAAAATAGAAAAAGGAAGAAATATATGCTTTCCTTAGTAGCAAAATAGAAAAAAAAATGGTAATAGGAAAAACATACTACTTTACATCATAAAGACTGCTAATAGTTACATGTGTGTCACAATATATTAGCATGTTCTGTTAGAAATTTAAAAACAGAGGGGCTCCTGGGTGGCTTAGTCAGTTAAGCGTCCGACTTTGGCTTAGGTCATGATCTCGCGGTTCGTGGGTTCGAGCCCTACATCGGGCTCTGTGCTGACAGCCAGCTCAGAGCCTGGAGCCTGTTTCAGTCTGTTACTCCCTCTCTCTCTGACCCTCCCCTGTTCACGCTGTCTCTCTCTCTCTCCTAGAAATAAATAAAACATTAAAAAAAAAAAAAAAGAAAGAAAGCTTGATCCCTTTGAAAAAAAAAAGAAATTTAAAAGCAGAACCCGAATAACCGCATTATTTGTCAATACATATATGATAGTAGACAAAAAAGTTGCATGTGCAACATGCTATGAGTTGAATTGTGTGTCCTCCACCCACCCCAAGGGATACGTTGGAGTCCTAATTCCCAATACCTCAGAATGTGACCTTATCTGGAGTCATGGTCACTGCAGATATGATTGGTTAAATTAAAATAAGGTCATTCTGAGGGGTGCCTGGGTGGCTCGGTCTGTTGGGCATCCCGCTTCGGCTCAGGTCATGATCTCGAGGTTTGTGGGTTTCAGCCAGGCGTCGGGCTCTGTGCTGACAGCTGGCTCAGAGCCTGGAGCCTATTTTGGATTCTGTGTCTCCCTTTCTCTCTGACTATCCCCTGCTCAGGCTGTCTCTCTCTCTCTCAGAAATAAATAAAACATTAAAAAAAAAAAAAAGAAAATGAGGTCATTCTGGCTTAGCATGAGCCATAACCCCAATGACCAGTGTCCTTATACGAAGTGGCAAGAGAGACACACAAGGAAGAGAACGTCATGTGACAACAAAGGCAAAGGTTGGGTGAGGCAGCTGCAGAAGCTTTAGTGTCACAGGGCACCGGCCACCATCAGAACCAGGGCATGGCAAGGAAGGGCCATCCACAGTCACGGGGGGCATGGCCCTGTAACACCTTCATTTTGGACTTCCAGATTCCAAAACTGTAAGAGAATAAATTTCTGTAGTTTTACATCACCCAGTCTGTGGCACTTTGTTACAGCAACTCCAGGAAGCCAAGTATTACACACACCAAAACATTTTTAGTCAAGGATGGTAATGTGCTTTACACGTTAGAATCAAGATCATTGTAAATCCAATTTGAAGAACTTACTCTAATTACAGATTTTCTGATTTTTTTTTGTATTATATAATATAGAAACACTTAAAGAAGAAAATAAAACTGCCTAAAATCCCACAAGGAATCACTAATATTTTGCAGCAGTTGCTTTCAGTATTTTGTGCATGGAATTTGTGCGTGATATTTGTATGGATGTGTATAAGCATGCCTGTGTACTTATTATAAATGTGTGAGAGAAAGAGAAAGATGTTGCATAAACTAAAGAAAGAAAGGTTATATTCTTCCCTCCCTTACCCCTTCTTCCTCCCTGACCCTTCCCTTCCCCTTCTGTCTGTTTCTTCCACACATATTTAAAGAACACTCTGAATGTCCAGGTACTCTCCTGGGTGCAAGGGTACATTGGTGCACATTTCAGGAAATATTCTTCCTTTTGTGTTTTTTACAGTTTGGTTCACTATACAGAATACTTAGCTTAGCATTTTCAAAACAGTGTGTTAAAACAAAGCAGCACATGGTTTTGCGAGTGTTTCTTTGCTAGTACCAGACATACGTTGGAAAGTTTGAGGAAGGCTTCTGGAGGAGGCCAGGACTCAGGTGAGGTCAGATGGGTGAAAAGCAGCAGGTAGCCAGGAGAAAAGCAGGGATCTTCCAAGCAGAGGGAGAAGCTGCTGCAAGACCCAAGCAGCAGAGAACAGAAGGATGTATTTGAAGAAGTATTTACAGAGTATTAGAAGCAGGCAAGCACTGACGATAGATGAGGTATGCAAGCGCCAGACAAGGAAGGGCCTTCCGAAAGCTACCTAAAAGTTGGACTGTCTTAATATAGAGAAACAGTGAGGATTTTATGTAGATGAAGTGAAAAGATCAGATTTGCAGGAAGATCTGACTAGTAACAACGTGGAGGGTTTTGGGGAGAGGGTCAGAGCTACTGAAGTGTTGTGTAGAAAATGATGACAGCCCAAAATGAGGCTTAACATTAAAGACCAGGACATTACCAAAAGATAAAAAGAGGAAATCATAGTTATTGGCACAACAGACTTATTAACAAACTAAACAGTAAAGTAAGGAAGAAGTAAGTTGATGATTAAGGTTAATCCCAGAGTTCTGGGTTGGCCTGGTGGGTGGATAGCAGTTCCAGTGATGAGTTAGCACAGGACATGCTGGCAAAAGAGAAAGTGTGGAGATTCTGAGTATTTGACATTGTGAATTGAAGGGGATTGTGGCACATCTATATACATAGACACTTGGGAAATAGGGTTATTGTTTAGTGAAGAATTTTGAGCCAGAGATTTGTATTTTGGAGTTGTCGGTGCATTTTTGATGGTCTTTAAGTTTGGCAAATAGACAAGAGCTAATGGAGAATATGAAGACTGAAAAGAGAGTGGGAGACTGAATTCTGAGGAACATCAGGATGTAAGGGGAATGTAGAATAAATGCAACTGAACACCAGAGACAGCAAAGCAGAAGCCAGAGCTGAGGGTGAAGGGGGCATGTGCAGTGCCATGGAAGGCAAGTGGGGACAGCATTTCATGGAGAAAATCATTACTAGGTTGCAATGATTTAAAAATTTAGTTCTGGCAAAAGAATTGGTAGATCATTAGAAATTACCATTAGTCTAGACAAAAGTACCTAAATATATCTGAGACCATATTCTATGATAATAGCACCATTTGAAATTGGTGGTAGAGAAGACGGATTCTTTAGTAAATGGGGTTGGGTCAATGACTAGTTGTATGGGAAGATGTTTCTAGGAAATGACCTTTTTCTTTCTTTATACCAGCAAAATTTCCTAGTGCACCAGATGCTAAATAATTAGAAACTAAAGTCATTAAAGTAGTACTGTAAAGGGTTATAAGAGACAAGTGATACAGTGTGAGATGGAGAAAATCATTCTAAGCATGAAAGCAGGAAGCCATAAAGGAAAAGATTGATGCATATGGGCACATAAGAACTTAAAACTTTTCTTTAGAAAAAAGTATCATAAAACATAGGTAAACAAAATTTGGAGGAAACTTGGTGTATATATATATATATAATATATATATATATATATATATATATATATTATATATATATATATATGACTGCTATTTCTCCTGTATACAAGGCTCTAAAACCAAAAAAGGAATAGGTAAATTCCTCAGTATAAAAACATGTGGAAATGTGATTATGCTGCCCACAAAAGATAAAATATAAAAGGATAATAAATATCTAAAAGGTATTAAGAATCACTGGTAATAAGGAAAATATGAATAAATGCAACAATAAAACAAAATTTGTTGCCTGTCAAGCTGAAAAAGTTTAAAGTGGATCATCAAAATCTAGTGCTGAGGATGTGAATGGGTACAAATTGCCTACCTCTTCTCGGGGGGCAATATGGCAAACAGGCCTCAGAGCCAAGCTGCCTGAGTCTCAATGTCAGCTATATCGCTTTCTTCATGTGTAACACCAATTTACTAAAGCTTTTTTCTTCTTCAAATTTTTATTTAAATTCTGGTTAGTTAACACAGAGTGCCATATTGGTTTCAAGAGTAGAATTCAGTGGTTCCTCACTTATAAAGGACACCAGAGCTCATTATAACAAGAGTTCTCCTTAGTGTCCACCACTCATCTAGTCCATCCCCACTCATCTCCCTCCATCAACCCTTAATTTGTTCTCTATCATTAGAGTCTCTTATGGTTTGTTTCCCTCTCCTTTTTATTGCCTACTCACATATGTTCATCTGTTTTGTTTCTTAAATTCCTCATATGAATGAAATCATATGGTAATTGTCTGACTGACTTACTTTATTTAGTATGATACATTTCAGCTCCATTCACATCTTTGCAAATGGCAAGATTTTAGTCTTTTAGATGGCTGAGAAATATTCCATTACACACACACACATACACACACACACACACACGCACACACACCCCGCATCTTTTTTATCCATCAGTCAGTGGACACTTGGGCTCTTTCCATAGTTTGACTATTGTTGATAATGCCTCTGTAAACATCAGGATGCACATATCCCCTCAAAAGAGTATTTTTTTATCCTTTGGGTAAATACCCAGTGGTGCAATTACTGAGTGGTAGGGTAGTTCTATTTTTAACTTTCTGAGGAACCTCCATACTGTTTTCCAGAGTGGCTACACCAGTTTGCATTCCCACCAACAATGCAAGAAGGTTCCCTTTTTCCACATCCTTGCCAATAGCTGTTGTTTTCTGTGTTGTTAATTTTAGCCATTCTGACAGGTGTGAGGTGGTATCTCATTGTGGTTTTGATTTGTATTTCCCTGATGATGAGTGATGTTGAGCATCTTTTTATGTGTCTATTAGTCATCTGGATGTCTTCTTTGGAAAAATGTCTGCTCATGTCTTCTGCCCATTTCTTCACTGGATTATTTGTTCTTGGGATATTGAGTTTGGTAAGTTCTTGGCAGATTTGGATACTAACCCTTCATCCAATATGGCATTTGCAAACATCTTCTTACATTCTGTTGTTTGCTTTTTAGTTTTGTTGATTGTTTCATTCGCTGTGCATAAGTTTTTTTTACCTCATCAGGTCCCAATAGTTCATTTTTGCTTTTGTTTCCCTTACTAGACATGTCTAGTAAGAAGCTGCTGCGAGTGAGGTAAAGAGTTTTTTGTTTTCGCCACTAGGATTTTGATGGTTTCCTGTCTTACATTTGGGTCTTTCATCCATTCTGAGTTTATTTTTGTGCATGGTAAAAGAAGGTGGTCCAGGTTCATTCTTCTGCATGTCACTGTTTTCTCAACACCTTTTGCTGAAAAGGCTGTGTTTTTTTCCATTGGATATTCTTATATAAATCTTAGACCTGCTTTGTCTAAGATTAGTTGACCATACATTTGCAGGTCCATTTCTGGGTTCTCTATTCTAGTTAGTTGATCTATGTGTCTGTTTTTGTGCCAGTTCCATCCTATCTTGATGATTACAGCTTTGTAAAACAATTCACAGTCTGGAATTGTGATGCCTCCAGCTTTGTTTTCTTTGTCAACATTGCTTTGGCTATTTAGGTTCTTTTCTGGTTCCATACAAATTTTGGAATTGTTTGTTCTAGCTCTGTGAAGAATGCGGGTGTTATTTTGATAGGGATTGCATTGAATGCGTGGATTGCTTTGGGGAGTATCAATATTTTAAAAATATTTGTTTTTCCAATCCATGAGCATGGAATGTTTTTCCATTTCTTTTTGTCTTCTTCAATTTCTTTCATTAGCTTTCTATAGTTTTCAACATACAGACCTTTGGTTAGCTTTATTCCTACGAATTTTTTGGTTTTCACTGCAGTCGTAAATGGGATTAATTCTTTGATTTCTCTTTGTGATCTTTCATTATCGCTGGATAGAAATACAACTGATTTTTATGTGTTGATTTTTTATCCTGAAACTTTGCTGAATTCATGTTTCAGTTTCTTGGTGGAATCTTCAGGTATTCCACCAAGAGTACCATGTCGTCTGTGAAGAGTGAAAGTCTGACTCCTTCCTTGTCAATTTGGATGCCTTTTATTTCATTTTGTTGTCTGATTGCTGAGGCTAGGATTTCCAACACTGTGTTGAACAATAGAGGTGAGAGTGAACATCCTTGTCATGTTCCTGACTTTAGAGGGAAACCTCTCAGTTTTTCCTGATTGAGGATGATATTATCTGTGGGTCTTTCCTACATGGTCTTTATGATTTTGAGGTATGTTCCACTATCCCTACTTTGTAGGAGGTTGTTTGTTTGTTTGTTTGTTTATCAAGAATGGACTCTGTGGGGCACCTGGGTGGCTCAGTCGGTTAAGCATCCAACTTCGGCTCAGGTCCTGATCTCACGGTTCATGGGTTCAAGCCCTGCGTTGGGCTCTGTGCTGGCAGCTATCTCAGAGCCTGGCGCTTGCTTTGGATTCTGTGTCTCCCTTTCTCTCTGATCCTCCCCTGCTCATGCTGTCTCTCTCTCTCTCAGAAATAAATTAAAAAAAAAAAAAAAAGAATGGCCTCTGTATTTTGTCAGATGCTTTTGCTGCATGTGCTTTTGCACATGGTTCTTATTGCTTCTTTTATTAATGTGGTGTATCATCTTGATTGATTTGTGAATATTGAACCAGCCCTGCAGCCCAGGAATAAATCCCGCTTGATCGTGGTAAATAATTCTTTAAATGTACTGTTGGATTCAATTTGCTAGTACCTTGTTGATAATTTTTGCATTCATGTTCATCAGGGATATTGGCTTGTAATTGTACTTCCTAGTGGGGTCTCTGTATGGGATCAAGGTAATGTTGGCCTAATAGAAGGAGTTTGGAAGTTTTCCTTCCATTTGTTTTTTGGGGAACAATCTGAGAATAATAGGTATTAACTCTTCTTTAAATGGCTGGTAGAATTCCCCTGGGAAGCCATTTGGCCCTGGATTTTCATTTGTTGGGAGATTTTTGATTACTAATTCAATTTCTTTCCTGGTTATGGGTCTGTCCAAATTTTCTGTTTCTTCCTGTTTCAGCTTTAGTAGTTTGTATGTTTCTAGGAATTTGTCCATTTCTTCCAGATTGCTTATTTGTTGACATACAATTTTTTTAATATTCTCTTATAATTTTTTGTATGTTTGTGGTGTTGGTTGTGATCTCTCCTCTTTCATTCGTGATTTTATTTATTTGGGTCCTCTCTCTTTTCCCTTTGATAAGTCTGGCTAGAGATTCATCAATTTTAGTAAGTCTTTCAAGAACCAGCTCTTAATTTCATTCATCTGTTCTGTTTCTGTATCATTTATTTCTGCTTTAATCTTAATTATTTTCCTTCTTCTGCTGGCTTTAGGCTTTATTTGCTGTTCCTTTTCTAGCTCCTTTAAGTGTAAGGTTAGGTCGTGCATTTAAGGCTTTTATTGCTTCCTAAGGTAGGCTTGTATTATAATATAATTCCCTCTTAAGACTTCTTTTGCTGCATTCCAAAGGTTTTCACGTTGTGTTTTCATTTTCATTTGCTTCCGTGTACTTTTTATTTCTTCTTTAATTTCCTGTTTAGTCCATTCGTTCTTTAGTAGGATCTTTAACCTCCATATATTAGTGGTGGTCTTTACTTACTTAACCTCTTAATGTTTCAGTTCCTTTATCCATAATAGGGGGCAATAATAATGCCTACCTCATAGGTGTGAGAGGAAAATGTGCATTAATATATGTCAAGCACTTCGAATTTGGCAATATAAACTAAGAGCTAGTATTAGTAGTGCTTGGTGCTTTGGCAATATAAACTAGAAGCTAGTATTAGTAGTGCTTGGTGCTTGAATTTATTTTCATTTTCTTTCCTTCTAATCTTGAATTGTCTTGCCATCATTTTAACGTGTCTTTCACATTCAGGAATATCTTCAGTGTATCTGCTCCATTGTTCTTACATCACACATTCTTGGATTTTTTAAAAATTTGTCTATATTTCAAAAGCATTTTATACCAAAAATTTTAGGGATAAATTTTTCAAGGACTTAGAAACTAAATTTTAATATTCAGCCAGTGTTATTGAAACCATGCTTGAGTTTAAGAGTGTTCCTTAACTTACATTCCATAGTAAGATAAATATAGGGTTTTCTAGCATGCTACATTTTATGGACACCAAGGTTTATTCATCTGAGTTCTTCCTCCATATGAATCATTCCTCAGGAGTCACTTGGGTACTTCAAATGAATACACCCTGTTTTTGAAAGGGTTTCTCAGACATTCCCACCATTGTTCTCATATACAACAAGAATCAGATGTCATTGAAAATATTTATTTGTTTTAAAAATCTCTTACCAAAGGAACTGATGTAATTCATGAAATCATTTTAAATCAATATTTATTTAGTGATTTCCAATTTATTAAGCACTTAAAATATCTCACTGTTTGAGTCTCACAGCAATCTCATAAACAATCATAACAGAATTACTTCACTCTCCATTTTACAATAAAGATGGTAAGGTTAAGAGAGATAATGTAAATTGCATAAGGCCATACAGCAAAAAAAAAAAAAAAAAAAAAAAAAAAAGAATCTTGCCTGGCACTGGGGTCTAAGTGCCATTATTTTTGTTGTATCTATTTCCAGTCATTGTTAATGTATTTTGTTTTTGTTGTGGTTCCCATGGTAGTGATTACCTTTGTCTTTAGAGGAGAAAGCAGAAGGAACATGGGGAGAAGAGACAGAGCAAGATGGAGCAGGCCTATAATGGTACTAGACTGTTCCTTTTCTCCATTATTAACTATCGATCACAAGATATTGTATCTTGGACAGTATCTAATGGCACTGAAGCATTATCGCTTTCTGGTCATAAAATGCAAATAACGTAGAATCTCCAATTTAAAAACTTATGTATCATATTTATTGAGATCATGTTTGTTTTTAGCATATATTTCTAATTCAAAAGTAAGGATATTGTGAAGAAATAGTTCACAATGCTCAGCGGTAAATTTGAAGGATCTGGTTTCTAGATAAGACAACCATTGTCCTCATACACCGCGATTCATAACACACATTAAGAGTAGTTAATGATTCTTCCTCAAACATGGTCATTTTGGTCTCTTTTAGTGTAGGAATCACAAAGAAAAATCATTGCACCTTAAGGAGCTCTTATTGTCACATTTCTTAAGAAAGAAACACCAGGCACGGTGCAGGCAGTATTGATAAAAAGGAAAAAAATCATCCTCACTAGAAGGTCACAGTGTAATGTTAGTTATTAGACTGGTTAACGACGAAAAATGGTAAATATATGCAGAACAAAGGAACATAGGAGTAAAGCAAAAACACGAAGGCATCGATTTCAGTTCCTACAACACTTAGTAGTATACAAAATTCAAGAATTATTGAGTAAGACACTAATGCTAAAATCAAGCTAGAACTTAATTTCCTTTCTTACTCAATTTTATAATTTTCACCCTCTATTTTAAAGTTTATTCTCTTTTCCTCCAACATTCATTTGCATATTAAACTGCTAAGTAGGTAAACTGAGTAAGTCAAAATGTAGATCTTTTTTTCAATATAAATAGTTTGTGGGCAAATCTAAATCTATGCAACAGAAGATTACAAAAAGCCACAACAGAAAACCGTATCTACCCACAATAGATGGTCATTCTTTAGCTTCCAAAGAATGTATGCTGAAATCAGTGACAAGAAAGACAAGTAAGTTTCCTATGACTGCAAGCCTAGAGGTGTCAATGGGATGTACAAAAACACTGTATTAGTAGCTTTTTGACTGAGAACAATATTTTCAACACTCTTGATGGTCACTTGGTTAAATGACACCTACTAAGTGATTTGTGGTTTAAATTCCAATAGCATGGGAGCATAAGATTGTTCCTTAAACATTTCTTATGTTCCTTCTTACCATACCATGGCCATCTACCTATTATTGAAAATATCCTTTCTTGCTTCCTAAGATTACCTTTTTAGCTTCGCTTGAAATAAAGCTGAGGGGTACCTATTTAGCTCAGTCCATACAGCATGTGAATTATGATCTCAGAGTTGTTGAGCCCATGTTGAGTGTAGAGATTACTTAGAAATAATAAAAAATGATTAAAAAAAAGAAATAAGTAAATAATAGTTGAGCCATATTGAATTAGCCAGAGCTGTTCACTAACCTTCACAGCTCACTGAAAGACATGGGTGAGCAAGGTATTACTAAGTTTAAGTAGAGGAAAGGTGAGTGTGTATCTTTATTTGTTTTCAAGCTGCTTTTTCACTGGTGCAGAGCAACTGCAACATGTGAGAAAGAAAGAAAGAAAGAAAGAAAGAAAGAAAGAAAGAAAGAAAGAAAGAAAGAGAGAAAGAAAGAAAGAAAGAGAAAGGAAGGAAGGAAGGAAGGAAGGAAGGAAGGAAGGAAGGAAGGAAGGAAGGAAGGAAGGAAGGAAGAGGGAAGGAAAGAAAGAGAGAGAAAAGAAAAGAAAGAAAGAAAAGAAGACTAAGAGAGTGAGGGTGGAAGGAAGGAAGCTGTGAAGAGGGAAAGAAGGGAGGAGGAAAAGAGAGAGAAGGGAGAGAGGAAAGCAAAGGAAAGGAAAGCAAAGGAAAGGGAAAAGAAAAGGAAAGGTAATCAGGAAGACACAGACAATTATATACTGTGGTTAATGAGGCCTACGAATCTGACCTGTCCAGCCACTGAAAACCTATTCTCCTTTCTCCTCTGACGCTTTGCTGCACAAAATTTCAGGTCAGTGACTGAACTAGAGAGACAGCTGCTCCCTCCTACCTGCCTTAGTTTTATCTTCCTGCAAATTAACCACTTGTCTTCCAAACTCTTTTATCACCCCTTTCCCTCTGCTGAATGCCAAATACTGATATCCATATTATGCTTGAAAGTCCTTTCCTTGCCTCAGGCCTGTTTTGTCTTGATGAAAGTGTTCAGTATGCCAACAATTATTATGTAAGAATTTTCAAGATTCAAAAATCAACTGAAATTTTCAAACTGTTTTACTTTGAAAAAGAAAAACAAAGCAAATGTCAAGACACATCCAATTTAGGATGTAATGAATGACTAATGCAACTCGCTTATTGGATTGTCAAACTATATATATTAACATATATGTTACGATCCTATATTTTATACAAAACAAATATCTCTATTCTGAAAGAATATACATAAAAATGGCTAACAAATACTAGTTCCTCAATGAAATGGAAGCATAGTGAAGACTTTTTGTTTTGATAGTATAACTGATTTTAAGCTACACTTCATTTTTCATATTATATATTAATAGTGTTCTTTAAACAAGCATGGATCAATTCAGTTAAACTTTATGTTTAAACAAACATGATCACATGTTTAAGAGCAACAGAGAAATTCAAAAATATAGAACTAGATGACCAAAGATGAAGTTAATCATCACAGAGGAAGGCGATTCCAATTTTTCCCAGCTATCTGATAAGAATTCCTACCTCTCAGGCTTGTTACAGGCAAAATTTCCAAATAAAGAAGAACAAGGAAAGTTTAGAAAAAAAAATATTTTTATCAGTTCTGATAACATATAAAGTCACTAACAGGGATTATTTCTTCTAGTCTTACAAAGCAAAGCTCTGTGTGAAAGGAAACAAGAAACAAGACTACCAAATATAAAGAGAGTGGGAGGGAGAAGTACAGAGTGCTTCTTAGAGTGCTATGAAATCAGGAGTCACTCTGTAGAGATCTGAGGCCTCTGTTCAGAACACATGCTCTCCTTTTACTGCCCACATGCACTAGCACAGAGCTCTTTGGTGCAGGGTTCTTAGCCTGAGGCCCGTGGCCCCCAAAGCATTCCTGAATAGAGAGAATTCAGGAAGTTTATGAACTTGGATGAGCAAAAAGTTACTTCTCTGTTTTCATCAAAATCGAATTGAAATTTGACATTCCTTCAATTACAAATGTTGGCAATAACCACTGTCACATCAGCGGGACCTGCAGTTTTCTCACCAAGAAATCAGATATTTTTATGCCATATTAAAGTTGTTGCGTGACCTCAAAAATTATGTATGCGCATTACCACTTCAAAATTACAGTAATTGTTGTGTTGGCTGCTAGATCTTGTTAGTTAATGTTTTAATAAAGCAGCACAAATGTGTTTTAAAAAATATTTTGACAACTGCATTTTATGATTCTTGATTCCCTTAAATTCTCATATATTTTATTATATAGATGTAAATATATTCTCCCACGAAGAAGCCTACAGATTTGTCAACTTACCTGATTGCCAAAAACGGCCATGGCACAAAGTTAAGAACACAGTTTGCTGCCCTGTACTCCTAAATGGCCAATTCCCTTTAGATGCCTCTCCTCTGGTTCCCACATTGCTGGTAGAAACCCCTATCCAAGGCTTTACTCCCAAATGCTCATCATCAGTGCCTTGTTTCTCCCCCTACCGCCCAGCACAGTGACTGACAAAGAATCTATGTGCAAGAGAAGATTTTGCAAGTGAAATGAAGGAGCGGTACAATGAAGGCACTGGGTTCCCTGAAGTAGAGTGATGCAGGGGCCCAGCCTCTGCAAGCCAGGGTTGGCCCGGAGAGTGATGGATGGCGTCCGCGAAGAAGACACGGAGCCAGCCTCTTCCGGTGGACTGCTCCAATTTATTTTTCAGCTTAGGGTTTTTATATAGCAAATTCAAACAATCATGCTTAACCAATTTACATTTTTTGAGTACAGTCATAGGACTTAACATTTCTAAGTTTTCTCGGCAACAGTGATTTCACGGTGCATGATTTCCACTTCAACCAATAAAATGTAACCAGGTAGTCATAACAAAGTTCTACATATTCTTTACTACGTATGGCAAGGTATCTAAGGATAAGTGAAGCATATTGCCCGAATACATGAGATCACAGTGCCCTTTAATTGTTTAAATTCAGTGGGCATGCAAAAACAGGATATACTTGTACCCGCGGTTGTAGGTAATAGACTCACAACCCCTTACTAAGAAAGAACAATGTCAACATTTATCATAGATGACGTATGGAAATGTTTTACGTGGATCAACTAGAATTTGGTACCTGCATTTACCAATCTCATTCTTTGGCCAGAACAATCCATAAGTTGCCTTATAGGCTTGAGGTCAGCAGGCAAATATTTCTCTAACACTTTTCCAAGAAAGTCCTCCAAAACTACTAAGTCTTGTTTTTGTCTCTGCTTATGGCATAATATGTATTCTTATTGGCAATTAGACCCATACAAGGAAAATGAATTCTAAGTCTCTTATAGACCCCATGCATACCAGACTGTCTCCAATTTAACTAATTGCTACAATATTCATTAAACAACATCTGATTGAGGGGGTGGACATGAAATTTAGGTACATTCCATTTTGGAGGAAGGGGGAACTTTGGGCAATTCTGGTTTCATATTAACCCTAGAATAGACTAACAACAGAAGTGAGAGTAAAAGGTACAGACAAAGTAGAGAAGAAGAATTCTTCAGGGGGTTCTTCTGACTGCCTTGCAGTCTTTTCCCACAGGTTTTTCCCTGGGCCTTGCCATCAGGGATGGCCTGTGCAGTTTCCGTCTCCGGCAGAGAGAGAAGCAATAGTGAAATAATTCACAGACTTTGCTCAACTCAATCCCTATCAACACCATTAATGGAACTAAATTCTGACAATTTGAGATTGGTTTTAGTATCCTAAAATTACACTAAAAATCTAGAATATTCATATTTTCTCCAAGAAGCATTAATCTGTTTTCCTTATATCTATAACACATCCATAACATAGTCTGCTTTGGTCAGAGTTGTAAATATATGTATATACACATACCTACATATGAGCATATATATATATATAGATAGATAGATGTATAGATATAGATATATATATACACACACACACATACATATACATGTTTGAGTGTATATGTGTACACATTTCTTCCAAACTAAATCATATATTTCTAGGCTGTTAGGATTAAGGATTGTAGCAGAAGAATGGCTTTTGACTTTTCCTGGAGAAGAAGTGACAACCTGCCAGAAGCTGGTGATTACCTCGGCTCAATTTTATAGGTTCTTTGATACTTGAGCATAACTGAAGATACCGCCATTCCCATGCCCCCATGGGAATTGTTTTCTTTGTGATCCACAGGAAAAGTAAACCTCATTAAATAAACAAACTTTAAAAAAAAGTAACCAAATGTAAAAACACTTTCGGAAAAGAAGGGACAAAAGCTAATAATAGGTATTTGCGAGGAAGCCAAATATACATTTTCCTTAAAGTTTACAGTTAAGTTTGCTCTTTGTTCAAGGAGCAAAGGGATCCAAATATTAAAGATTTCTAAAAGAGGCATGAATTTGTTCAAGGAAGCAAAGCTTTGACACTTCCATTTTTGTTAGATGATTTTTAGAATTTAGAACAAGAAATTCTGTTAATGATGGACAGGTTAGTTCCCTCAAAGGATCAAGTATTTTTTTTTAATCCCTGAATCCACCATAATATTTGGCAACACATTTTACACATAGTAGGTGCTCACAGTGTGTTCGAATGAATTAATGGTTTACTGTCTGAACATACCTGTCATCGCCAGTAGCATAAAACAGGATCACGTGCGATAAATCTCAGTTAGTCCATTTGAGATTAGACCTCTGAGAGGCATACTTCACTTGTACAGATTCTTTCTACTATTCTGGTAAGACTTCTATGAAAAAGCTAATGCATCACCAAAACGGATCTAGGGATGACAAAACCCATAAGACTGCATTCTTCAGCCCCACTTGCAGATTATTTACTGCTTTGCAAGAATTATCACGGCTTTTTGTTTGGACAAATATTGCAGATGATGAAGGTCTTAGATCCTCCTGTACCTGGAAATCATATTGTTAGCTCCATATTTTCCCAGGCATTTGAATCTAAATTCTGCAATAACACTGCTACTTACAAAGCACATTGTCCTCAAATGCACTGACTGGTTAAAAAAAATGAAACAAAAGCCATAACCTACAGTGCTGGGTTCTAACCCTAATTAATCGGGTAATAATATTTCTGTGTGCTGCATGGATTCTTAGGTCCCATTGAAGTTTTCAAATTCCATGTACCTGTGAGGTCAGAAATGGGTAATCAAGTATGGCAGCCCTGCTACAGACGCCTGTGCTGTCACACATCACTGTCAGCTCCCGAACAGCACTACTCCTGGGTCCCACTTGACATCAGATGGCAGGACAGGATCATTAAAGTCCTACATTATAAGCCGTCAGCTATTCCTAGAGCAATGCTCATTACTAAACAATTTAGTTAAACTGAACAAAGGCTGAAAGGCACCATCCTACATACAGGTGCATGTATGTTTGAGTGTGAAAAACATTTTAAAGACGGAAGCATAATCGGAAAAGGCAAAGGATGTGATTCGGGGATGGCAGGGAGCAGAGACGCTTTAAAAAATTATACATGTATTTCTAAAAGAAGCATGTAGAGACTGAACTGGGGTACTAAAATGAAAATGGTCTGCTTCAGTTAAACTTAGGCCTGGGGAGCAAAGAAGCATGAGAAGAGTCTGAAAATGTCTTAAATGCAGCTGGGAACCAAAGCAAAGGTTGTGCTGTGTGGATCATGTGGGGATGTGAGCCAGTCAAGGGCTTGCACATCACCCTGCCTGCAGGTACTAAGGCGACAATGCTCCAGGGCAACGTCTTTTTACCCTTTCAGGGACTACTATTGCCTAATTTGGTGTTTCTCATAATTAGCCTTGGCTAATTATAGTAAGTAGCATGTTCAGTAATATATCATGAAAAAATGCACAGTAGAGGGGCGCTTGGGTGGCTCAGTCGGTTTGGCGTCTGAGTTCATCTCAGGTCATGATCTAGCAGCTCATGGGTCTGAGCCCCATGTCTGGCTCAGTGCTGACAGCTCTGAGCCTAGAGCCTGCTTTGGATTCTGTGTCTCCCTCTCTCTCTCTCTGCCCCTCCCCTGCTCATCTTTGTCTCTGTCTCCTTCAAAAATAAATAAACCTTGAAAACAAACGTTTTTTAAATGCACATTTTAAATGTGCTAAGCTAAAATGTAATTGAAAGAAATAATTCCTTAGGTTCCTGTGGAGCCAACAAGTCAAATGATGCTGCCAAAATTGCATATCGCCCGTTACTCATCAATTGCAGATTAATGTGTAGGTTTACACTGGCCTTAGCTGAACCAGTCACCATAGAAAAGCACTTGCTATGAAATTCACGGGGCCAGAGTTTTCATTACAAAGCCATAAAAATCTAACCCACAGACCTTTTGCCCTTTGCTGTTTGAAAAACCTAATAAAGCACAGAGCTTATTACTGATATTACTGCTACACTAAGAAGTATGCTGAGAACACGTTGAGAAGTTATGAGAAATGCACAAAAAAACTAAAATAGAAGTGGACAGTGAGTTACCTCCAATATTTTTTACTTGAGATTCTCAGTGTTTTTCCTAATTCAGCAGAGGGAACAGCTTGTTCATTAATGTGATCTATGACATGGCCATATCCAGATTTTGATATCCCCTCCAATATTTGAAAAAGACTATGGTGTGGACTAAGGGAGAAAGTAACCAGAAACTGACATTGTAGCTTGGTTGCTTGTTTCTTATGTTTTACATTAATCGCCACATTAATTAGCCAATTACCAGTAATGATCACCTGGTGTAGACAGTGGTCAGGACAAGACAAGCTGTTTTTGTACAGTCTCTGGCCTGCTAGCTGAAGTTCTATCATTTTCTTTCCTATTCAAAAGAAAAAAGCTTATGAGGATGTAAATAATGGGAGTGACATTATTACATGAATGACTTTGGATCCACATTCATTTACAAAGCTGTAGGCTTTGCAAAGTATAGTCCTTAAACAAGACACCACATTCTCCCTTGTTTTCCTTTGTCTCTTTGTTTGCTCTTTCTCAGCTTCCTTAGTGGATTTTCCTCATCTCCCTTCATCTCTTACTGTGTGTTTCAGGACAGTCTTTGGGCAGTTTCTCTTATCTTTCTACACTGAATCCTTCATGGTTAGCTCATTCTCATGAAGTCTATACGCCAATGACTTAAATTTCAGTACAACCCACACTTCTTCCTTGAACTGCCGATTTAAATATTCAATTGCTTAAGCACGACCTGGATGTTTGCCATCTCACACTTAACATGTCTAAAATGGGCTTCTGATCTTCCATGTCTCACCCTACACATCCCACACGCCAAACATGCTTTTCTGGTCTCCCAGTTGGTCAGGCCCAAACTGCTAGGATCATTTTTATTCTTTTCTCAAATCCCACTCTCTTTTACATCCTACATTTGGTTATAAATCCTTTCACCTCTGCATTCAAAATGCACCCAGAATCTAATTCTATTCAGTGTTACTACCTTTCTCCAAGACATCGTCATTCCTTTCCAGGATTATTGCACTGGCCTCCTAATCATTCTCTCAACTTTGCCGTTGCTCCCTTGCCATACAGTGTCAACAGAGAGGCAGAGTGATTCCTTTAAAATGAAAGTCAGATCATGACATTCCTTTGTTCAGAAACCTCCAAATGCTTCCCATGTGTTCAGAGTAAAAATCAAGGCCTCCCAACACCTTGTGAGATTCTGTATGTTCTGGTCTTGGGTTACTGCTCTGACCAAGGATATGATTGGATCCAGTTAAACCCTCCTATCCCTTTTCCTCTAAACACTCAAGTCTTTTTTCCTCACAAGTTTTGCACTCTTCCTGCCTGGGATGTTCTTCTTTCAGATATTTACATGACCCAGTCCCCATCACTTCATTAGGGTCTTTTACTCGAATGTCACCTTCTCAGTTGGTGCCTTCATTAACCCCCTATCAAAAATGCAACATCCCATACACCCTCACTGCACTTTTTTTTCCCTTCATTTTTTCCCCTCATGCTTATTACCATCCAGTTAATTGTAGATAGTATTTGTCTTGTTTATACTGCCTGTCTCTTCACAATAGAAAATGGGCTCCTAGGGGAGGGGGATATTGTATCTTCTGTTTTGACCACTGTTACCTCAAGCACTTGGAAAGTACCTGGCACATAATAACAGCTCAAGATTTGTCAAATAAAAAAAGGTAATAACTAATGATTTGGGACCTATCTCATAACTGTTGATAGAAATCATTGTTCTAGAGTGATGGTTCAGGCATGAGTAAAATAGATTAACACTATAAGGACTGGACTTGGTTCAAAATGGTACCGTATATATATCAGTATCTCCCTGAGTGCCAAGGCATAGCTAATGAGATAAACAATACTAAGCATTGAATTTTGTTTGTTTTTGTATTTATCTAGTTGGAACAAGATAATAAATTTATATATCTAAAAAATACCTTATGTCTCTTCATAGTAAATCTTCTTGTCTCACTCTTAGTTCTTAGAAAGTATTGATACAATTTCCATTCCTAAAGTTCTCCCTTTTCTGGAAAGTTGTGTAAATGAAATCACACACTCTGTACCCTTTACTTGGATGGCTTCTTTTCCTTAGCATGAGGCCTTTTCATATTTATATCGTTATGTAGAAGTTCTACACTGGTTTGGTCTTTGCGTATCTCTATTGTTCTCTACTTAATTACCCTGCTACTGTTGTAAGACATAAATAGACCACATATGTGTGGTTTCTTTATTGGCTTTCTATTCCATTAGAGTAATCTATATCTCTCCTTATGCCGTTACCACACTTTCTTGATTACTATCACTTTGTATTAAGTCTTAAAATCAGGTAGTAGGAGTCTGACAAATTTGTTTTACTTTGTATTGTTTGGGTTATTTTAAATTCTTTCCAATTCTATAAAAGTTTCAGACTCAGCTTGTCAGTTTCTACAACACACACACACACACACACACACACACACACACACAAGAATTTGATTTGGATTGTACTAAATCTACACATCAATTTGGGGAAAAAACTGCCATCGTAGCAACACAGAGTCTTTCAGCCCACAATAAAAGCAAATATATAATAAATACTATTTATTTAACTCCTCCATAATTTCTATCAGCAGTATTTTGCAGTTTTTAGTCCTGCACATATTTTGTGATATTGGTTGCCAAATTGATATTATAGCTAGTATTTTAAAATTTCTTTTCGAATTGTTGATTGCCAGTATATAGATGTAAAATTGATTTTTGCATACTTACTTTGTATTCTGCCACCTTGTTAAACTCATTTATTAGTTCTAGTAGCTGTTTGACAATCAGACCCAGTGTAAATAAAGTCAGCTTTTTCTTTCAAATATATATATACTTATTTTTAATTGTAATTTTTAAAGAGCCATGGTATAAAAGAACATACATGGTTTCCTTGTTCCAAATATTGAGGGGATGGGAACTCAGTCCTTCACAATTAAGAATGACGTTAGCTATAGATTGACCTTTATCAAGTTGAGGAAATTTCATTCCATTTTTAGTATTCTAGGAGTGTTTATCATGAATGAATGTAGAAGTTTTTTCAAATGCTTTTTTTGACCTCTATTTATTTAGTCTGTTAATATAAATTCCTCTGATTGAGTTTTGAATGTTGATCCAGCCCCACATTCCTGGGATGAATTTCACTTGGTTGTGATTTGTTATCCTTCTTACAGATTGCTGGATTTGATTTGCTAATATTCCATTAATGATTTTTACATCAATATTAATGAATGATATTGGTCTGAAATTTTCTTTTCTTATAATATCTTGATCTGGTTTTGGTTTTAGGTTAATGCTGACCTCATAAAATGAGTAAGTGGGTATTCTTTCCTCTTCAGTTTTCTGGGAGAATTTGTATAGAATTGGAATAATTTATTCTTTAAATGTCTCATAATATCCATTTCTGAAGCTACCTTGGCATGGGTTTATGTGTGGGCATAGGGGAAGGGACAAGGCTTTTAACTACATATTCAATATCTTCAATAGCTATAGCTTAACTTAGGTTATTTCTTGTTAGGTGTACTTTGGTAATTTTTGTCATTTAAGGAAGTATCCCAGTTTAACTAGGTCAGTGAATTTTTTGTCACAATTGTCTCAGAATACCCCTTTATTATTATTTTAATGTCTGTAGAATTTATTGTGAAGTGCTCTTTTTTCAGTACTGATATTAGTTTTCTGAGCTTTCTGGATATTAATTTCTATGAAGAACCAGGTTTCAGTTTCATTGATCTTTTTCTATTATTTTTCTGATTTCTAGTTTATTGATTGCTGCTCTTATCTTTATTATTTCTTTTCCTCTTCTTCTTCAGTGTTTAATTTGCTCTTCTTTTCCTCATTTTATAAAGGGGAAAATAGATCATTAGGTTGACACTTCCTTTTCTTTCTTTTTTTTTTAAGTTTATTTATTTATTTTGAGAGAGAGAAGAGAGAGAGAGAGACCACAAGCAGGGGTGGGGCATAGAGAGAGAGAGAGAGAGAGAGAGAGAGAGAATCCCAAGCAGGCTCCACATTGTCAGTTCAGAACCCAACATGGGCCTCAAACCCATGAACTGTGGGATCATGACCTGAGCTAAAATCAAGAGTTGGATGCTCAACTGACCAAGCCATGCAGGCACCCCAACACCTCCTTTTCTAACATAAGGATTTAACATTATACTACTTTAAATGTATTCTACAAATTTTTTAATGTTTCAATTTTCATTCAATTTAAAATATTTTTAAATTTCCATTGTGATTGCTTCATTGACTCATACACTATTTAGTATTGTGTTAATTTAGAAATATTTTAGGATTTTCCAGTAGACATATTTTGCTTTATGTATCATGAAGCTTTAATCATATGTGCGTATTCATTTAGGTTTGCTTTGTCTTCTAGAAAAATTGACCCCTTTATAAGTATGTAACATCCATTTTTATCCCTACTAAGTTCCTATTCTTAAGTCTGCTTTGCCTCATATTAAAATACAGTGTGTGCTTGCTCTTCTTCTCTTTCTCTCTCCTCTCACATCTTTATCTCTTTTTTAAAATTAATATTTCATGGTAAAAGAAAGAAGCTATGTCTTTTTTAAAATCTTGCTTAGGGCTAACTCTGCCTCTATAAATTCCAGCTACTTTCACTTTAAGCTTTAATAATATACTTAGTGGAAAAGTTCTATATGCTACAATTGTTGTTTAAAAATGATGAGTTACCTTCTTGGTTGAGGTTCAGTTTTGCCTTTATAGTAGTAATAACAGTGCCTATCACAAAACAATACGTTGCAATGTCTAGTATGTCATAATAAGGAAATAATGTGTTCAATTAATGAACACCATCAAATGATATGCATTTTTTGTTGGAGAAAGTATGAAGGCAGACAATAAAAACAAAGGGCGACACATAAAAATGTAATTTACAAAACTCTGTTATTCAATTCCTCATACATGGAAAGCTAAGGGGGTTAAGACAATAGCTAAATATACAAGAAAAAGGAACATGTTTTTAGCAGTGCAGAGGTCCTTTGAAAATGTAAGTTTGGACTGTAGACATTTCTAGAAGTCTCAGAACACCTACTAATCCATGTGAGTGGTCTTGGCAATGATGGGCAAACAAGTTGATCTGAAGAACATAATCTGTGGCTGATATACTTTATCATCCATGGCACTTACCATAGCTCTTTGTATGTGATAAGTATTCCCTGAATCTTTGTTGAAGATGGGAATGAACGAATGAGGACGAGGAGTGTGATATGATGGCAGAATGGGGCCTATACAATTAAAATTATTAAATATCAATTTGTTTGAATCCTGTTTCATAGGCTAAAAATTCCTCTACACAACACAGATTAAATTACTACAAGACAACTCAAATTAATCTGAAAAATAAAAGTTAATAATTTCACCTAGACTATCCATTGATCAGGCAGTAAGTAAGGATTTGTTTGTTTGTTTGTTTGCTTTTTGTGTTTTCCTTGCAACAAAAATTGATTAAAATGCTGGTAGTTCTCTGAAGAAGTGAAATTAAAAATGCTTAACCAACAATAGGCAATGTTTTGGAAGATACAACAAAAGACTGCAAGGATATTTCTGGGAAATATCTACCTGTAGTGAGAAGACAAACCTCAGGGGGCCAAATGGCACTGAACATTTGCCCGTTTTCCCTGACAAAGTTGGAGGCTACTATAGACAGAGGGCTACCTTTGGTGATTGATGCCATCTCACAGGAGTCATTGTGGAGTCTTTGACTACTGGGTACCAGAATAGCTCATCAAAAGTATCCACCTAGATTACCTTAGGGAGGGGCCAGTGGGAGTAGGGACATTTGGAAGGCTTGAGCAATAGTTATTTACCAACCAAAATGAAAGTATCTCAATATTTTGAACAGCCAGTATAATGGTATAATTGTGAATACCAGTCCTGATTACCTATTTATGTAGTAATATACAGAAAATCTAGTTGCCAGGTTGTAAGAATGAGGCTGGCCTCATGGACGTGCAATCTCATAAGCCCCACACTTAGAAGGGCTTCACACATGGTTTAATTGTCAGTGGTTTACATGTTACAATTATTAATAATTTTTAACAAAGAACCCCACATTTTCATGGTACACTGAGCCCCACAAATTATGCAGCCAGCTCTGTGTGAGGATACTCAAGCATCTTTACAGAGAGGGTCATGTGACAATGAACTGTGTCTTCCTATCAACAACTAGTGAGGAACTGAAGGTTCTTTCTAGTAGCCAATGTGTGGGGGCTATCTTAAAGCTTGATCCTCCAGCCCCAGTCAAGCTTTCAGATTATCACAGTCCTGCTAACATCTTGATTGCAACCTCTTAAGAGGCCTTGAGCAAGAACTACTCAGTTAAACCACTTCCAAATCCTTTACCCACAAAGAATGTGAGATAATATATGTTGTTTTTAGAAGCACTAAGTCTTAGAGTAATGGTTATAGCAATAGATAACAAAATGGATGGATTTTTAGAGATTGATCCTGAAAGCAGCATTCCCTTTAACCCACATTCCATTAACAAAATTCTAATGACATGGATTCAACCATCTGCAAACAAAATTTTTGGGCCCTGAAGAACAGATTGATGACCATAGAATCATCTTCAGATGTAGCCTGCTAGAAATTTTCATTCCCATGTAGTAGAGTCTTATTAGTTTATACAACTTCAATATAAGGCTGATAAGAGTGTGAACTGAGAAGAGGAAGCCAGTACAAAATACCAGAGTTCAAGATCTTAAAGATGACCCAGGGCTAAATAAATATACTATGTAGTTTAGTTAGTCCATCATTGCTAGAGATGAAAAGTTTCCATTTTTATTTACAAAAACTTTTTTAAAGTTTATTTATTTAGGGGCACCAGGGTGGTTCAGTCAGTTAAGCAACCAACTTCAGATCTCAGCACAGAGACCAACATGGGGCTCAATCCCACAAACCGTGAAATCGTGACCTGAGCCGAAATCAAGAGTTGCATGCTCAACTGACTGAGCCACCCAGGCACCTGGAAAAAGGTTCCATTTTTTAAAAACATTCTATCTTTTTAATTTTTTAAAATACTCTTTTCATTGAAACTTAAACACACTTTTGGAGGTCCATTAATATAGTCATGGGCTTGAAGTCTGAACAATTTTGGTTCATGTCCTCAGTTTTCCATGTTAGTCCTTGATTTTGGGCAGGTTACTTAGTCATTGAGTTCCTTCATCTCTAGGATGGGGAAAAACATGGGCCTAACTTAAGAGATTATTGAAAGGGTTATGTGAAATTATAGCTGTAGCACTTGTCACAAGGACACTTCTTAGCGCTTAATATGCACTGAGCAAATATTAAGTATGATTTCATTAAAACCAGAAAGACAGTACTATATTGGTAAAGATAATAGGTAGCAATAGAGACAAGAGGAGACAGAGAAATTAAGCTTTTCCTAAGAAATATTCAAATCATTGTATTAGATACCCAAAGTCATATATTCTTCAATGAACACATATTTCTTCAGTAGCCACTATAAACTAGATATACACAGTGGCAGGCGCTGGGATTGTGCAGGTCTGTCAGTTGGGGTGCTTAGAGACAACCCTAGAGAAGATAAGACAATGAACATGCGGCTACCAATGTGAGTAGTAGTCAAGGGGAAAGAAAAGTGATGGAAGACTGAGGACATGAAGCTAATAGGCTCCTGGAGTATAAGGGGTTCAGAGAAGGCTTCCCTAAAGAAGTAATATCTAAGCCACAGATTGAAGTTGGCTTATACATTCTCTACCTAAGAATGTGTCAGCGAGGGACTTTGGTCAGGTTGGAAATCTTTAAGGCAGAGGGAACAACAGAGATAGTGAATTGAAGACAGGTTTTCAACGGACAAAGAACCAAAGGAATGTAGAATATCAACAACAAAAGTCCCTTAAGTGATGGTTTACAGAACCCAAATTAATTTTGGATGGAAGTCAAAACAGGAGACAGATAGAGAAAAAGTTGAAAATTCCAGGAAGAAGTAAAAAGAAAGACAGAGTGCAAGTATTTGATACAGTGACCAGAAAGATAGGAGGTCATGCTCAAAACGTAGTTGCTGTGTAAATGTGTAAATCAACTATTTCAAGGTGATGCCAGCCCCAAGGCACAATGGAGTGGATGGTCAAAATGCAAGAGTGAAAGAAGTCATTGGACATAAGGCAATGAAGAAACTGAGGCCAAGTGAAAATTTCAATCACCCAGCCTCATGGCAGGACATGGAATAAAGAGGTATATTGTCAGTCAGGTGCCAGAATAATAATGAATGACCTTGAGAAAGACAGGGTAGAAGATAATGATGCTGATGGTATACATTTGAAGAGAACAGATTTACTGTTTTGTTTTGTCTTTTTAAAAGAGGGTGATCATCTTAAAATAGCTCTTGGGGGCCATGAGTATAAACCACCTTCTGATCCTGAGGTAGTTAGGATACAGAAATTTGGAAAGCCTTCACCAAAGAAATCATACCCTAAATATATGCTAGACATCTCTGATAGAAAACAGAGAGGAGCACCTGGGTGGCTCAGTTAGTTAAGTGTCTGACTCTTGGTTTAGGCTCAGGCCATGATCTTACAACTTGTGAGTTCGAGCCCCACATCAGGCTCTATGCTGACAGCATGGAGTCTGCTTGGGATTCTTTGTCTTCCTCTCTCTCTGCCCCTCCCCCACTCACTCTCTCTGTCTCTCTCAAAAATAAACATTAAAAATAATTTTTTAAAGGAAAACAGAAAATAATTTTAGTCAAAATGTCCCCAAATTCTTAAAGTAGTTACCACTAGAAAAAAAATTGTCTCAGCAAAGAATTTTGCCTTTAAATAAAATAGTGACGAGTCTTTAAGAGGGCAAAGTACTTTGAATTGTAAATTGAAGAAGCTTAAAAATATGTGTTGCATGTATATATACGTAATAGTTATAATGCACACAGAGTTAAAATAGAGTTGATGTTGTTTGAAGAAGGGAGAATTTTAAGGAAGAAGTCTGTTGTTTAGATGTCCCATTCTACATTTTATTATAACAAAGCAAACCTGGTCATTGCTTTGGTCACGGCTCAAAATGTATCAGCTTTTGTCCACAAAATAAATTAAAAACTGGATCTAGTAATAAACATATGTGTGTATGCGTGTGTGTGTGTGTGTATGTGTCTTTGAAAAGTTAAATGTACAAGAAATGCAGAACTTATAAAAGTTATGAGAAGGTTCATTTTATAAAAGAAATGTATAAACACCTTATAAAATAAATAGAAAACATTGTAAGTCAAAACACATAACTATTTCACCACCTCTATACCTTCATTGATCTTTGCATCCTCAATAACATTCTCTCCAAGGTTTAATGATTTGAATGTGTATGCACATTTCAAAACCCAACCTTACCAAAAGAAGTGTTCTATAAACAAAGCAATTACATATTTCAGATTTAATTCCCTGTGTGTTTTAATAACATTGAAATCTTTATTAAGCTACTCTTCAGAGGATAAATTGTTTGCAACACAAAGGAAGGTAAATTCTCTCACCAATAACATCATGTGGAGTAATTTAGTCTATCGTCCTCTACAAACTATGAGATCTCCTAGTTGTTTAAACTATTTTAAACATCACTGTCAGTAAACAGCCGTTACCTCTTCAAGCTGACACCGAAGGACTCTTGAAGTCGGCAAACAATGTAGTCGTCTGGATGGAAAGTAGAAACCAGTTAGCAAAATAAAGAACTCTTTAGGTCAAAGGAAGCTTATTGGGATTAGGAGAAACTAATTTATTAGAGACTAAGAAGGGGACGGCTGAGCTGAAAGGAGACAAACTCAGATGTGGAGCTGAATTGCCTGTTATTATCCTGGACAGACAGACAGACTTTAAGTGATGTGGCTGCCCAGTCAACTTCACCATTATGCACCACCAATCACATTCAAGAAGTTGGGTCAAGGTGCTGATGACTTACCCTTAGCAGAGATATGTGCCAGAAATGTACTGAGATGGGAATCGAGCATTCTCAAGGCTGGAGTGACCTCAGTGCTTTGGAGCCTCGCTTGAAAGGAGGAAGCAAGGCTGCGCTTCCCAAAGCATGCTAAGAACATGCAAAGCCTTCCTTCTCACTCTCCTCTCCATGCCTATGGTCAAACTGACATATTTGGGCAAGAGGAGATCCTGAGAGGAAAATAGGCTTCCCTTCCCCAAATTCTCTATAAGCTGTAGGGAAAATAAAATGAAAATTTTAAAATCTGTAATGAAAAAATAATTACGAACCAAGCAGATGCCTGTTGTTGCTTTGATTATCCTGGTCACACCTAATTGATTCACTGTCACTGCTTTTAATTGGTAGCTTCCTTTCCTTCAAGGCCTCACATCAAATACTGGCACCTCCTTACATTTTTTTTTCCAGTTGTTTTTGCTGCTGCTGTTTATTTTTCCCCGTGTCTCAAAGCATCAGGAGCATGGATCGTATAGATAACTAGGGTTTCTGCTGTTTTATTTTAAACTCCATTTGTGAAGGTGTCCTATACTCTCACTGCCCTTGCTTTATTTGAATGCTTTTTGTCTCACCTCATTATGTCCAAATGAACATATTCCGTTTAATCAGTGCTTGTGGCTCAGAATGTCTTTTTTTTTTTTTTTTGACATAGTTACACACATAATTACAAACCTGTGTCATTATCTGACAGCAAAAGTCAGAGTCAAGAGGAAAACAGTGTGTTCAAACATAGGATTGGAACCAGCCATGTCCTATTTTGCAAGCTTCATTGCTGGCATTAACAAGTGATGACGTTTGAGCCCAGGACAACCGCTGGACAGGACTGTTAAACGGCATGGGACAGAGATTAGCCACTTTCCCTTTTTCTACTGGTAGATTCTGAAGAGAATATTTTTAACCTCTCTCTTTCTCAAAACACAGACTTTTGAACAGTTATTTTCCACTCCATTCCTGCCCATTGAAAGTTGAAAAGTTGCTGGCAACACACTGAATTTTTAAAAAGCTTTGGAACCAAGAAGAGTTGGGTAAATCACCAGTGCCCTCTAGTGTTCAGAAGAAGCAACACCTTGGAAAGCACAGTCCTCTGCAGTGGCTTTGCTAATGCAGCTGCTGGGCTTTTTTGTTAGGAAGAATTGTGGTTTGTTTCCATTATATTTGGTAACCAAAGAGTTTCAGCTTTTCCCAGAAATTCTCTGGAAACAGAAATGCTGCATTTTTCAGGTCAGGTGATATTTATTTCATAGTTATCTCTAAAAGCACGATGAAACGTAATTACATCATTCTTGAAGGGACTAAGAATAGAAGTCTTTTCTAAAAACAAAAAGAAGGAACAATTTCAGCAAAGTTTCTCTACATGTAAGGAAGGGCAATACCAATAAGCTGATACAAACCCACTATTAAATGTCTGAAATTTAGTGTGTGTGTATTTGTGTATGTGTGTGTATATTTTAAATGTGTTTCTAAGTAAATGAATGTGATAGGATAATTAATTCAGTCTCTCAAAATCTACAGAAGGAACAAAGAGATATCCTTTTTGTCCTTGGGGGCAATTAAATAAGACATTTTCAAGAGATTCCGCAGGCAAAAACCATCTATTGGAAATCACTCTGACTATAGAAGCTGGTAATTCTTGGTTCCAAGGGAGGCAGCTATAGGGTGGAATTTTTTTAAAGGTGACACCTTTCCCAGACTTCACTAAAGACTGGAAGCAAGGAGTGTTCCTCCTCTATACCAAGCAGCCAAGGCCTGTCTCCCACGCTCACCCTGGTTCTGAGCCTGTTAGTGCTACGCAGAGGGTGCAAGCTGAAACCACACCTGGACCACTGTGGAGAGAGCAGTGGCCTGTGGGGTGTAGTGTACCACGGACAGCATTAAGAATTACTAAATATCAGGGGGATGGTGACTCACAAACTCATGAAACACCGAAATTTGTTTAGTTTGGCCAGAGAGAATGATAATCATCAGCAAACCTGTGACTCGCAGAGAGGTTGTTTAAAATGGGATAAATAAAGGATGAAAGGGGAATTAAACTGATAAGGGTAGAGTGCCTTTCTGGAAAATATTCACCAACCTGAAATTTAGGCAAGTATGAATGTGTTTCTGAAGGAAAAAGATAAGTTTAAATTCCAGGAGCTTAATTCCAAGCCATGTAGAAGCAAGAATAATCATATTTAAAGGTGGGGCATTCGACATGATTGTCTGGAATGGCCTGGCCTTTCCTAACAGCTAAGTTAAGCAAGCAATCCCCATTTCCTCTTTTTTCCCCTTTTTCTTTCTTTCTCTTTTTTTTGTTTTTGTTTTTACATAAATCATTCCTTCTGCACTGAAATTTCTCCCTATTTTTTTTTTCCTTTCCATCACCTCTTTCTTCATACATGTTTACCTATGCCTGGAATACCCCGTCCCTGTCCATGTGATCCATTCACTATATTCATTTCTTCCACAGATATATTCCCTCCTGCTTCTTGCCAATGGTCAGCGAGAGCAATGTTTTCAACGTCCTCAGCAAACAGTACATATCGCTTACAGGTTATGACAGGAGCCTGTTACAATGGACCATTGTTTCTGTTCCCTCCAAATTCATACGTCCAAAACGTAAACCCAGTGTGATGGATTTGGAGGTGGAGCCTTGGGAGGTAATTAGGCCATGAGGATGGAGCCTCCATGTGTCCTTCTAAGACTGGCGTCCTTATAAGAAGAGGCTGGAGAGCAGCTAACTCTTTTTCTACCATGTGAGGACACAGCAAGATGACCTCTGTCAATAAAAGAGGATGTCTCACCAAGAACTCAACTATGCTGCCACCCTGGTCTCAGCCTTCCCAGCCTCATAACTGTGAGAAATAATACATTTGGTCTTTAAATTGCCCAGTCTGTGGCAATTTGTATGGCAGCCCAAGCTGGCTAGGACATGGAGCAAAAGCACTAACGTTTAAACCAGTTCTATAAAGTCAGGCAAATCGCTCAACCTCCCCGTGCTTCAGTTTGTAAAATGGAGAAAGTTGCAAGACCAGGCGTGAGGATTAAATGGGTTAACATATAGCTCCTTAGAATAAAGTCTGGCATATAAAAATCACTGTTAAAATGTAAATGATTTTTTGGGGGGCACCTGGATGGCTCAGTTGGTTAACCATCCGACTTCAGCGTGGGGCATGACTTCACGGTTTGTGAGTTCAAGGCCTGCATCAGGCTCTGCCTGGGATATTCTCTCTTGTCTTTCTCTCGCTCTCTCTCTCAAAATAAATATATACGTGCATATATATATATATGTGTATATATATATCATTAGACAGAAGATTTATTACATAATAATTACCTACTAATGTGCAATGCATTCTATTTTATTCTTCCATAGTTGGCTGAGAAAAAATTGGTCATTACCCATTAAATAAATTTTTATGTCTCATTATTGTTTCTTGACACACAGTCTGAAAAATAGTTCTTAGGATACAAAGCTTAGGCTATAGAGCTCTCTGGCATGTAAGAGGGAAATAGAGCATGCAGATAGCACACCTGTAATTTCTGACAAATTCTACACCTCCAGGATTTCTTTTTCACATTTCAAGTCCACAGTGTAGCACTATCTCTTCTTGTGGGCCCAAGAATTCTTTTAAACTAAAGATGGTACCAACGGCAAGAACTACAACAGCAGCAACAATAAAACTGTCACATTGCTAGAGCTTCCATGTCCTAAGCTGATCAAAGGACAGGAGTTTCTAGGATTCTGTAAAAGATTTTGTTAGAAGGAGAAGTAGGAGTGTAGCTCTAGGACTTCAGCAGTGCTGAGCAGATTAATATAACTTAAGGGCACTGAGTGAGCACTAGGTAGGTAGGTAGTAGATGATTCTCTTCTTCCCTCCAAAAAAGTATGATAATCAACCAAACAGGACCCCTCATGACTGTATACCTGTGTGTGTGTGTGTGTGTGTGTGTATGATATTGGAGTGTATAACATTTGGTAAGGATAAACATTCCTCAATAAAACTTACATTTTTTAAATATATGTTTAGATTTGTATAAGTGATATAAAACTTACTTCTTATATAAGACATTATCAAAAAAGTTTTTGAAATTATACTTTTGAAAAATATTGTTTCAGATGATCTGACAACTCTATAGATGGACCTCAAGAGGGCCACTTCAGGATTAACTTCAATCAGCAACTAAACTGTGTCTTTCCTTTCCCATGGATTTTTCATGTTCTTTCCAAATTCATAAGAAGATAAAGATTAAGCAAGAATATTATACAATAGTGGATGTATACCTGCAACCAAATAAGGAAGAGTCAATGTAATAATAATAATAAAGAACAAAAATTTGTCATAGCGAATATGGCCACCTGGTGCCCTGCAGAAGCTTGTGGGACAGATGTTGGGTTTCCTGGAGTTCAGACACGGATCTGATCCTCTTAAAAGGCCAAGATACAGTCTGCGGTCCTGGAAATACATTCTGTTTTCAAAGATTCAGCCAGGTCTACAAAGCTCCAGGCAAGAAGGGAGCAAGCTGAGTAAGAGACAACTTGCGTATGAACAGGAGTCACTAAGACAGCCTGTTCTTCCACAGCTCCCTGCAAATTCATTGCCCCTACACTGCAGACACAAAAGATAATTTAATTCCATAGAGGCAGCTCTGCGCTGACTGTACATACCTCAATGACTATCATTTTCCAATCAGCATGGAACACTGTCTTGCCCTTTCCTGGAAAGTGTTACATATCTCCTTTGTCCAGTATTGCGGACTCACAGACATGTGATTTAAGATGTGAATCCAGATGCCCTCAAAGGTCTGTCTGGCATAATGATTACTATTGTGTTCTTCAAAACGTTCTCTTGCTGGTGACTGTCACTGCTATATTCTGTTTTAAAATTCCAAAGAAAAAAAAAGGGGGGGGGCTTCATCTTCTAACAAGGTCATCTCACAATGGCCCTTACTAAGCAGCTAAACCGCGAGGCTGGATGGGTAGAATTTATTCAAAATCTAAATCTAGGCATGCAGTCAGTTCTCAATAATGAATTTATGAGTTCGCTTGTGTCAGACAAGTGCTGGTGAATTAATAGTGTATTCTGGAATGCTGGATAGTATTTTTTTTGGTCAGAGTACCTTGTGCCAATAACAAATAGCAGGTGGCAAATCTCAGAGGCTCCACACACTGGAAGTTTATTTCGTGCTCACACATGTTCACCATGAGTTGGCCTGGCGTTCTGCTCATCACAGTGTTTGGAGATATGAACCAACAGGATCTACCTCAATACACATAACCATGATTACCACAGTCAAGGGAAGAGGCCATGTCAAATTGTTGAATGAGCACGCACCTAGAAGCAGTATACATTACTTCTGCTCACATGTATTGGCCAAAGCAAGCCACAATACCACACCTCACTGGCCGGGGGATGAGAAAGCACAAAACTAACAACGTTTAGAAGGAAAATGGGAAATAATTGGTAAACAATCCTACTGACTACCATTTTCCTCTTGTTCACATTTATTTCATGACCAAAACCAGTTCATTGACACTCATTTTAGTTTCTACTTTCTGTTTGCTTATTAACTTAGTCTATAATCTCGTTGTCCTTCACCTGGATTACAAAAAGACCTTTAAACCTGGCCCAACAACCCATATTTTGTATTGCAGTCATATTGGATTATTTATAGACCAGCAAGTTTCATTCTACACCTTCATGCTTCTTCTCACATTTCTCCCTGTTTTCTTCCCCTCATTCTTCCATCTCAAATTCTACATCCTTGAGAAAGGCTTCCTAGAAAGCCCCGCATACTCTCCAGTCGACATTACAGTTAGTAACACTGTGCTGCCTTTTCTCAATTTGTGTTTTTATGACAAGAACTTATGTTTCTGTTACTGTAATTAACAATATACAACCTTTTTATGTTGACAAGGCTCTTTCTTCCAGAAGAGCCATGGCAAAGTCAGCCCACGTTTCTGTGTCTCAACTTTCATCTTATTTTGGTCTTTGTGTCCCTGGTGTCTGGAATACTACCAGAATTCAGGAAAAGTCAAATTAATCTATTAATTTGTACCAGGGAATATAACTGACAGGCATTCCTGATATTTAGTCCATACGAGAAGGAAAAGCTATTCTAAAACATTCCAAAATAAAAATTATTACTAAAAATAGACTCTGAGAAAAAGAGACCTGAAGAGTGTTCTGGAAGATTACTATTAAGCCATAGTGGTTGTTCATTACCTTTCTGTTTGAGCTCACTAGAATATATGTATTCATTCATGAATTTTTTGGAATGTGTAGGATACAGCCTGAGAGTCTTGCTCATTTCTAAAGCTCTTCTGAAATGTGATACTCTTCCTACCTGTGATCATTACCTTCCTATCACTCAATAGCCTGATACATTTCCCAAGGTTGCAGCTCTTATTTATATTCTATTTAGTGAGGTCACTTGCTTCCTGATGGTTCCCAGGACAGCATCTCAGTCTTGCCCCCACCTCTAGAGTACTCATGGCAGAAATACATTGTGAGGGGTCAGAACTGGAAATCTTGCTCTCATGGGTTGTGAATAGATTCATTTCAGCCAGGAAGGGCTGATAACTTGACAGCTAGATCAAAGAATTCCCAAGGATATGTCTATATGCCTTCCATATTCTGTGCTTTTAACTGCTTATTATTAGCTTTAGCAGCATTAGGCCATTCACACAGTCTGTTTTGTACAGTATGGACTTGTCTGGGAGTCCTGCACTCCTGTAATAGGGAATTTCAATATTAGGCTAAAGCCATAAAGAAAATCATAATAGTTCGTTCATATGTCAGACTAATTACAGTTTCTTTGCATATTCCAAATCCCAAGAATTATTCACCCAGCTCAACGAAAGTAGAAATTTCCACTGCATAAGAATAGAATTTCCCCAATCTATATCCTCAAATTTAAATTTATAGTCTTATCTATGATTAAAAATAACTATTAGTGATAATAATAATTAAGAGAAGGAGGAAAAAGAGAAGGAGAGGGGAGGAGGAGAAGATCTTATTCTTTGGTTATTTTTTTAATTTCGAAATCGATTCTCAGCATATACCAACTAAAATCTCAGTAGAAGTGACTCATTGTTTTCATGCTGCCATTGGGATCCATTGAGTTCATGGTAGCTCTGTGTGGGTGTCTCTGAAATAAAATCTTAAATGATAAACTCAACACCATTCTAGAGGAACGTGAAAATGTCATTAAGACTTTTAGTAAGAGGAAAGTTTTGGTCTCCTTTTTCCCCCTTCACTAAACCATATCCTTTTTGTACACTTGTTGTTCAGTGATGAGCTCAGCAATCTAGTATAGCTCCCTCCCTCTTCAGAACGGGAAATACGCCAATGAAATTAGAAACATTTCCCTATACGGCTGGCCAATCTATGTGTTATCACATTTAATTTTGTAGGAACCCTGCAGGTTCCCCTATATCAATGAGATTGTATGAAACGGATTACTAGAAGAACTAACAGAACATAGAGGCTATTTTTTTTTTAAATTTTTACCATCTTCTTCCTCCCTTATACAGCCTAATTGTTTCCGGTCTCCTTTTCTTCCACGTGCCTCATAGGAAACCGGCACCTCTTGCCTGCCTTTGCAGGTGTATCAAGACTGGATTAAAACCCATGATTTCATTATCCCGGTCTAGTTTGCAGGAGAGGGAAGCATGTGGTCTTGAAGCCAGGAGTTCACAGGGTTTGTGGGAAAGACTTCCTTGCCCTTCCAGCACAGAAGTAAATAGCTTATTTTTTTGCCTCTGGACATTGCCATTTCCTGCTGTGATCCAAAAACTGCTATAGCAACCTGCACACAGGAAGGGAGGCCTGAGGGCCTTCCGTTGACATGGAAGGAATCAGCCAATCGGGTCCTTGAGGACATCACTGAATTATTGATCATCTTGCACCTGGGGCCTCCTTTCTTCTTTCTCTGACATTCAGCTATGTGGAAAAAATTAATCCCTCCCTCATTAAGGTAATTTGAATCCGATTCAGGGATAATTTATTCCTGTCTCAGTGACTCTGCCCTGACTTCTGTCTGTTGTTTCTCACACATGGAACCAATGACAGAACTATTTTGATTTTCCCATTGGTTCTATTTAGAGCTGTCAGATAAAATACAGGAAGCCCAGTGAAATTTGAATTTCAGATGAACAATGAATATTTTAGGATAATTATGTTCCGTGCAATGTTAGGGACATACTAATACAAACAATTATTCATCGCTTATCTGAAATTTCAAATTTAACTGGTACTACCTATTTTGGTTACTCAACCTGGCACCCTAATTCTATGAGAACAATATTAGGAAGAAAAATTTGAAAAAGTACTTTTCAATAAGCAGTGGGAGGTAGCATAGAGTATGTGTGATTAAATAAAATAAAATAAAATAAAATAGTATGTGTGATTTGGTAAAGAGGCATTTGGGTATGAGGAAAACAACTGAAATTTTCATTTATAAATTTAGATAATATAAAAAGTCATAATGGATATGTACAGAAAACCAAATACATTATGACCACATGTGTTATTGTGGAAAGAAGCTAAAAGAAGGGAAATTTCTTTTAGTTTTGCATTTATTACAATGCTTACTTATGAAAGGTATTATTATTTTTTTTGAAAGATTACTTTTAAACAAACTTCTACTTTTCATTTTCCACCTAGGCTCATGTTTGTTGAGATAGATCCTTGGACTCAAGACCTGTAAAAATGGTATTTAGTCCCTGCATTCATTGGGAGGGATTTGTAAATTCCTAACAAAGAGAGATTGGGGGAGGAGTTACCTAGTTCACTCTGTGGTAAAATGCACCAGAATGTGATCAGGAAGTTCTGGGTTTAAGGTTCAGGAAATAAGAATAAGAAACTAAGAAAACGGGTATGTACTCTCTTACCTTAGCAAAAGTTCTGTAAGATTTTAAGCAATGCCCTTACCCTGTAATTCTTAATGGCTAAAATGGAGAAATGACTTATCCTGTAGAATTTTTTGTAAGTTTAAAAAAGCCCTTTGCCAATGACAGACCCCAGTAAAATTACAGAATAGCATTACGAGTACTACAATTAAAATAGCTCTCATAAAAACTACCAACTAGAGAAGTTTAATCTGGAAATATTCTCACCACTGCAATCCACAAGTATTATATTTCAACGTCTGTTATATGTCTTATTAAGAATCCATTTTACATCATGGCTTCTCTCTAAAAGTATCTATTTCTTTTGTGCAGAATCTTGTTATCAAACTGTCCTCTGATAAAGATACTCTGAATGGCAGGCAACTATAGTCATTACTTCTGTCATGTTTTTTCAAAGAGCAGATATAGATCTGTTTCCTCTATATTAATAATCTGATTTGAAAACTTCTCAAGTTTGCAAGTGTGGATTATTCCATTTATGGCACTTTTCAAACTTTGGTCTTCTAATTTCATTATTTTGACTTTTGGCATTTCGCTGTAGAACTATAGATTGAATTCTTTTTTCAAAATTTTTAATGTTTTATTTATTTCTGAGAGAGAGACACACACACAGCGTGAGCAGGGGAGGGTCAGAGAGAGAAGGAGATACAGAATTAGAACCAGGCTCCAGGCTCTGAGCTAGCTGTCAGCACAGAGCGTGTCGCAGGACTCGAACCCACAAACCGTGAGATCATGACCTGACCCGAAGTCGGACACTTAACCGACTGAGCCACCCAGGTGCCTCTAGATAGGTTGAATTCTTTATTTAAAGCAGTTCTCCTGCCATGGGGGAAAGAAATGGAATGAGGTAAGAAGTTCATTATAAGCCTTCGATTATTTTAGAATTAAAAATACATATCACCTAATGGCCCATAGGGAAGCTAAAATGTTTTTGAGATTTTTCAGAGAAGGTTTGTAGAAAGAAATGTTGGTAAATTGTTAATCAGGATAAACACATTCCAATCAAACACATAGAAATTTTAATTGTTCTTTAAAACTCATACTTTCAAGATGTTGCCAGAGTAAATGATTGTCTTCTAATTATGCAATTGTTCTTGCTGCAATGCTTCAGCTTCCAATCAAGACTGCTATGGGATGAAGATATAGAACAGAATGAAATAACTTGATGAACACAAAGAAGTCCTTGGTACTATAACTATGCCTGTGTTCTTTCTAGGACTTTTGCCTCTTTTTGCACAAAGACAAGTTGATCAATTTTAAAATTTTAAAAGTATTTTAAAATATTTAAAGTGTTAAAACTTGATTGTTCTAATAGTACAATGGGATGTGTCCTTTGGTGAGAAGAGCTAATGCAAAACTGTCTTCAAATACATTTCGAACACAAAAACTCAATAGCAATTTATTTTATTCTCATTAAATTTCCTGAACTTAATCTCCAAACATATTTTGAACTTCAGCTATGTGCCAGAAACAACATTAGCAGTTGGAGCTAGGGGGAAAAAAAACAAACAAAAAAAATAGGATATTGTCTGTTCCTTTCAGGGCCTTCAATTAGGGGAAAATAATAAATCGTCTATAATCTAGAGATCTTGTTACCAGTATTATTTTTATTTAATTTTATTTTGTTTAATGAAAAGATCTGCAGGCATCTCAATTCTGATTTTATGGCTATATTTATGGCTATAGGAATAGTTTTGAATTTTATGTGAGGTAATTTCTTATGCCCCAGTCAGCCATTAGCATCTAGACCAATTCTATACATTATATACATTTAATAAGATTACACCAAGGATTGGGAATAATTTAAATGCGTAGCACACTGTATGTCACATGAAAGTGCTCCATACATGACTGAGATATTGAATTTATTCACAAATACACACACAAACACACACACACACACACACACACACACACACACACATTATTTTAGAGAGAGAAAGGGGATAGGAAGGGGCAGAAGGAAAGGGAGAGAGAAGATTTCAGGCAGGCTGGATGCCAGCTTGGAGACCAAAGCGGGGTTTGATCTCACAACTGTGAGATCATGACCTGAGCCAAAATCAAGAATTGGACACTTAACCAACTAAGCCAGCCAGGTCGCCCCACAAATACATTTTTAAAAAGCTTAGTTTATAGCTGAAGAAGAAAAGTTAAGTTCAGAGGTGATGTTTTCTGATATTGACACAAACAAAAAACTAAACATTTCCTTATCTGTGTTAAAACAAGTTTTGAGAGTGAAAATAAAAAATTGAAAGATGGTGTCAGTGTCAGCTTAGACATCTTTAGTCAAAGGTCTGGATGTAAGTTAAAAAGCTCTTTTTTATATTTGGAGATTCTTTTTAAAAGAGAAATAGACAAAAAGGCCATAGGAAATAAAAATGTTTTAGGTTTTGTGAGCACAGAGTTCTAAGTAGATTACTAAAAATGTTCTTCGGGTAAAAAAGAAATTTTTACTTGGGATGGATATCTATATCTATATATCTATGTATTATGTATTATGTATCTCTCTCGAGAGAGAGGAAGAGAGAGAGATTCTTCCTCAGTGTGGTGACAGAAGGAGAAAGAGACTATGTAGCTGTTCAGAACAAAGTGCAGAATAAGCAATTCAATCACTGACCACAGGGATGACATTCCAAGAACACAATCAAGGAATCCTATGTTATCATTTCTTACTCGTGTTATTTTTCTCTATTAACCAACCACTATACAGAAGATGATGGCAAAGTAGGAAAAGAAAAAATAGGGAGGGCAGCCCACAGACCCTTTAGCTTTTAGTACTTCATCACTCAGCAGACTGAAGGTAGAATGTGTCGGCAGAGAGTATGCATATCGGAAGTACATGGAAACAGCTGAGTTAGCCTTGTGCAGCATTTCCATTGTCCTCGTAAAAACAAAATGTAAATGCACGTGTGAGCTACTAAATACGAGTTGCATCATTTTGGTGACTCTGGATAGGAGTTACCTTTTGCATCTACGAGTAGCATTATGCAATATAAATATAAACAGCAAACGTTATGCTAAAATTAAAAATACTAATCTTTCCCAACTCTGATCATTAAATAGCAAATACAACACTGATAAATCAAGAGAAGAAACTGCAAGCGAGAGGGAAAAAATAAAGCTTTACATTTTAATACCATTTCCAGCAATTTATCCTTGCTTTTAAAAAATGTATTTTCATTTTGCGCCAGCCCTGTAAGTTTGCATCATCAAACCCTCCACAGTAGAAATAATATCTGTTGCATTGTATTAGAATCTCATTCTTGCTTCTATATCACAGGCCACATCTTTACGTTTTTCTAAATAAACCTACATGGCTCTCGCTGCTGATGGCAGGATTGATCATACTCTCTTAGTTTAGCTTCAAACACGGCACAAATGTTTGTCTTTGGTATAAGCTGAGAATTTATGAGCACTCACAGAATATGTTCATTTTTAGAGTTCAGAGTTTGCAGAGCCACACTTAAAACCTGGATCAAACCTGGGGTTGGGTGGCTCAGAAGCACCTGACTTCAGCTCAGGTCATGATCTCACAGTTCGTGGGTTCAAGCCCTGCGTAGGGCTCTGTGCTGACAGCTCACAGCCTGGAGCCTGGTTCGGATTCTGTGTCTCTGTCTCTCTCTGTTCCTTCCTCTCTCATATTCTGCCTCTCTGTTTCAAAAATAAATAGAAACATTAAAAAAAAAACAAAAAACTGGGTCAAACCTAAAAAAGAAAACCCAGAGAAGGAAATCTTAGCTGTTTGTTGCATGAGAAACCACTGAAAGACACAGAAGAACCAAATCTCTCTTAAAGCTGCCAGGAAATAGAATGCATTGCCTCTCAAGATTATGGGCTCACTGCCACTAATAATATTAGAGACAGTCCTAATTACACTTAGCAAGAGTGGCTGTTATATAGTTTATAGGTTAAAATCGAGGGTAATTGTGGACAAGGAACTTGAGATTGATCTCTATTTCAGCAATAAATAATTATGAGACTTTAAGAAATTACTTATTTTCTCCATGAACAGGTTTCCTGTTCTATAAAACCAGCATCATAGGAATGCCACATGGGGTCTTTGTAAAGATTGAATGAGACCATGTACGAGGCCGCTAACTCAGTGCTGTGAGTACAGAGTAAATGCTCAATAAAGTCGACAATCACTATTTGGGAGGCATGTGTGTGACAAAGGTAGAGAAGAGAAAGGATTTCTGTTTTGATTAGGAGATTAGACTAAATGATGTTAGAACTTTTAACAATTATGAACTTATATAGGAAATGACACAATATCTAAAGCTGCAAATTTGGCAGGAAGCCAGAGGCAGATGTAAACTATAAAGATCGTAACTGAATTTAAACTGAAATCCCAGGCACAGGTGGAAACTAAAGGTAGAATATAAACTCCACACAGAATATTTCAGCATGTGGGAGATGACTCAGTAACTCAGGAATGTGAAGATGGACTGGAGGTTACATCTTGCTCTCAAGTGCTGCTGCACATCAGGGTAGCCACTTGAGGCATCTGGCGATTTAAATTTAAATGCAATTTATTTAAAAATCAATACAATTTAAAATCCAGTATTTATTAGCCACATTTCAAATTCTCAACAGTCACAGACATCTACTGGCTACTTTCCTGGACAGAGAAGATACAGAACACTTACATTCTTGCAGAAAGTTCCATTGGATGTTCCTAGGGAAGGGTAGGGTGCTACATATATTTGGGTCTGCAGTTTCACCCTCAGGGGGAATCTTTACTTTCTTTTCTTGTTACAGCTATTCATTTAATTTTCCCTTCCATATTTTTACCCTCTCACTGAATATTTAGAAGAAAACCAAGGAAATCTCTGTGGTAAGAAGAATTCTAAGAGTGTCTCCAAAATTTTCACCACTGGTGTGTGCATCCTGTATAGTCCCCTCCTCTTTAGTGTGGGTGGGCCTGACCTAATCAGATGAGTCCTTTTTTTTTTTTTATGTTTTATTTATTTTTGTGAGAGAGAGAGAAAGCGAGAGAGAGAGAAAGAGAGAGAGAGAGAGCATGAGCAGGGAAGGGTCAGAGAGAGGGAGATACAGAATCCAAAGACAGGCTCCAGGCTCTGAGCTAGCTGTCAGCACAGAGCCCAACATAGGGTACAAACCCACTAACCGTGAGATCATGACCTGAGCCAAAGTCCGAAGCTCAACCAACTGAGCCACCCAGGCGTCCCTAGATGAGTCATTTTAAAAGAGGGCTTACAAATAAGAGAAAGAAGTCAAGGCAACATTCTCCTGCTGGTCTTGAAGGAGCAAATGGCAATGTTGTAGAGAAAGCCATGTGGAAGGCAATGTCCGGGTAAATTCTAAAAACAGAGAATAGCCTTGGTCAATAGCCAGCAAAAAAAGAGGACCTTTGATCAAACAAACTGAATTCCACTAACAACCTGAATGGTGTTGGAAGAGGACCCTAGCCCTTAGATAAGAACCCGGCCATGGCCAACACCTTCACATCAACACTTTCATATCAGCTTGATAGGACCCTAAGCAGAGAACCTGGGTGAGCCATACCTGGACTTGTGACCTACAGAAATGTGAGATAATTGCATAGGTGCTGTTTCCAGCCACAGAGTGCATAATACTTTGTATTATTTATTTTTTACTTTGTATTGTATTATTTACTAGTTGTTATGTAATAATAGAACATTAATACAAGTCCCAATTAAACACAACACCCCTCCCACATTCAAGCACATGCACACATAAGAGACAAGATTGCCCACACTCACATACACTCACCCTTTCTTTTTAAGGGCAAAAAAGTATAAGTTTTTAAAATGCAATATGGTTTTTTTTTGTTCTCTTTTGTTTTGTTTTGTTTTGTTTGCTTTACTAGGATAAAAGTTTAAAAGAAGGTATGTTCAAAATTTTGCTGCTGGCTTTGGGCAAGGAATAGAAAGGAAGTGAAGCAATTAGCTGGGATTCCAGCATTTTTACATTTTCTTCAGATAGAATCAAATGTACTCGACTCTCAACAACTCTGAGAAAGGAAAGAATAAATTTCCACTGTAACAAAAAGAAGGCTCTGCAAGTATTTGATGACTGCTTAGAGGTACCAAATTATCACATATCATGGCTGAAATTGTTCTCTCAGGTTAGATCACTGTTCCCCAAGGCCCCTATTAAAATGTAATGGGTTATATGGTGGGTGGGTAAAGAATGAAGAGTTCTCATTAAAACCTACTGCTACAAGCCAGATTATCACTTTCTAATAGAAAACAGACCTGAAGCAAATGGGCTGAAGGTTAGATAAACTTGGATAAAGAGGAGGGGGGGAAGGAAAGGTCAAGAACTCTTCCCCAGCAGGCATATCCAGATGGTCGGATGGTTGTGGATGAGATGTTCTCACTGACAAAGGGTTGCTGGAAGCTGCTGGGGAACCCCAGTGCAGGGATGAGCCTTCAGAAAGAGGAGGTGAGGAAGACTAAGTCTAACTTTACCTGCCTTATAATATTGCTCACTGCCCCCTGATGTGTAATCACCTCCTTTCAGTCACATATGACTTATCTCCCCTAAGGAAGGAAATGTCTGGAGACTTGCTGCCCTAAGTGGTTCTTGACAGGAACCTGAGGGATCCTGAGGAGAGAAGGCATTTGTAAGAGATCAAAGGAACCCAATTAGCTTTGCCACTGATGACCTTTGTCACAGTTCTTTATCAGAGGGGGGGATGGAACAGTGGGATTCAAAATCTAGACATGAAAGAAAGTTGCCAAGTGAATTGGTTTCTAATGGTTTTGTGCCTTCTTCTCCCTTTGTAAAAAAAATACCTTTGAAGGGGAATAATTTCCCAATGATAATATTATCGCCATATAAGAATTATACCAGATATGCTAGGTCAGGTATGAAATATGACCAGTTAGTTGAAATAAGCTTTTGAAAATTCCAGGATGTGAACACTGGGTAATGCTGTGTTCAAATGCAGCATTAGATGTGGGCTGTCTGAAATTCTTCAGGTAGGTTAGCCTTGCATATCCAGTGTATGAGGATCTTAAAGTCAGGGACTCTAACTTATTTTTCTTTGGACTCTATTTCAAAATCAATATCATTCTGGGAAGGGGATAGATGGTTAGTGAATATCTGGGGATAATTTAACCAAAACCACTGATCAAGATAAATGACTATTGCAGGTACATATGGCATAACATCTTTAAATATACATACATATATATGAGGACACACATGTACTTCTCACACAACTAACCCATGGGGAAATTAACAACCATCTTGTGATCCTCCCTAATTGTGGGGTAAAAAAGAGATGAGAAGCAGAATTTTCTTCCCCAAACCTCATCTTGATTCTACCTTCAAACAATGCCACATTCAATCATTCTAGTTTTGACTTAGCAGAAAAACATTTCCACAGGCCTATGATAGGCTAGTATATTTGCTTTGTAAATCAGAGGTTGTTTGTCATCTTTGTATACCCATGGCTTGTTGATGACTGTGTCACATGCTTCAATCAAAAGTAGCTGCAGGGGCGCCTGGGTGGCTCAGTCAGTTAAGTGTCTAACTGCTCAGGTCATGATCTCACAGTTGGTGAGTTTGAGTCCTGTATCGGACTCTCTGCTGTCAGCACAGAGCCCACTTTGGATCCTCTGTCCCCTTCTCCCCCTGCTCCTCCCTGCCTCTCTCTCAACAATAAGCATTTATTTATTTTTGAGAGAGAGAGAAAGAGAAAGAGAGAGAGACAGAGAGAGAGAGAGAGACACCAAGTGATGGGAAGGTCAGAGAGAGAGGGGGATGCAGAATCTGAAACAGGCTCCAGGTTCTGAGCTGTCAGTACAGAGCCCAACGCAGGGCTCGAACTCAGAAACACTGAGATCATGACCGAAGCTGAAGTAGGACACTTAACCAACTGAGCCGCCCAGGTGCCCAGAATTAAACATTTTTAAAAAGTAGCTGAAGCACACCCTTTAAAAGACATACATCATCATACATCAGCCTATAACATCTAGCTTCTCTATGACAATTTACAATTTTCAGATTAAATGCAATGTTACTAGGAACATGCCAATGAGGATGAAGAAGCAGGATAAGATATGTTGGCAAAAATAAGGTAAAGGAAAGAATTCTGGGAAGCGATACCATCCATAAATTATAAGAGGCTTCAGAATACCATTTCAAATGGGCTATCTTGCTTCCCCCCAAATACGCTTTCCTGAGCACCTTTACATGGGATAGTATTACATTTCTCTGACACAGTTGAACCCAACTTGGGAATTCGATTTGTAATAAAGCTATTTGTTTCAATCATTAGGCATAACTTAAATATGGTTATTTCTTCTAGGCACCCATAAATAAGTGATTAAAGATGTGCTTGCAGGATACATTTAGAGTTCTCTAAAACTATCAATATGGAAAAAATAATCGAAGCCTGATATCTGGGTAACTATTAGTTCTTACCACCTTAAGTGTAGAACCCAAAAGACAGAGCATCGCTCTGCTCTTCTATTCAGCCTCATTGTTTTACTGTATGAATTTGCTTTTGCCACATTTGTGTCATCTTTATTGCTCAGTTTGGTGAGTAGGGCTGGGCTTAGGTGGGCAGTTCTATTGGTCTCTTCTGAGTTCACTCATGCATCCATGTGAGTTGCCAAAGTGGCTTATACCAGATTGTTTTAGGATGGCCTTAGCTAGAATGGTTGACTTTTACATGGTTTCTAAGCCTCTAGAAGCACAGCCCATGCCTGTTCACACAGTGGCTTAGATAAGCTTCCAGAAGAGTGAGGAGAAATGTCAAGGCCCCTTGAGACTATGCTCAGAACTAGCACATTTCTTCTGCTGCATTCTATTGGCCAAAGTCAGTCACAAAGCCAATCCTGATTCAAGAGGTGAGTAAATAGGCTCAGTTTCTCTATGGGAAGAACTAAAAAGTTATACTGCTAATGTCATGGGTCAAGAGAGAGGAAGAATTGCAGCCATTTTTACAATCTACTGTACACCCGAGACTCTAGATTACATGCATGGCCGTCCTCTGTTTCCCCTCAGACCTCCGTGCCTTTACACATGCAAGTGCCCTCCTCTGCGTCTTCACTAACCCTTCCATCTAATGACTTTCACTATCAAGATTAGATCAACATTCCTTCTATGAGGTGGATTGCCCTGAATTCTAGATAAAATAGCTTCCCCTCTTCTGTGCTCTCATAATCCTTGGCCTAGGGATCCTTGCCAAAATTTATTATCACTTTCCAGCATTCAACTGCCTCCCACACTTGAGGAAAATGAAAGCATTTTCATCAATTTATTACTACAATACAGGGAATCTCCTATACGTAGAAAATATTCAACAAATATTTATTAACCAATATTTCCAACCATGGGAAACTCATATGTAGTCACCAACAGTGATGAAGGGACATATATTTTCTAGGTAGGAACTTGAAATTCTCTCTCCGCCAAGCCTAAGAAATGTGAAAGTTTGCAAAATTAGTCTAAATAGTCATAGCTTTAAAAAAAATTTCAAAGCAACTGAAGTGTTCAACTCAATAACTTCTCCAAAAAATAAAATTGGATCCTTAATGTTATCAACTAATTCAGACACCATAACTTACCCAGTGTGTTAAAAATAATGGGCTTGGCAATCAGTCCTGAAGGACCCCATTTGTCACCTCTCCATGAGGATTTGCTGCAATTTCCTGCTATCCTATATTATTTTAGGCTACAATCAGTCTTTTAGCTAGGTTCACACTTAGACCGAAATCTAGCATTTTGCTTATTAACTTTTCCTATGATAGACTGTCAAAAGTCCCATCTGAACTCCTGTTAAATTACATCTACTTCTGCAACCTAATATAATCACTTGGCCACTGTCACAGCAAGCTACAAATCGTCTGGTGAGACCCAATTTTCCTTTTAGTGACCTAAGAAACAATTCCCTGTTTTGTTCCCCAAATGAGCCAAATTGTCTGTTTCTTATAAAAGACTTCAAAATTCTGGTGTTTTAATTCAAGTGCTTACCCTCTTACCTTTTGTATATAACACATACAGATAGTACCCTGGCACGATTATTTTACCTCTTTGTCAGCTGCCTGCTACCCACTTACTAGTGAGTTAATAGCTCTAATTAGAGACCAATGAAAAGTTTAATAAAGCCATTTTCCCTCTAAGTCTCAAAACAGGTAAAATATATTACATTATCACATCTGATATATGGAATCTAGACCAAATTTTACTATGATTTGATAAGCTTTCTCACTTTGAATTTCTCATAAAAGTATACTCAGTTTGAATGCACAATGGAAGATCTGACATCCCATGTGCATATTTTTTCATTGTTTCTGTTTTTGCTAAATGATATCTCCATCTTGAAAGTGCTTCAGGGTCAAGGCTTTATGTTAGGCTGATTTTAAGATTTACTATCTTTCTGATGTACGCTCATATTGTCCCTTTATTTACTTTGGGTTAAGATGATTTATTCACATGTTATCTGTGGAAGCTTGGTAACTACAAAAAATACAGATAAAAATCATCCAGTTACCCAGTCTACTTCACAGGTTTGTTCTGCGATTTTAACAACACAACACAGGTAATGCACTAGACTAGTACCTGGGGCATCGTAGGAACTCAACAAACATCTATTTTTTATTAAAATCAGTTGCTGCTTTATATGAAGTTTGTAACTTCTCACAATATCTTTTCGGCACCCTCCCTCTTACTTAATTTGAAATGGCATGACCATCTTCACAAAAGCCTTGTAAGAGACTATTCTTTTTACAATAATTGTTTGTGAACTTAATGTCAAGACATATTTTTCTTTTCCTCATTTCTAAATCTTTTCTGTCATACAGTAAAACCTTGTATTGCAAGTAACTTGTTCTACAAGTGTTCCAGAAGACGAGCAAACATTACTAATAAATTTTAACTTGATAAACAAGTGATGTTTTCCAATACGAGTAGTATGTGATGCTGAATGTCACGTGATCAAAACTGAGCCAATGGTTCTTGAAATTTGCTTTGCTATATAAGTGCTTTGGATTACAAGCATGTTGCTGGAATGAATTATGCTCACAAACCGAGACTTACTGTATATTCCAACACCCTTGCATTCCTTTTCCAACACTAACATGGGCGGCAATTTCGTTAAAATAGACCTTCTACAGATGGCATCAGCTGCCCCCTGCGTTCACACAATCAGGACTTCCCACGTACTCACCAGGAAGACAGACCAGGGTTCCAGTTGTCTCCTGCTTTTCAGCCCTGCATTAACCTTATGTCTGTAACACGATGACTCTCCTACTTCCTGCAGGTAGGTAGCTTTGATCTGAAGCATCCTAGAAGCATGAGCTTCATGATGCATTAAAATGATGTTTTTATGATATTTTTAAAGGCTTTGGAATTAATTTAGGTTCAAAACTTGGCATGGTTATTTCTAGCTGTGTGACCCTGGGCAAATTATACAACTTTTCAAAGTCTCCCTTTCTTAGGGGCGCCTGGGTGGCTGAGTCGGTTAAGCGTCCGACTTTCGCTTAGGTCACGATCTCGCGGTTCGTGGGTTCGAGCCCCGCGTCGGGCTCTGTGCTGACTGCCAGCTCAGAGCCTGGAGCCTGTTTCAGTCTGTGACTCCCTCTCTCTCTGACCCTCCCCTGCTCACGCTGTCTCTCTCTCTCTCTCTCTCTCTCTCTCTCCTAGAAATAAATAAAAAAAATATAAAAAAAAACAAAAACAAAAAAACAAAGTCTCCCTTTCCTCATTGGTGAAATTATGGATGGCTAGTTATCTTGGAAGGGGCAATGGCAGTGCTGTGGTGGTGAAAGCATAATCCAGACTGAGTTAGGTTGAAAATCAAATGGAATATTTTGAAGGGGATGTAAAAAGTGCAACCTAATATTCCCTTATCAAAACAGACACATTAGAGAGAAATGCGGAGCCAAAGATGTTTGTTGTAGTAGTGGTTGTTTTAGTTTCTCTCAATGGCAGGGACTATGAGTGTATGCATAAGCTGAGTGCACATATTTATTTTTCTATTTACACACCAATGTATATATTAGTTGGAAGGGGAGAAATCAATAGAAAATATAGATCAGAAAATACAAAAGAGAAATATCATACCAGGAAAAAGGAACAAATGGGATAGTGTGGGGATTAGCTCAAAAAAAGAAATTCCTCTGTGTGTATTAGTCTGCTAGCACTGCCATAACACCAGAGACTGTGCAGCTCACACAGCAGAAATTTCTATTCTCACAATTCTGGAGCCTCCAAGTCTGAAATCAAGGTGTCAACAGGGTTAGTTTCTTCTGAAGCCTCTCTCCTTGGCTTGTAGAATTCAGTCTTCTCTGTCTTCACACAATTTTCCATCAGTACATGTCTGGGTCCTAATTTCCTTTTCTTGTAAGGATGCCAGTAATAGTGGATTACAAACTCATTTTACCTTAGTGACTTTTCAAAAACCCTCTCTCCAAATAAGGTCATACACTGAGGTAGTCAGGATTAGGACTCCAACAGGAATCCAGCCCCCTACCCCAGGAAGTGCAAGGCACAATTTATCCCTTAACAAAGTATAATGGCTGAAAGGATGGTAGTAATACAGTTTGTAGTAGGGAATAAAACATATAAATAAAAGAGGAATTGAAAATAAAAAGTTTGTCACAGAGAAGTAGAAACGTGAGACATTTCTGCATACTAGTCTCTTCTCTTAGTATTAAAACCAGAGATCATCAGTGGAGGGTGACAAGAAAGTTGGAGAAATGGGGGAATAGAGAAAGGGTGGAAAGTATTGGATTATTCCTGAAAGGACTGGAGAAATAATTAGATGATTATTGCCTGGCAGGGCTGAGAGCCAAATAAATTGGGGGACGCACATTAGGTTGATGAATGGAAACCATGTAGACTTAAAAATGAGTTAGTTTCATTCTGGGAAGAATTCAGTCAAATTGATGAGTTTATATGGTTTGCCAAATGGACTAATCAGTACACATAAAAATTTAATTTTAATTAGATAAGGAATACATGAGTATATACTCAAAGAAAATTTATAACATTACAAACTACAGAGAGCAAAAACTAAAATTACTTTCCTACTCTTACCTCAAATCCATTCCTCTTCCTAGATGTAATCAGAGTTAACAATTTTATGTGCATATGTGTAGGCTTCTGTGCATGTACATAAACCTACATACAAAATACACTAGTATCTAAATACATATACACATAGTACGTACGGGGCTTTTTGTTTCTGTTTCTGATTTTGTATGTGTGTGTTTTGTTTTGTTTTTACCTAAATAAGGCCAGGCTTCATGAATTGTTTCATAACTTAGTTTGCATTTTGAGGGTTTTTTTTCCTGACAATGGTTTGGGGATCTTTTTAGGGACATGCAGATTATCCAATTCCTACATAGCATTATATAGCATGTAAGTGCCACAGTTCAGTTAGTTGTCTCTTTTGATAGATGTTCTGGCTTCCAGTCTTTCACTGCTATTACAATGGTGAAATGCATATCCTTGTACATGCTTCTGCACAACTATGACAGATACTTAGGAATCAAATGAAATGGCAGTTTGATTGACATTGCCTATGTTGCTTTCCAATGAGGATGAGTTAATTTATACTCTCATCCACAATTTATGAATATCCACAATGTATGAAAGCATTTCTTTGCCTACCTACTTACTAACACCTGATATTAGCCATCTTTCAAACACCTATTAGTATAATGATTTAAATCTTCATTTGAATTTGCATTTCTTGATTTGAGATGAAGCTGTGAATTGTTTTCACTTATTCATTGACTACATTTGTTTCTCCTTGAAATTCTTGTTTCTATGTTGTGTCCCCTCTTTCATTGTGCTTTTAATTGGCCTACAGGTAATCTTTATAATTTCTAAATCTTTATAAATTTAGAATATTTTCCTTTGTTTTATTTTATATAATCTCAAATACTTTCTTTTGCCTTTTTGGATTATTTTTGGATTCTGATCATTGGGTCTTAATCACATAAGTATAAAAGTATATTTCTACATTTTTCTTCTGATATTTTTATAGATTTTTAAAACATTAACTCTTTCATTCATTTGACATTTATTTTGGTCAGTGAGAAAGGTATATGGTTCCTCAAGCCATAGTCTATCCTTTCATCACTTATTTGAAATGTTATTTTAATCGGAGCAAGTCTTAAGTAAGACTATCTTAATAACACATCCAAAATCCAACCACTTTGTACCATCTCCACTGTTCTCTCCAAACAAAACATACAGTTGTCTGAATAACTATACTAGCCTATAGTCTCCTTTTGTCTATCTTTCTGGAGCACATAGAATGACCTCTTTAAAATGTAAATCAGATAAGTGATTTCCATGCTCAAACTAATCCACTGATTTTGATCACACTTGGAATAGAATCCAAACTCCTTATTTACCAACTGTTTATAAGGCCCCATGCGATCTGGCTTCTTTCTGTTGTTCAACCTATCTTGGCCTGTCCTAAACAAAGGCAGTTTAGGCCTTTACACCAGCTATTCCAGAACCTTTTTTCTGGAGTGTTCTATCTTAGATATACCATGGCTTTTTCCTTCAAATAAGTAAAATTTCTGCTTAACTGTCACCTCTTCAGGAAGGCCTTCCTAACCATTCTACTGAAAATTGTCTCGTCCTTCCCCTAACCTGAAACCTGGCATAGAAATTAACTGCATAATTTGTTTTAAACAAAACAAAACAAAAAAGCCAATATGTTGGGATATATTATATTAGGCCTCCTATAAATACAAGTTTCATGATGGGAGACATGTATCTTATTTATTGCTATATGACATGGTACTTAGACTGTATTTAAAATGCTATAGTTATCATAGTAAAATAATCAGCAAATCCATTGAGCTAAAAGATGCTGAAACTCACGAACTTATCAGATAGTGGGGATGAATCAATACTTCTTACCTACATAAGCTTAACTGGAAAAAAAATCCATAGTTTTATCCTAATGAAGTACTTTCCTTCCGTCATTCTTTCAAACCTTGGAAACAACTGTAAAATTTCTATTGTTCCATTAAGATTCTGATTATAGGAGGAGGATACAGGCACTTTAGGTGCTTTTCTTACATACCTACTCGTTAGCAAAAAATATATTTTTTTATGTGTATGAAAAAAACCATTGCAAGGTGATGCTTAGCCCTAAAGGAATACATTTCTAAATCAAGCATGTGTAAATACCCACACACATTCACACCCATACACATAAATGATTATAAATAACACTGAAGATAAGTTTTCTTCGTATTGAAATCAAAACTTAACCTTCAATACAGGCTTTCATATGAATTATAACTCTTCTGAGATAAAGGTTGGAATCAAATATGGAAGGAAGGAAGGGAGGGAGGGAGGAAAGGAGGAAGGAAAGAAGGGCAAATCTTGGTTGTGGGTCCATGAAAAACTTTTATATTACCTGCATACTTTCCTATATGCTTGAAATACTTAATTAGAAATTTTTAAAATTTAGAATAATTTTAAGGCTATTAATAAACTATGCATAACTCTTATGGCCTAGCTTCCCATGGGATGAAAGACTTAGCTTATATGTTAGAAATGTGTCCATTTCTGAAGGCCAATACCTGGAAAATTCAAGCTAGCCATCACAGCTATACAATACAATTAGTATGGCCATGATAATCCAATGAAAAAAAAATAAAGCTCTTAAGAAATATTAAGAATAAGAACGATGACAACTCTGCTAATTCCTTCTCATGACAGCCATCTCCCCTCAGCCCCTCCAAACCCTGATAGGCTCATGATCCTTCACTCCCTTACAAGACCCATGTTACATCAGTAGACCAATAACATACCAGTTTCTGGTAGCATCCAATAAGAATATGATAGTTTTGAGTCAGGAAGCTCAGCTTCCCCTGGCTAACTATGTGGCATTATAGAGTCTTTCTGTGCCTCAATTCTTTCATTAATATCTTGGGGTACCTTATAACAATATGTTCTTTGCAGCCCAGTTAATTTTTTCCATGCCCACACTTTGAAAAGCATTCCTCTACTCTTGATTGGATGTTCAGCAGTTTTAACTTTTTTCAGTTATAAAAATTTTTGAAAAACATGAATCCTCCTAATTAAACACACACAACTATAAATGTACATGATTATATATAAGTGTGGGTCTCTGGTCTCCTTACTACACAGATTTATAAATAAATGTATATCAATATGGTTAGGTTTCTTAATATGTTGCCAAAATTCTCATCAAAGAGCAATATGGCCCATTTGCTCAATAAATTAGTTTTCTTTTGTTATATCTCTTTTAACAAATATGAGTCATGATTCTTGAATCTGATTTCTGGATCAGCAACAAGATCAAGTTTTTACACCTGAGACATTAAATTGCATCTGAGCTTCCATAAATCGCCAACATAAAAGGTTCCTTGTATGTCTTCCTGACAGGCTGCCAGTCTCCACACATTTCTGGGAACTTAAAACTGTCACAAGTCACCATCAGCCTGGATTGAAAAAGAACATACATAAATACTTCTACCAACTTGGCAAAAGACTTGTTGCAAGGCCTTAAGATTGTCCAAATACAATTACTCCGATCATGACTCCGTCTCCAATTTATGAATAGAAAAACAAAACAAATTTCAGTAGCAGTCAATTGTCTTAAGCACAGCATATGGATTAAACTTCTTTTTTTTTATAAGAAAGATCACCATAAATAATTAGCATGTGATTGGATCTGTGGTCTGAGTAAACTTATGAAAAATTAACATACTTGTGTGTGCATGTGTGTGTGTGTATGAGAGAGAGAGAAAGAGACAGAGAGACAGAAAAGCAGAGAGAAGAGACAGAGAGTTTTGCTACATACCTTATCTATCACAATCAGATACTGGTAAGATTAATGAGAAGTCATCCATAAACTATTTCAAGTTGCACAGGAAGAGTTAAGGTGAAAAATATCAATTAAAAATGTCTTTAACATTTCACTAGTTTTTGTTTTGTTTTGTTTTGTTTTGTTCCTGATCAGACTGCCCACGGCTTGAACAGCCAAGCAGAGGAAAGAGAAGTTCACAATACTGAAAACTCCTATATCAGGTCCCATTTATACAATTCCTAAAGTTCATCCTAACAGCAAGTTAAAATAACCTGGGAAGTCAGCATTACCACATTCTTTTTGCGGATGAGAAAGCTGGGACACAAATAGGTTAATTTACTTTACTGGAATCACACAGCTTAACAGTGATGATATGACATTCAAACCCAAGTCTGCTGAACTGTAAAGTCCACATTCTCTTCATTAAACAAGTTTGCAAACTGATATAAGAGAATCCAAAATAAATGCAGTATATAATATAGAGAACTGTTTCTCTTATACAGGCTCCCATGATAAAATAAAAAATTAGGCTGAAATAAATGTTATTTCTAAATTCTATTTGAAGTTCTTTTATTTTGACTCCTGAGTGGAAAACATTATCCATTCCATTGTATAATTTCCAGTCTAGATAATTTAGGGTTATATTAAATGCTCTATTGAATAAAAGATCATTTCATACATAAAGTTTATTATCTCTACAACTCAGTTGTAATTGGTCACAATAATTTATATTTAATTCATGTATTTTTCTTTAGTGCTTAGTCAATTATTATGCTGCCTTCGGATTAATAATATTTTTATATCAATCTAGCATTTGGCAGTGCAGTGGATTGAACAGCAGGCCCCAAAAAGATATATCCAAGCCCTAACCCTCATACCTATGAATATGACTTTATTTGGAAATAACGTGTTTGCAGATGTAATTAAGTTAAACATCTTGAAATGAGATCATCCTAGATTTACAGTTTGGCCTATATCTAGTGACTGGTATCCTTATTAGAGAAAGAAGAAGATTGGTTACAGAAAGAAGATGATAGGAAGATGGAGACAGAGTGGAGTGAGCCTCTATATGCCAAGAAAATCTGAGGCTTGCTGACTTTTACCAGGAGTAAGAAGAGAAGCATGGAACAGACTCGAAGAGCCTCCTGAAGAACTCAATCCTGGTGATGTCTTGCTTTCAGACTTCTGGCTCCCAAACTGTGAGAAAATAAATTTTTTGTTGTAAGCCACCGAGTTTGTGGTTATTTGTCACAGCAGCCCTAGGGAAAGAATACAGACAGCTTAGCATTTTCCTTTTAAAAAGAAAAATACATTTATCTGAGCTATCTGCCCCAGTTTATTTCAAAGACAGATCTAAAATGGCTTCTCTCCATTCAAATTGGTATTTCCAATCAGTAGAAGTTTCATAAGTGACTCTCCTGTTGAAAAAAGTAGATTTCACCTAAACATAATAAATCTTATGACATAATTATAGGATCTTATGGATCTGGAACCGGAAACATTCAACAACAAGATCAGTGAAAATGCAAGAAAATTACAAATACATTTATAATAAATTCAGGATCTTTAAGTAAATTTCAGAGAAAATTCCAAATATTTGTAATGGTAACATTAGGATAATTACAATGTTTGAAGTTCTTTGCATTTATTATCTCATTCAATCTTTATGAGGACCTCATACAATAGCAGTCTTATTATCTCTGACATTTGATGAATAAATTGAAGAAGACAATAAATTAGTGCAAAGCCATACAACTGAGATATGATGCATCAAAAAATTCAAACCTACGTAGTCTGTTCTTAACCCATCAGTTATTTTATTCATTTTATGACATCTGCAATACCTAATTTTTCAAAAAGTAGAATAGTGCAAATAACAGTTATTCAGAAAATTTTCATAAACTTTTTTTTCAATGTCTATTTATTTTTGAGAGAGGGTCAAAGTGGAGGAGGAGCAGAGAAAGGGAAACAGAGAATCCAAAGCAAACTCCACACTGTCAGTGCAAAGCCTGATATGGGGCTTGAACCCACAAACTGTGAGACCATGACCTGAGCCAAAGTTGGACGCTCAACTGATTGAGCCACCCAGGGGCCTTTGTTACCCAGAAAAATTTCTAAAAAGAATAATTCAGAGATGGAACTTACTAAATAAAATAATGCCCAAAACACAAAATGCCACAGGTATTTTACAGCTATTTGAACTGAAATAGGGACCTGATGTATCTTATGAGTAGACTCAAACTAAGTATATGACTTAAAACATTATTTCTTGGGGTGCCTAGATAGCTCAAGCAGTTGAGTGACCAACTCTTTACTTTGGCTCAGGCCATAGTCTCATGATTCATGGGACCAAGCTCTGCATTGGGCTCTGTGTTGACTGTGCAAAGGCTGCTTGTGATTCTTTCTCCCTCTCTCTCTACACCTCCCCCATTCTCTCTCTCTCTTTCAAAATAAAAAAACAAAATAAACAAAATTTAAACAAATTTTAAAAAAAGATTACATCTTAAATGTTTTATTTAGCTTTTTAATGCCACATTAAATTCTACTCCTACTATGTAAAAGGCTGGCAGTCCATATCAATCCTGAAGTTTTTATACCAAATCCCTGAATTGGTGGTGACTCGCATCGAGCCTACCTTTAAGTGTATCCTTTATATGTGATCACTAAAGATGATGGAGGAAGCAGTTTTCAGAACCAACTTTAATCTGAAACTGGCTAAGAATTCTGAAACTATCTTTGGTCACTGAGGTTAATCAGAATGTTCCCTAATATATATTAGTTAGTGTTTTACAAAATAGTATGGGGGAGAGAGGGAAGGATAATGGCAATCAGAGTTATGATACTGTAAATTATTGTGTGATGGTGTTAAATTTGAGAACATATAAATTATCTGGCCCGATCTTCTGCCACCTTCTTAACTCCTTTGTTCTTTATAAATAATAAACCCACAAAAAGTTTGAACTAGTGAAATAATGATGAAGTGTTGGGCAACTTGAATGCCTTTACAAAGTATAGGGATTACATATAGATTTTAGCAACTTTCCTTTTTTTTAAATTTGAGTATTGTTGATACATGATGTTAGTTTCAGGTATTCAACAACTCTATATGTATGCTAGGTTCACCACAAACTGGCTACCATCTGTTACCATGCAATGCTATTACCATACTATTGACTATAGTCCCTATGCTGTGCCTTTCATCCTCATGACTCACTCATTCCAAACTGGAAGTCTGTATCTCCTACTCCTCTTCACTCACTTTGCCCATTCACACCAACCCCTCCCCTCCAGCAACCATCAGTTTGTTCTTTGTATTTATGGGTCTGTTTCTGCTTTTGGTTTGTTTATTCATTTGCTTTATTTTTTAAATTCCACAGATAAGTGCAATCATATAGGATTTGTCTCTGTCTGATTTATTTCACTTCACATAATACCCTGTAGGTCCATCCATGTTACTGTAACTGATCTTTGAATCTCCTTTCTCTATAATCTTCCGTATTTCCAAAAAGCTAAATTTTCTAAAACTCAGATCTAATGAAAACGCTCACTTTTTAAAAAGCATTCTGATTTTCTAATTTATGAATGAGATCACTTTGAAACTCTTTAGAGGAGTAGTTAAGTGTGTAGGGTATGAAATCAAGGACCGTGAGTGGGAATCACAACTCTGTGCTTACCAACTGAACAGCCTTATACAAATTATTCAATCTCTCTAAACCTCAATATCTTCATCTGAAAAATGGGGGATCCTGAAAGTACCTGCTACAGAGGGCTATAGTTATAATCAGTAGAGAAAACATATGCTAACTGTTTATCCTAAGTACTTGCATAATCAATTCTCAGCTACTAGTAGTAGTTTTTAATGGTTGTTGCTAATATTATACATCATTCACAACCTGGGCTCATCTTACCTTTACTAAACTTACTACTCATATTCATCTGCCTTTTTCAAAACAAACTACCTAGTTTCACATTTATTTGATCTATGTTACTTTTGTCTGAAATTTCCTTCCTCATAACTTTCATAGTATTCCTGATATGCTAAACCTCTGATGCTTATTTCAGGATCCAATCCAATCATTACTTCCTCTGGGAAAACTTGACTAGGTAGAATTCCTGGCTCCCTGAATTGTGCTAGCCTAGCACTTGGAAATATTTCTCTCTTAGTCTATCTCATTCTGGATCACAGACATCTGAGGGAGCCTGTCCTTCCTAATGTCAGAGAATCTATCCTTCCTACTAGACTAAAGGTAGGGCTTGGTATATTCATCCTTTCTAATACTTGAAACATTTGCTAGTATATTGGTAGTAAGTAAATATTTAGTCAATGAAAACAAATTAACCTGTTTGTGCTATTCTAAATCCCATTTTGGTACTAATTTTTGCTCCAGTAATGGAGAAGTAGTTTGTATCAGACTAATCCTCCCATTAAGAACAACTATAAACCCTGAACCAAATATTGAAGGTGCTAGAAAATATCCAAAGGCAAGTTATAAGTGGACGTGATACAATCTAGAAAGAAGAGAATTACATTGAACAAAGATCTGTTTATATGTTTCACCCTTGGGGGCATTTTGCTTCTGTGTGACTGGAGCAGTCTGAACTCAAACACAGAACCAAAGTCTTATTTGCTTGGAAATCTCAGAGGGATAGCTTTTAGGACTGCTAGTACAGGTAGAAATTGAAGCGAAAAGTGCCAGAAATGAGGTACGGACAGAGGGGAAATCCTGAAATTTTAAACACTGACTCAGACTTTACATTACACACCTATAGGACAGACTCCAAAAACACAACATAAGGGAATATTTGTAAAGCTGAAAAAAATTAGCAGATATTTTAGCTGATATCCACAATAAAGGAGACAGAGCTTGAAGTTTTAATCTTGATCTGTCAGAAGAGCTTCATAAGCCATTTGGGCATTTCATTAAAGACTCCGGATAGGTAGGCCTTAAGAGAAAAATTATCAGCCCAGGGCTAAGGATATCCTTAAGACTAAGAGCAAAATCAAAACAAGCCATCTTCACATAAAACCATCCAGGTGAAACTAATCTTTACCCATATAAAACTAATCTTTCACATGTGCAGGATGATCTATTTTTAATTGCCTGCTAGAGCAAAATCAACACTCTTCAAAAGAAGATAATGGAACATACATTATCTACAGCATGTTATCCTCAATGCCTAATATACAATTAAATATTCCTAAACATACAAGGAAATAGGAAAATGGGGCATATAGTCCCGATAAAAATAAATCAATAAAATAGACTAACAAATGAAATCAAGCTGCTGTGGATTTTACCTCTAGGTAAAGGTCTATTTTGTTCATTTTAAGAATATTACCAGAAATAAAGAGGGGAATTTTCTAATAATAAAATGGTCAACTCTATCAGGATGACATAACAATCTGAAATTGATATGCACCTAATCAAAAAGCTTTGAAATACCTATACTAAAATCCGGTAGAACTGAAGGGATAAAAAAAATACCTACAATCTAATAGGTATTTTAACACTGTTTCTTATTAATTGATAAAATTACTATTCACAAATATTAGTAAAAATACAGTCTTAATATCATCAACTATCTTAATCTAATTGACATTTAAAGAATATTACAACCAATATCTGTGTAACATATATTTTTTTCATGTGAGGATGGAACATTTATCAAAATAGAACACATGCTAAACTGTATGTCCCAATATAGCTCAAAAGAATAAACTTTCTATAGCATGTGATGTGATAGTAAGGAAATTAAATCAGAAGTCAATAAACCTGTTATCTGAAAAGGCTCCAAATATTTAGAAATTAAACAAATACTTCTGAATAACCATAGGTTAAAAAAAAATCCCAAGAAAAACTGGAAAACATTTTTGAATAACATTAAAATAGAACACATAAAATATGTAGGATGTAATTAAATCAGTACAGATAGAAAATTACAGTTTTAAATGCTAATATTAGAAAAGAAGAAAAATTTAAATTTTTTTAGTGTTTATTTATTTTTGAGAGAGAGAGTGAGAAAGTACCAGCGTGCATGGAAGAGCAAGCTGGGGAGAGGCAAAGAGAGAGGTAGACAGAATCTAAAGCAGGCTCCATGCTCTCAGCACAAAATCCTACATGTGGCTTGAACCATGAACTATGAGATCGTGATGTGAGCCAAAGTCGAAGTCAGATGCTCAACTGACTGAGCAACCCAGGCACTCCTAAAAAGGAAGAAATTTTTAAACCAAAGTCTTTTATTAAAACTACTATCTTGTAAACATATTCAACAAATTTTTCTTTGTTTTAATAATACTCTCCAGGATAAATCCTACCTCTAACTGAACCCAGAATCCTAAGATTCCTAGCTTCTTCAGGGAGAAATCTGTTTTAAGCATAACACTCAGTAGCAGCCATACTGAAACAATCCTAGAGAAGTGAAGCCACATAGAAACTTTATTTTATTTTTGTTATTTATATTTTAGAGTACAGAAATTAATTAAAGAGGTTATAGGAACACTTATCTGCACCCCCCTTCTCCCATACCACCCATACATAATCTTATATATGTGCATATACACACACAACTATGTCTTACAAGGTAACAAAGAACAGAGCCGTCTTTGCCATTGTGGTTAATAATCAAAATCTTTATCATGGTTGATATTTCTTACATTACATTAGAATATTTCTGTATCACTTGAATTTAAAAGCTCTTCTTTCTTCTACTTCTTCTGTGACTGCTACAGGGAAATGAATTTTACTATGTGGATCTCCTTTTAGTTAGGCATTCTGTTATTACTTTCTTATAAAAAATGTGCCAGCTAATAAAAATATAATCACGTATTTAGTCTCAGTTTTTAGGCATATCTTAGACTTTCCTGTATTCACAAATGCAGACTGAATTCACTGAACTCACAAAAGCATAGCAAAGAATTTATAACTCAATTACCTATTTGCCTGGAATCTCAAAGAGACTAGGTGAAAATACTTCTTATAGACGTTTCCTTTTACAAATAGAGAGAATCAATAATTTTACTATGTTTATATTTTAAAAATGGATTGTTTATCTACAAAAAATTATATCCTTAGAACAAAAGGAAGACTTATAATTCATCCATGTCTAAGAAGTCATGATATGTTTTCTAAATTTATTTTAAAAAAAAGGTGTTTAGTGTTTGGCAAAATATCCTTAAGAAATTAGAGTTTTAGGGGCACCTGGGTGGCTCACTTGGTTGGGCGTCCAACTTCGGCTCGGGTCTTGCTCACAGTCCGTGGGTTTGAGCCCCACATCAGGCTCTGTGCTGACAGTTCAGAGCCTAGAGCCTGTTTCAGATTCTGTGTCTCCCTCTCTCTCTGCCCCTCCCCTGCTCATCCTCTGTCTCTCTCTTTCTCTCAAAAATAAATAAACATTAAAAAAATTTTTTAAATTTAGAGTTTTATAAATATATTTTTCCTTTGTCATTCTATTGTTATGGTATAAAATAATCTATAAAATCATGTGTCAGAATGATTTATTTTATCATCACAGAATAATAAAAATCTAATCTGTAAAATTACCAGGTTTGTTTGTTTCATTAGGATATGTGTTTTCTTGTTCTATTAGCATCTTAGCTGGAGATAGTGTTGAAATGTATCCAGGACTGCATATTCTTTATTGTCTTATATGTGCATCTTTGGGCTTGGGGTTCAGAGACACCACTGTTCTTTTGAAGTGAATAAACTAAATTTTCTTTGTGATTTCATTCTAATTTCCATTCTCTAAGTACTACTATCTATTTTTCCAGGTCCTTAGTACTTGTCAGCCAACTTCAATTTCATCAATATCTGCAAACTACTCGCCCAACAGTTTCTGCTTTCTTACCCCCTCAATGCCCTCAGTCCCTTACTCAGGTGCAGTGCAGTTATCCATCATGATCATCATACTTCTAGATTTACCTCTCTGTCTGTCTGTCTGTCTGTCTCTCTCTTACACACACACACACACACACACACACACACTCTTCTCTCTCTCTCTCTCTCTCCATTTTTTTCTATCTCCTTTGAATATACCCAAAAAAGCACAACTCAAGTTAAACCCAAAATTTAATAAGTCTCATGTCTAAACCCCAACACATGAGTACAGATGGAAAAAACAGAACCTTCTTGTTTGCATTCACTTTAAATTCTTGAGCTCAGATTTCAGATGGGCACTTAACATTACATAGCCATTATTGTACATTTCACTAGTAAATTTGTTTTCCTACCTTCAAGATAATAATTTCACATAAACCTCCTAAATTTTTTCCTTTATTTTTCAGCCTATGATCTCAAATTTTAGTCAGTAAGGAAACACAACTAGATAAATATTACCTTATTTTTCCACCACCAAATATACAAATCTTTTTCTATATTCAGATGCTTTTTTCTCCTTTATTTTAATTATGAGTTGTCCCTGATCCTATTTAATATTAACTTCTCCACTTGGATACTAGATCCTATAGCTTCTCATTTGCTTAAGGACTTCATCTATTCTCTCTTCTGCCTCATCAGTGTGCTCTTTCTTAAACTTACATCCTCCTTCATCTGTCATTCCAAGATGTTTATCTTTGCATCAAAGCCCTTTTTTTTAAAAGTATTTTCTATACACTAAGTAGTAAATCATCTATCTCTACCATTTCAAACTACTCTGATGTGGCATTCTTCTTTCTTCTTCACTGAAATTATCTTAATGATTATTAAGTACTTCCTTATTGTCTAGCCCAATGGAAACACATTTGTTCTCATTCAAATTTCTGTTCCAGACAACATAATTGCCTCCTCTCTAGGCTTAAGACTTCATATCTTTCTAACTTTTCTTTGTGACCCTTTGACTTTTTATTGCATAAAATACCTTTACACAGAATATTGTAGTGCCTAGGGATTGGTTTTGAATGCTGTTCTTTTTGTCTATTTTCTTCCTAAATAATTATATTTCTACATATTTAAGTTATGCTATATAGTGTGACTCCAAAATTTATATCTCTGTTTTGTTCTCCTCAGCATTACACTCATACATTCATTTGTCTACTTGGCCTTTCCACTGTGATTTATAATAGGCATTATTGGCTTTTGTTTATCTTCAAGACTCACTGTAAATGTTAACTTCTAAGAATAGTCATTCTATCTAAAAGTCATTCTATCTCAAGTTCTTTCTATCCCATTACATTACATTACTTTATTTACTAAAAGGTGCTTATCACAGTTTGAAATAAGCTTATTTAGTGATTCTGTCCTTTATTTGCTTACTTTTCTGTTCCATTAAAATATAGTCTCCTTGATGGCAAGGTTTTTGTCGATCATGTTTGCCTCTTTATCTTCAGCACCGAGGAGAGTACTTAACACACAGAAGGTACTCAAAACAATTGTTCAAGGACACTTAGAAAACACATTTATGAGTTGAATTCTAATATTTATCAATATTAGTATTCCTCAATTCATTAATTTTAGTGAGAGTTCTATGGATTCATTAAACTGGAAAGATTATAGTAGAGTTTAAATAACCTAAGGTTATAATTCAACTATAAGCATAACACTGCAGCATTTATTAATATATGCCATTGGCTTCAAACTCCTATCTCTCCACATCTGATGCAGTAGCACAGGTTACTTTGAGGCATAAGTGTAAGTGTTTTTCACACCGTTTCTTTTTTTTTTTTTTTAATTTTTTAATGTTTTATTTATTTCTAGAAGAGAGAGAGAGAGAGACAGCGTGAGCAGGGGAGGGTCAGAGAGAGAGGGAGTCACAGACTGAAACAAGCTCCAGGCTCTGAGCTGGCAGTCAGCACAGAGCCCGACGCGGGGCTCGAACCCACGTACCGCGAGATCATGACCTAAGCGAAAGTCGGACGCTTAACCGACTAAGCCACCCAGGCGCCCCTTCACACCGTTTCTTGATATTTTTTTAACTTAGGCTACACTGTTTTGATTAGGTGATTACATTTTGTAAATTTTTAGACTCTATTTTTACAGTGAAAGTAATTCTTTTTCATTTATATGCTTCAAACCCAGTTTGGATGGGATTGGATTGGATATCCACCACTCAAGGTGGCTGAGGTGAAAATTAGTTCCTGCAAAGACTTTTTAAAAAACCATTTATGAAGACTGCATAACTAATAAATTAATCAGAATTTGATGGCAAGTTCATTTCTATTTGAATACATATGACAGCAGAAATTATGAACTAAACAAGTATAACCAAACATATACCCATGAAAAAAATATGACTTGCAGTATGCAGAAGTATCATTTTCTGTTCAAGGTACCTGGCTTTATGTCACAAATTTAAGACAATACAATGCCATCAAAGATCCTAAAACACAGTTTTTTGTTAAAATGTTAGGTATTTTGTTGCTCTATTTAACTTTATAGACTATACGTTCTGGTTACAATTGATGACTTTGATATTATTGAAGATTCTGAACAAAATTAAACATAATCTAAGCAAATGTACTAAGTAAGAAATAACAGAATCCTTTTATGTGGACCAGAGAGTAGAATTTGATGGTTTTTTTTTTTTTTTTGGTTTTGCTTTTATTTTTTCTGTTTTTGTTTTGTTTTGTTTTGTTTTCATTTGCCAGCAGCGTATTTAGCATCTTACCTACAAACTATCTGGTGAATAATTACAACCTAATATTTGTGTGGCTAATACTTCTCAGAAGAAGATGAAGGGATATCTGAAAATGTGAGATTCAGAAACTATCAGTTATTTGTTGTTTATTTCAACTTCTATATTTTTCATTTCTTTAAATTCTGATTGCATGGAATCTCAACATTCTTTAAAATTAACCCCACATTTTCAAATTTATATTAGCCCATGGAAATCTGTAAAACTATAAATTGTGTAGGTCGTCAACCTTAAAATATTCAAAAATCGCTAACACTTATACTAGGGAGATAGTCTTGAGACCTGAAAAAAATTCTCAAGACATAATGGAATAGGATATAATCCAGCTTCATTTTTTTTGTTTGTGTCAATACTGAAACAATAAAAATATGTCTTTATTTCATTGATGTCAAAGTGAGCAGAAAATGTAATACCTTGTACCAAATTCCATTCTATGATTTCCATTACTCATATGCGTCACAAGGAATTAAGTGTGGTTTCTATGTATAATAGAATGGTTTCTAAAATGGATTGATCAAGTAAAATTTTGAGGAAATACAGATTTATCACACATCTAACCTTGTAATCTGACCTCTGCTCATCTTTCTAGTATTTTTTTTTTTTGCCTTTCTCTGCTTTCCCACTCAATGCCTTGCCTTTATTGAAATAATTTTTGTACCTGAACAATATTCTCTATTCATTCTCTTTCATTTTTAGCCCATTACCTCTGCCTGACCCACCCCACTCTCAACACACCCCAAATATTTCCCACAACCCACCTCATTTCCTGGTTTAGCTACCACTGCTTTTCAGCTTAGGTGTTGCTTCCTTCTCTGCCCCATTCCCTGCCCAGTCTGGGTCCGATGTCCCTCAAGATAACACCTGGACATATCTCTTTTGTGGTATTAAGCACATATTATTTTAATCTCATAGTTCTTGTTTCTCTGGATCAGAATGCAGAGAATGTGTTTCATACATTTTTATTCTGCGCTCCAAACTGTTATGTAACTGTGCAATACCTGATGATAAGTATCCAAGTGATTACTTAATGAATGCATAGGTGATAGCACAAGCAATGACTAGAAAAAGGACAGAAGTAGTCAATTCACCCATGGGAAAATAGAATTAATTAAACACACCTTGTTGCCATACAAACTAAAGAAGTAAAAATTAAATTTGTGTTCAGGTACCTATTCAAAGATAAACTATATTAATGGCATTATTCAATGAAAGTAATTATGAGATAAAATTGGATAGTCATATATTACTAGTAGAAATATAAATAACATTTTTTTGGAAAAATTAGAGTAATGAATGTTGATAGCCATAAAAACGTTAAAAGACCATTTGACCCACTTTGGGAATTTATCTTTAACAAAGGAACCAAAAGAAGGAAAATCTCCAACTCACATCCATAAATTCTAGACACATCTACCCAGCTGTCAATTAAACATCTCTACTAGGGCATTTGGCAGGCACTCAAACTCAACACATTTGAATTAAACCCATTCCTGCCTGGAAACTTGGCTCCTGGTTATAAGATAGAGAAAAAAGCTCCTGCTTTTTTTAGTTAACAGAACCACCATTCACTGAATTATTGACATGAGAAATCTGGGAAATATCTTTTAACCCCTCCTCTCTACTTTATTTGGCTAATCCAATTAAACATAAAGCCTTGTCCACTTTACCAACTTCATTTTCTTCTTTCCATCATATCTATACCTTACTCCAGAGGTCTAGCATCCCTAACTTGAATTGATTCTCTTGCATCCAGTCTTAGCCAATCAGTTTTGCATAGTACAGATTTCTTCTTCTTCTTCTTCTTCTTCTTCTTCTTCTTCTTCTTCGTCGTCGTCGTCGTCTCCTTCTCCTTCTTTAAACATTTATTTATTTTTGAGAGACAGAGAGACACAGAGTATGTGTGTGGGAGGGACAGAGAGAAGGAGGCACAGAATCTGAAGCAGGCTCCAGGCTATGGGCTGTCAGCACAGAGCCCGATGAGAGGCTTGAATCCATGAACCATGAGATCATGACCTGAACCGAAGTTGGAAGCATAACTGACTAAGCCACCCAGGTGCCCCAAGATTCTTCTAAAATACAAATCTTGTAATGTTACTGTCCTGCATAAATCTTTCCAGTGTTTTCTTATTGTTAATGCTCATTGTTCCTTAACTTGGCTTAAGAGGCCAGTTGCTGTACACCACAGTGCTCTCCTTTACTTCTTTTGCTATGCACCACCCAGGCTCTCCAGTTCCTCTGAGACCTTGCGCTCAATTTACCTCATCTGCTTAGAAGGGTCTTCTCACCCCATTTCTGTTTCACCTGGCTGCTCCTACTCATCCATTAGGTTTGGGCTTAGTTGTTATTTCCTCCAGGAAACCTTAGCAGACAATATTGCTTATCGACATATATTTTTCTTTGGACAACATTTGTGGCATTAAATAAATTTGTTAATTAATGATAAACCTACTTCCTGGCCTATTGGACTCCAGGAAGGCTGACATTTTTTCTTTCTTCCCTGCCACCATATTCTTCATGCCTAATGCACTTAGACACAGGAAATATTTATGTAATAAATTAATAATGCAGTCACCAAAAAATTTAGTTTAAAAAGAGAGAGATCAGACAAACAACAACAAAAAACAATCACACCCAATGTTGTAAATGGTACAAATAAATGGGTAATCATATATTTTTGGTAGAAATATGATTGCTAAAAATTTCAAATTAAGTAAACTAGCAACATGTACTAAATTTTTTAAAAAAATGTTTTCTCTTCCAAGGCTTTATTTAAATTCCAGTTAGTTAACATACACTGTAATATTAGTTTTGGGTATAAAATTTAGTGATTCAGCATATTCAATATCTGGTGCTTATCACAACTAGTGCCCTCCTTAATCCCGCATATTTAACATACCCCCCTGTTCACCACCCCTTCAGTAACATTAGTTTGTTCTATACAGTTAAGAGTCTGTTTTTTAGTCCTCTCTCTCTTTCTCTCTCTTTTTTGGAATCTTACCATTTGCAATGATGTGAATGGAGCTAGAGTATTATGCTAAGTAAAATAAGTCAGTCAGAGAAAGACAAACACCATATGATTTCATTCATATATGGAATTTAAGAAATAAAACAAATACAGGTGTACTAAAACTTTTTAAAGAAACTCTTCACTTTCATTGGAGTAGTAATCTCAGTTTTGGAGATCTATCTGCAAATACAAAAGCTTCAGTATAAAAGGACCTATGTACAAAGGATTTTTGAAAACATTGTATAGCCACCAAAACTAAAACTAAAAATAATAACAGATGAAAATATTAGCTCTTGAAACGTGTGTGTTTATCCTTCACAGAAACATAGAATTAATATTATACAAATAATGTAGAATTATAGTTATAATAAACAAGAAAATAGATATACATTATTGACTTGGATATTCCAAAATATATTGTCAAGTGAATACAGCAAGTTTATTTGAAAAAAATCAACAACATAAAAATATAGATAACTATACATACATATATGCCTAAATGTATAGAAAAATACACACCAGCTTAGCATTAGTTAACATAAAGGGTAGGATTTGAGAGTAATAGGGAAAGAATATTAAATTTCCCATTATAAATTTCTATCATTTGACTTATTACAATAATCTAATGGAAGAGGGAAATGCACAATTTGAGTAAGATGAAAGGTACTAAGAAAATGTGAGAAGTACTAAGTAATACTAAGTACTTAGTACATAGTACTAAGAAAAGGTACTATGAAAATGGTGATTATTCAGTTTTTCACAAGTACCTTGAAATGTTTTACATTTTTACAATATGTATTTTAAAAGTTGAAAACAAAAGAATGAGGTCTTACATCTCTGTTAGTCAAAACTGGATCTCTATATCTTTTTGATCATTTGTTTATTAAAAAAAATTCTTTTCCATATTGTTCCATACCTCTTTTTATCTAACCCAAATCTCAGTCTCCTTAAGTCTCTAAAATTCCCCTACTTAGGCTTGTCCACTTGGTTCTGGAGCACACTTCCTACACTGAGGTCTCTCTTTATTACAGGCATTTATCCTCTCACCTGTCCCTACTTCATACCACATAGGGTGGGCCCCTGGTTTTCCCCACTCCTGCTTCTATGATTTACTTCCTAATGTTGTAAAAGAGTAACTGAAAAAGGAAAGAAAGAAAGAAGGTAAAGAAGGAGAAAGGAAGGAAGGAAGGAAGGAAGGAAGAGAGAGAGAGAGAGAGAGAGAGAGAGAGAGAGAGAGAGAAAGAAAGAAAGAAAGAAAGAAAGAAAGAAAGAAAGAAAGAAAGAAAGAAAGAAAGAAAGAAAGAAAGAAAGAAAGAAAGAAAGAAAGAAAAAGGAAGGAAGGAAGGAAGGAAGGAAGGAAGGAAGGAAGGAAGGAAGGAAGGAAGGAAGAAAAGAAAACAAAAAAAAATAGAGAAAAGAAATAGAAAAAAAAGAAGAAAAACCCTTGATATGCCAGTGACTCTAGTCTTAACCACACTTCGATTCCAAACATGAATATTCAGTTACTTACCTCTGTATCACTCATCTAATTATTTTGCATATTCCAAACTACAATATTGGTCTTCTTCTCACCTTAACTTCCTTTTACTCCAGTCTCCTTCTACCAGTAAATGGCACTTGCATCTACTCAGTTGTTTATACCAAAAATATGGGAATCATCATTTATAACTCCTTCTCTCATCCCTCATATCTAATTAGATACTACTTCCAAAATATATCACACATCCAATCCATTATAATAGTCTCTTAGATTATATCCTTCACTCAATATCTGTTACAAAGTTATATATATATATATATATTTTTTTTGCAACATGACTTTGTATCTCCCACTAGAGTAGCTAGACTACATTTCCCCACCCAATGTTTTGGTTGGTCATGTGATTTGCTTTAGCTAAAGGAATGCAAAGATATATAATATATGCCCCATTTGACAGGGGCTTTTAGCTTAGATTTTTGCACTTTTGCCCGTCACCCATGAAAAGAACATTCCTAGGGAAGCTGATGGTCCCAGGAGAAAGATTAGGTACATGGAACAAATCTGGATCCAATGCTCAAGGCAAGCCATTGAGTCCTCCATCTACCTCCAGACCCATGAGTGATGATAAGTGCTGGTGATTTCTGAGGTTGTTGCACATCATTGCAGCAAGATACTCATCTGATACTCTATCCTAGTCCAATACTCTGTCTCTCATCTGGACTAATAATAATAATAATAGTCATAGTCATCTACCTGGTATTCAAACAGTCCTCTGCAGTGATTCCCCGCAGAGTTGCCAGAGTAGGTGTTTTAGAAACACAGATTCAATCATTGCACAACCCTTCTTAGAAGCACTTAGTGTTGCTGTTGTTTTATTGCATAGAATATAATCTAACTCTATAAAGTCCTGATGCTCTATTAATAGAAATACACTTCAGTTTGCATGTGGAATTGCTAGTTAATTTTAGGGGGGAAAATGCATGTGTTTTTTTCACTCACTAAATTTCAAATGTAGGAAAAATGTTCATGTCTGTTTGGTTCCTTAATTATGTGGAGCTTTTTCCATGTTAGGTCTCTAGTGAAATCTGAAGCTCTGCCTGGGTCTCTGTCTCCTGTCCTGTGAGGTCAGGCTTCTGCTTAATTATTTACCAGAATTTAGCTCCAATTCTATCTCAGATATTAATTTTATCCCATTGGATTGTTTTTCTTCATATCACTTGCCAATCTTTGCAATTACATATGTATATTTATTCATAAAATGTCTGCTTTATTTTTCTTCGAAGAGATTGGAAGCTTCACTGGGATAGAACTTTTCTTTTGTTCATCCATGTACCCAGCGAATTAATTTGTGTCTCAGTTCTTGAGAGTATATTGTTTTTGTCACATTATTGATAGTATTTTGTTCTTGTTGAGTTTCTGTAATTATATCCAATACTGATTAAGGATGGTATTAATTTAAATAATATCAGAAAGATAAACTTGAATGACTTTTTCTTTCTCTGGTGGTTAGACCAAGGAATGGGAATGGCTAACTAAATATCTAAAGGGGAGGAAAAAATCAAGTAATTTTCACATATCTTGAAAATATAAAGATAGTAGTGATAATTTAAGATATTCAAGAAAATGAGCAACCCTTGAATACAAGAATCTGCATTATATAATTCTATGACTGCCCTTTCTTGAAGTGATCTTCTGTCACACACACCTGAGGGAAGTTAGCAATGTAAATGCACCCATCATGGTTTATTTGAAAGTTTATCTGGAAATCCTTCCTGATTGAAGAAAATCAACAGAGGAAATATTTATTCAGACTTTATTATTAGGTGCTTGATAGTTCTTATGGTTGGTAAACAATATTAATCTACTTATGTGCATGTTGTTGGTTCAAATCTAGCGCATCCTGTCTAAAAGCTGTTACTCTCTCACTGTTATCTGCTCATAGCACACATGTATACTATTTTACTTATTTCTAGACCACAGGTAGCTACATTACAATCTTCTTTCCCAAGAAAAGAAAGTATTGCAGAAATTATGACCCTTAGGATATTACGAAAGATCCATACTTTCGCATAGATCCACAATATAGTGGAAAACACTGAATTAGGAACTAGAAGAAATTTGATTCTCTTATCTACTCTTTCCTCTGCCACTTCCAAATTAGGAAGAAAGCTTTCTAATTTTTCTAAGGCTCAGATTTCTTTTTTTAAGAAAGGAAGGAAAGGAAGAGGAAGAGGAAAAGGAAAGAAAACAAAAGAAAGAAAAAGAAAAGGACAGAAAGAAGGAAGGAGGGAAGGAAATCTACTTTCTTTACTTATTCTTTTTTATTTATTCAAAAACTCAAAGAAATAAATGAGTAACACATGTAAAAGTACTTTGCAAAATTTTAAGACTAGTGTTATAATAGAGTACATTATTATATGCTTAATTACTCGTTACTCTACCTGTCTTGGCCAGGTTGCTGCCCAGGCATTTCAACAGAATTAACATAATTAAAATATATATGTACTTTGGGAATTGATATTTTCTGAACTTGCATGACTCTAACATGGTGGATTGAAATTTGGGCCATTTTAATCAGAGATTTCTGTATCAATTACTACTGTTGTCTGTGCATTTTTAAGATTAATACATTCCCATTTAAAAACCTATATAAAAGGGTACATTTTTAAGAAGTTTTGTTCGTGCTTTTAAGAAGCTTTCCTGTTTCCCTTAAGCATCTTCCCCCGTGGGTAACCTCTTTCATTAGTTTCTGTTATAAATACCCAGGCTTTCTTTATGTAAACATAAATAGGAATATACATATTCCTGTGTGTTCTACAAAAGTTAGCAATATTCACCAAACTTACCTTGTTTTTTTTTTTTTTTTTAAAAAAAGTTTAATTAGACTTTATTTTTAGAACAGTTTTAGATTTCTGGAAGAACTGTGAAAATAATAGTCTCATATACTCCTATTATTAACATCTTATATTAGTACATTTGTTACAAGTAATGAGCCAATATTGATACATTATGACCAACTGAAGTCCATATATTTTTAAGATTGCCTTAGTTGTTTTTGAAGGAAATTCCCCATTTTGAGTTTGTCTAAAATGTTTCTAGCAATTAAACTGGAGCTGCCAGTCTTGGGAAAGAATGGAAGCTGCCATTTTTATTACATCAAGCAAAGATAGTGCCATCAATATGACTTACCCTGGTGATGGTAAGCCTTCTCCCATGGCTATAGCATTGCTTGTAGGGTTTCTACATTCTGAAGTTAGTCTTTATTCTCCCCTTCCCATATCATATGTATTTTTGCTACATGAAATACACTGCAAAGGTATTTGTACATACATATTCTGAAGTATTACATCGTCAATCTAATTAGATTATTGGATCTTGTACCTTTGCATTGCAACACTTTGGGCCTACATTCTACATTATCTGAGAGCAAGAGCACTACCTGTGATTTTCTGCATTTGCATTTGCCTGGGGGCAGCTGGGTGGCTCAGTCAGTTGAGCATCTGGCTTCGGGCTAAGGTCATAATCTCCCAGTTTGTGGGTTTGAGCCCCACGTCGGGTCTATGCTGACAGCTCAGAGCCTGGAGCCTGTCTTCAGATTCTGTGTCTCCCTCTCTCTCTGACCCTCCCCTGCTCATGCTGTCTCTCTCTCAAAAATAAATAAAAACATCAAAAAAAATTTTTTAAAGAGCATTTGCCTGAACTACCAAATCCATTTTTTATATTTAACTATTCTGAATCTATTTATTTTAGATATGTATGTATTTTAGATGCTTTGTATAGAAAAGCGTTGAAACTCACCTTAAAAATCTCATTTTTGGGGCGCCTGGGTGGCTTAGTCGGTTAAGCGTCTGACTTTCGCTTAGGTCATGATCTCGCGGTTCGTGGGTTCGAGCCCCGCGTCGGGCTCTGTGCTGACTGCCAGCTCAGAGCCTGGAGCCTGTTTCGGTCTGTGACTCCCTCTATCTCTGACCCTCCCCTGCTCACGCTGTCTCTCTCTCTCTCTCTCCTAGAAATAAGTAAAACATTAAAAAAAAAAAAATCTCATTTTTAAGTTTATGTATTTATTTTTGAGAGAGAGAGACAGAAAGAGAGAGAGAGAGAGAGGGATAGGGAGGGGCAGAAAGACAGGAAGAGAGAGAATCCCAAGCAGGCTCAACACTCAGAATGGAGCTCGGTGTGGGGCTTTAATCTATGAACTTGTGAAATCAAGACCTGAGCCAAAATCAAGAGTCAGACGCTTAACTGACTGAGCCACCCAGGAGCCCCGTACTAAAAATTGCTTCTATACTTAAGCCCATTTATATTTATTAAGAAAGACATATGGCAATATTTCAGATTTTGCCTCATACTATATAACAGGTAGCATTCAAAACAACATATGATGCATTAGATATGAACATCATATAATTTATGTACATGTGAATACATATATAAACATGTATAAATTACACGTGTGTGTGTATGATTTTTTTTTGCTTTTTTTGTAGTTCTGAAATTTTGGAAGTCTTGTATTTGTGTTCTAGTAGTTAATTTACACTTACACTTTAATACAACACCCTTAGACCTTCCTCTTTTAGATAATATCTACTTGTTGCCTCTTACTTATTGTTAACAATTATGTTTCTTACTGAATTATTACTTTTTTCTCTTATGTGTGCTAAAATCTCACTGCTTAAATAGTAAATTAAATCACAGTCTTTGCTCCCATCCTCACAGGTGAAGAATCACTGAGCTTATTCTACTTCTAGTATTGCTCCCCCTTTCTCTCAACTTTTGTTATTCTTTGTATCGTTTCTATGCTTGAGAGCATTTAAAATTTACATTCCATTTTAAAAATTCTTATCATCACTTTTTTGGGGCTTAGATTTGTAATTAAATATATTCAGTGCTTACTACCAGTTCTTTTGCTAAAATATCCTTGATTTGTTGGAGCACTAGTATTTTTTCAAGGAGGGCTTTGAAAAACAATATTCCCAGGGGTTTTGCATAAAAATTCTGCATTTGTAGCGTTTATGTTTGAAGAACAACTTGCTTAGATAGAAAGTCCCTAGCTCACATGTTCTGAGAATCCTATAGTGTATACTATTTATGTTAAAAGAGATAATGGAGTTGAATACTTACTAAAAATAAATTTCACAGGCATGATTTTAGTTCCTGTTATATGTCAGGTGCTTAGTTAAGTGCCAAGATCATTTAAAATAAAGAGCAAAAATAAAAACATAACTGCTTTTGCAGACCATATAGTCTAAGAGAGGAGTAAGTATGTCAACAAATAATTACATTATAATCCAAGAACAACTAATAATAGCCAAAAACATGAAATTGTGTTAGTACATTTAAAGCATCTAAAGAACAAATAAAGCATCTAAAGCACAAAGGTACAAATATTTACAAATATTAGTACAAGTAAAGATAATATGTATACTATTTAATGGTGAAAGTGAATAAATGAATTTTAAACATCAAATTAATAGCAATCTGCAATGTTCAAAGTTAAAAGTGTTATTTAAAAGATGTAGCAATGGGGTGCATTGGGTAGAGCATGGGTAGAGCAAACGACTCTTGATTTCAAGGTTGTGAGTTCAAGCTCCATGCTGGGTGTGGAGCCTACTTTAAAAAGGTAAAAATAAAAATAAACAACCAAACAAATAAAACATGGAGCAATAAACAGCTTTATCCCCCACCCCCACCCCAACTCATCACTTAGTGCCCTTTCAAACCAGCTCTGGGGCATGTGTCCTTCCTTTCCTCTCCAGGAGCTCTCTGACCGGTCCCATGATTGTTCCAATTATTCTCATTAATTCATTTATTTAAATACCTCTTGAGCATCTCTCATTTGCCAGGTGTGGATGATACAGTGAGAAACAAAACATAAAGCATAAACCATTCTTCAAAGCTTCATAATATAATGGTAACAAGTGACCTAGAGAAATGGGAATAAAGAGTAACTTGAATGTGGAGGTGATTTTATGTGGGCTGTCTGGGAAAGTACCTCTGAAAGGTGAGATCTGAGAATGGAAGGAGTCAGTAAGCCAGGAGAATATGTGTGTGGATGAAAAGTATTCCAGAGCAAACTGCAAATGCAAATCTCTATGGAAGGAGTGGACTCTGTGTGTTTTTGGAGCCTGTAACTGACAGAGGAAAATGACATCGAGGAGGGATCAGGGCCAGATCACAAAGGGCCTTACATGTCAGGTTAAAAAGTTTGGACCTTTCTATGAGAGAAAAGGGAAGCAGTTGGACAGTTCTGAGTACAGGGATGACAAGGTCTGACTTTCATTTTGACAAGATCACCCTCAGCTACTGTGTTGAAAAATGGACAGTAGAGGGCAAGAACTGAAATAAGAGGACTATCATTAAGAGGCTTTTAAATGAGTACAGGTGAGAAATGATGGCAACTTAGCGGAGTGTGTCAATGATGGGTACATTAGGAAGTAGCCAGATTCCTGTTATCATTTGCAGATGGGGCCAACATGATTTCCTAATGAATTGGATAAAGGACGTCAGAGAATAACTCAAGAATGACTTCAGAGTTTTCTGAAATGAACACCTGGAGGAAGATAGCTGCTGTATACTGAGAGAGAAGAAGACCAATATAGAAACAGGTCTAGCGGAAAGACTGATATCAAGAGTTAAGTTTTGGCCATGAGAAGCCAGTGAATATCCAAGGGAATAAGTTGAATCTATAGTAAAGTATATGCAGGGTTCAGATGAGTGGTCTAGGAATAGGATAGACGTCAACTGTAGTTATAAATGATATTTAAAGCCTTGAACTCCTATGAAATGAGTATAGTTGGGAAGGTAAGTGCAAGGATCAAACTCCAGAGCACTTCAGAATTTAGAGGAAACTTGGGAAAGCTGCATAGACTAAGAAGAAATTTGCCAATGTTTAGAAGTCATCTGTGACCTTGAAAGAGAAGTTTGTGAGGCATAATATGGATGAAAGTCTAGCTGATGTGGGACTCAAAAGAGAATGAGCTGGCAGATAGGGACAGGGCTTCTGTGTTTTGCTGTAAAAAGAAATAGAGAAAAAGTTTTCTAATAGCTGTAGTTGTAAAAAGGTAACATTCCAGCATTAGACTTTCATTCTGTGTATGATGAAATACTCCCAGTTCTGGCCCATGTTAGCCTTGGAAAGGCTTTGGTGGGACAAGAGGGTATGGTTGATGTCACTCTCCTGCCTATATCTACTATTCCACTCCATTAAATAAACTGCTCCTAGGTTCCAGGGGGTGAAAAAGGAAGCGAGGGGAAAAAAGGAGTTGTAAGAGAAAGAAGAGATGATACTGGACCAGCAATAATGGGCTCTGATTTTGGTCTTCTTAGAACATGGCATATTTGGAATTCAGCCTTGAAAAATGTTCACATTTAGTCCCCATCCCTTCACCTTCCACTCCTGCCTTGGGATAAGGTCTGGTTTCCTAAATTCAGATAATGTCTCCTTTAGCTTGTCTTTTATGAATATTTTCTTAGTACCTAAGTTTTGAGCAGTTTACTCCAGACAAATTCTTTTGAGCCAGCTTCCCATCAAGTGACTTTCTTTGAACTAAGTTTGTTTAGGACCACAGGATGAACAAGATCTGTGTAGCTTTGCTCTTAAATATCTTGGGGAAAGCAGACTTTTCCTAATGTCAGCCTTCTCCTTGTTCAATCATCAGAAGAGCTAGGCAGCCAGGCAGTCTTAACCTTCTAGACTTTTCAAGGCTGGGGTGTAAAGCCAAGGTTACCTTCTGCTAACCTGGTCATTTTCTTTGTTACATAATTTTCCAAGGGCAAATTGAAAAGTTCTGTGGAGGATGAACTGAATACTGATAACTTATTTAGTGCATACTATGACAAGTACTGTTCTAGAACCTTTATTCATATTAATAACTATATTGCTCAGAGTATCTCTTTGAGGTAGAAATCCATTTTATGCACAAAGAGACAAAAGGGATAGATAGATAGATAGATAGATAGAAGGACAGATAGATGATAGATAGAATCTCCGCTTTTAAAGTCAGAAGAAATTCTTGTTTGGTTGATTTTCTAGACTTTTACTTATATTTTAGGCAAATTCCTATATAATATTGAAATGCAAGTATAAGCAAGATGTACATTACTTAAATGAATTCTTATTTTGTAATTCTATTAAATAAATATATTTTACAAAATTAAGAAAAAGCATATATTAGAAAGATAATGGAAAAGTATAATGAAATATAGCACTTTTATTTGCAGTCTAAATTCAAGGTATCAAAATATCATGTGAGTCACCTCAGAGGCCAGTATTATGCTAATATCTTGTACACTTTAGCAAGTAGATGTTCTGGCTTCAAACTGTTTATCCTTTAGGCTTATCTCCTGAAGAACACTAGATGGCCCTTCCGTAGGAAATGCTGCCAACATTAGTAATGGCCTATCATAAAAAATAAGCAAGCAAAAGTAAATAAAGTCAATTCAGCTATCTTCCTCCAAACCTTCAAAGCTTATATCAAAAATTCACAACCAGATACTATTCTTAAAGCAGGAAAACATGGAAGTGTCCAGGAGCAAGCAGCAAGTATAGTGTGACACTTTACCTTTTCCTGTAGAAAGTCTCTCTAGGTCAATGTCAGTGTCAGAGTCTCCTCAACAGCTTATTTAAAATGCAGAAGGTCATTACCCATTTCTGGAGACTTGAAGTCTTGAGGTCCAGAGTGGGGTCAAGCTGTTCCCTAGTTGATTCTAATTTTGACGTTTACTGAGGATGTCTAGCAACTAGAATAATTGTTCTCAAAACTTCAATTTTCTCTGTATCATCTACATGAATACCATTTGGAGGTTTAATAACATTATTTCTTGAAATAATCTTTTCATTATTATTTTCTATATATTTTTCACTATATATAGTATATATATATTATATCTATATCTATCTATCTATATATATAATATAAATTGACAATAGATAAGATAGATAGACTCTTATATACCTAGGTTACAACTGATGGAACATTTCATTAGCCATTTCACGGTTTTGTATGCATGCATTCACAGTTTTGGATTGCCGGCTAAAACACCATTAAAATTCAGCATATGCCTCTCCCATAAAGTACTGCAGTATAAATGATTTACATTTAACAGTTCAAAAAATAATGTTTCAGAGTATCAATATTTCCAATGAGGTGTTATAAAAGACCATGCTGTTAACTACAAGAATATTGAATAGTAGAGGAGTATTAATATCACTGTACATAATAAAGAAGAAATGGCTTTTCTTATATAAAACCATGAGAAGACATGGAGAACATGTAAAGTAAGACACTAATCTGGTATTTGAAATTTACACTGAGTCTTGAAGAATGAAAGCTGATTTGGAAATTTGGAGATCTGATCAGGATGTTAAAGAGGGAAAGAGAAATAAAACACCTTAGCAGAAGACAAGTATAAAGTTGAAATGTTACCTTAGTACCTGAACTTCTATAGAAAGACACATTAGCTAAAACCCAAAAACATAATCTAATTAAGTGTTGTGACACTTAACTTTAAAATGTTGATCAGTTAATAAACTTAATTTGTAAGTACTTGGAATGTAGTAGGTAAAGACCCACTGCAGGGAGACAAACTATAAAATATGTGTGGCTGATCCATTTAGTCATCATCCTTCATGATTATCAAGAAAATGTGCTCAAGTTCATTTGTGACTAATTGGCAAATCCTCATTACAAAACAAAAAATATCCTTCCATTTTGAAAAACATCCTTCACTGACTTTTTACTGGAACCAATTGCTTCTCTATCCTAAAATCTTTTTTTTTTCTTTTTGGTCAAAGGGAAGCTTGCTTGACTGCTTTTCCCCCCCTGCTGTGCTTAAGAACAAAAGCAACAAAAAATGATCAATATGGCAATCAAGATAATTCAATAAAACACTTTTTCATTTGTCTGCCACTAGGGACTGCCACAGAGACCCCCACTACAAGAAAGACAACAGAGGAGGAAACTCTAAGGCAATGTTTGAGTTAATTTGCCAGTTTTAACACTTCTTTAGAAAAATGCGGTCCTTTGGTTCAGATACACAGTTCATAGTGCCATCAGTTGGAGCTGTGCACAGATACACAGCAAGAAAATGTCTCCTTTCAGGTTAACTTGGTTTTAAACTCACAATGTGAATTCTCTATTTGAAATGTAGCTAGCTTCATCTAGTCTAAATTGGGGAAATGTATCATTGTCTCTTTTTGCCTCAGGCCAGGACTGGAAATGAGATGTTTCATTTCAGTGCATTTTTTCCCAGTTGAAATTGTGTAAATAAATAGATTGGGAAAGATTTAATGAAATCATCAATAGCCTGGAGCCATCTATTGGCCCCATGCTAAGCATTTGGCATAATCAACTGTCTAAGAGATTGAAAGTCCTACGTACTGGGATTTAAGGTTATCATCAGCTCAGAGAAGAGGAAATCTAGGAAAGGTTTGGCACAGTATCTTCATATACATGAATTAGGTCAAATGAAGTGATAAGTGATCCAGGGCACGTTAACCAATAAAAAGAAATCATCTGGATAATTCAAATATTAAAATTCATATTTTAACAGTAAAGAAAAGCTAGATAAAAATTCAAGAGAACTTACTTTTCTTCTGATTTTGTTAACAACTGGTTACCTTTAGATAAGCCACATGATTTCTCTATGCTTCAGTTTCCTAGCAGGAAAAAATGTGGTTAAAAAAGGACTTTTACCCTGAACATTAAGGATTGCGGACACAACAAAGTAATAAAAAATGGATCTGAGCACTTCATCCTTGCATCAACTGGAACAGTATCACATTTTTCTACTGCATCTTGCAATTGCAATTGCTATAAACTGTTTGAAAAATTAGTAGTCCGAAGAGGATTTCTAAAGTGATCTCCAGCTCTGATGATAGTACAGGTATTTGAGATAAGATATGTAATTCTCAAGTCTGCCATTAGTAACCTCTGTAAACATACTTCTGTAATGCAAGGATTTTCTTCAACACCAATTTACATTGGAGGACATGACTAAAAGGGAATGAAGGGAGGGAATACAGTGGAGATATACCATAAGGTATGTCACTGTGTTAGAAGATAAAGAGAAAATCAACATGAGCATTTGTATGCATTCAGAAAGAAGCAGAAAAGAATGCTATTTGATACCACTTGACAATATTTGGTAATCTTTTCATTTAATGGGATAGAAAAGAAAGTGTATATGTGAAAGTGAGAAAGCATTACTTCTGTAGTGCTAATAAGTCAAATTATTTCTAGAGCAATCTATTAGATATACATAAACCATATCTATTTATAATGATCTTAAGAAACTCCTGGACTAATGTTTTTCATCAGATGGAATGTCACTTTATTGAATAATATTTGAAAGCCATGAACTTTTGTCAGAAATATTTCATTGTTGCACAAAGATTTCATTGGAATAAAATTGTATATACATTCAAAGAGAGGGGCGCCTGGGGGGCTCAGTCAATTAAGCGTCTGGCTTTGGCTCAGGTCATCATCTCATGGTTCAGGAGTTCAAGCCCCATGACAGGCTCTGTGCTGACAGCTTGGAGCCTGGAGCGTGTTTCAGATCCTGTGTCTCTCTCTCTCTCTCTATGCCCTCCCATGCTTGTGCTCTATCTCTCACAAACAAATAAACATAAACAAAATTCAAAAAAAGAGAGAATGTAAAATTCAGACATTTACTTTTCTAAATGAAGAAAGGAAATTAAATGTCATTCTATTGAAAAATATTGCATTTTATGACATTTTGACAAGGTAAAGAAAACTAGAATTATATGGTACTTCGTTTATTCTATTTCCAGCATATTGGATGGGAAATATTTTTAAAACAACCTAACCCTTGACTGGAATCTTGAAAATAGTATTCTTCTCAAATATTCTGTTTGTTTTGGGAAATATTTTATAAAAAGAAATGAGACCCTTTTGGAAAACAATTCATGCCTAAACTTTTCATTCATTTTCACATATTCTCAGTAACTAAAATGGTATAGAAGAATCCTCCTTCTTGGCTACTTTGACTGCTCTTCTCAGTGATGGCAAAAGGTCATATGGTTTTATAAGGGTACCCATGTAAGCACAATGATTGTGTGTTGCTGAAAATAATTAAAGATGGCCAAAGTATTGATTTATTTAACCAAGTCAATCAAACATTAAGATATATTATAAGACCAACCAGAAGTGAAACTTTGTTTCTAGGCGCTTGTACCCAGAAAGATTTCACGTCACTTTGTGAGAAAGAGCTAACTTCCATTTTATCAATTCCCAAGATTAATGTGGGTGGGCAAAAAAAAGGGGGGGCTTTTAGAAAAATCTCTAATTAGAACATGTTACAGGACTCTGTGAATCTTGAACAGCTCATTGAGGAAACATAGTAAGCCAAATGAAACACTTAAATATTTAAGGCTATTAAAAGGCAGGTATAGTAAACTAAATACATAAAACATGATTACAGTTAGGTATAGGAAAGAAAAATAAAGTATTTACCTGAAAGCAAAGAGGTACAGTAAGACCATGTTACCTAATAGTAATTTCCCACACAGTTGAGGAGTACACATGGTCATTTTCTAGTCAGCAAGAGCTTCATTTTGTCTTCTTGGAGTCAAAAGATTGTGACCATCCTTGGTTGTTGTGTTGTTGGCCGTTCAGAAATGTTATGTCTCACATTAGCTGAGCAGTTAGAAAGTCACCAGATGAAATAAAGATTTAAAGTATTGTGACACATCAGTAGATTAAGATAATAAACTTGCCAAATATTTCAAAAGTTAGATATGAACCGGGGTGCCTGGATGGCTCAGCCAGTTAAGCGTCTGACTTCAACTTAATGATCTCACAGTTTGTGGGTTCGAGCCCTGCGTCAGACCCTGTGCTAATGGCTAGCTCGGAGCCTGGAGCCTGTTTCAGATTCTGTACCTCCCCCTCTCTCTGACCCTCCCCTGCTCGCTCTCTCTCTCTCTCTCTCTCTCTCTCCTCTCTCTCCTCTCTCTCTCAGAAATAAATAAAACATTAAAATTTTTTTTTTTAAAAAGTTAGATTTGAACCAAGAGGGAACAGCTAGAAGATAAAAACCAAAACCAAATTCGTAGTAAATGCACTGGTGTAAATCCATATATAGGGTTACTATTCTCTCTTCTGGATATATTGTAAATATTTTACACTTTGAGATGGTTGGAGGTGTATTTCAAAAGAGAATTAGATTACTGATTAAAATGTTAAGAAACTAGTCTCATGTATGACGCTATAATATTCTTCTGACTAACGACTAAACTGGCTTTCTTTTCCTCCCACTCACCTCACTCCACATAGGATGCACACATTTTGAGTTAGAATCACATCTTACTGATGTACTCCCAAAATGAGAGAAGAGGATTTTCCTTCCCTTAGTTGAGTCAGTCTCTAAGGCAGATGGTTAATTCATTGCACCTGTAACCAATTAGCCATTCAAAACAACTGATTCTTCACAGTAAATTGTTGGCTTGCCAATCTGAGAAGCAGGTGCATATTCAATGGCTAAATAATCCAAATACAAAATTCTTTTAGATTAATGTGCAGAAAAATATGACCAGTTATAATAATTCCATTCTAAATTAAGAATTTAATTATTTCAGGTTTTGAATTACGGCTTTGAAAATTTTCTTTTTTTTCATTCTGATATTTGGCTACCAAATTAACCAGATGTTTTTTCAATGAAAATTAACTTTCTTTTTCCAATAAGACTGAATTTTATTTTTCTTCTTTCTTGAAACAATGAATTTTGATTACAATAAGCATATTGAAACATATTACATTATATAGTAATTCATCCAAATCATCTGTTTCAAAAGAGTTACCTTTATATGGACGATTTAACTCCCAACCCAGGTACCATAACTAACTCCATAGAACTGGGTACAGCATAGCCCCTCTGGTGTGTTAGACACTGAGAATGTCTGGAGATTGTTCTATCACTACAGTGCCAACATCACAGACTTTCATAGACTTGAATTATTTTATTCTAAAAAACTAATAAAATTTTTCACATTTCTCAGATATATTATTTGAATATGGGAAAGGGATACGGTGACAATTTATCTAGGCTGCAGATGCCTAAAGCATCAAATCTAAACATCCCAACTTCTGGCTTCTCTCTTCATCAGAATCATGGTATGATAAGGAATCACTCCCAAGAGGAATATCAGACCCCCTATATAGTTGGCACCAGGATCTCACATGTTCCCATTCCAGGAATCAGCCTGCAGGGGACATAAAGGAGGAGACTACGAACACATTTCTAAAGTTAATAAGAAATCTCCAAACACCTCAACCATAAGTTTCACACAAGGAAGAGATTCTGTGTGATAGGGTATAGAACTCTGACTGCATAATTGTAGGAGAGCATCACAATCCTACCAGACACCCAGGTTGGAATAGCTCCCTTTGCACATCCCAAGTGTCTCCAATCCTTTGGATAGTAATTTCTATATGTTTCCCATGATTTTCATTCTTATTGACACTATTCTTATGCCCTTGTTTTCCAACTGATTCACTGATACTATTCACACATTTTTTTCATTTACTTACCCAATAAATATCCATTAAGTATCTACCAGGGGCCAGGCACAAAAAATAAAATGGTAAATGAAGAATAAGGCAGAAAAGATACCTGTTTTAATGGCCTTGATGGCCTAAGGCAGATACTGACAAATTGATATTTACAATTTAGACCTAATCCAGACCTGAGGATCATTAAAGCTTCCTGGAATAAATGAATGTCTAAGCCAAAACCTAGTGGTAAGCCCCTTCTCTAACTGAGCAAAGAGAGAGGGAATAACTTCCCAGGCAAGGGGAATAATCTGTTTCTTGACTCTTGACTCTCAGTGTCAACCTTCACAATGCTTGCTTACAGATTTATGTCCTTAAAAATAAGTTCAGGCCATGGCCACCCACTGTAGATTCCCTACAGTCTGAAGAATTACAAGCCTAAGATTAAGTTTCCAGTTTCATCTTCTCCAACAAAGAGCACGATAGTGCAATTTCACTATATTAGTATTTTGCTGAAAAATAGGAACAGTTAACCTATTTTGTTGTTTGCACTATGTCCTTATACTGCAATGCCTCACACCATAATGCTTCCCCTATCACTTGAAATCCTACTTATCTTGAAATATCTGTTAAAACATCATCTTCTCTGTTAAGTTTTCTGTAGCCCCTTCATTCATAATTAGTTCTTTATTTTTCTGAAATTCCACTGCCTGTTCTTCGCTCTTCTGTCATATAGTGCCTGTTTTAGTCTGTTTCATATGGCAGTTCTTTGTTTATAGCTGAAGCTTAGGCTATCCTTGCCACATGGAAGGTCCGACCCGACCCTTTTACAATTCCTACTTCCTATTCAAGACTAGAAATCTTCTTCCCTGTTAGCTGCTTTCCCGCCACTGTGAAAACAGAATTGCCCAGAATTTCCTGTCTCCCTGCGGGTAGCCAGGGTAACTAGATACCAGACATGGCATTGGTATTTCTATCAGCAACCCCCTTAGCACCTAGAATTCAACCTTGCTTATGCTTTATTTCTTCTCTCCTCCCTAGTGCTCTAAGCTTCCTCATATCACTTTTCCTTTCCACTCTCTAGTATTCTGGATGGACTCCCACTTAGAATCAGGGCACTTACTGCCATAGGAGAAAGAAAACTATACTACAAATATGACCGAGCTTTCAAAAAGATGGATTTGCCTCTAATAAATTATGAACTTTAAAAAATTTCCTACAGAGAGATTTGATTTTTTAAATTTAAAGCTCATTAGATAAGAAAATCACACTAAGCTAAAGCAAATTTGTTTTTTGTTTTTGTTTTGTTTTGTTTTGTTTTTCTTCTAACATTCTTCCACTCTCCAATCTTATCCCTTAGATATACCCTAATATTTAGAGTTGTCACAGGGAACCATTTCTAGGGTTGTGTGGACATCTTCATCTCAGACTTGGGTGAGGATTTTAATATTTGAAAAGAACCAACTCCTGGTCATAATATCCCCTTTAAAGTTGCACCCCAAAATACCAGGTGCCTTTTGTAATGTGAATTCCTGGGAATCCTAGGATTTTTGATGCCCTGGAGTTGTTGATGTAGGCTCTGGTTACACACATCTCCCTCTACAACTAGATTATGCCTAATTCTATTTTGCAAGTATCTCAACCCTGTGGAAATCTTGCCTAAGATGGTGCTTTGTTCACAGTGGGTACCTAATAAATGCATGCTGAATTTAATTTCCCAGGAACAAACATATGGCATAGATGACTAAAAAGTGAAAATCCTCTATAACATATTGCATTGCCATATAAGGGGGGGGGGGGGAATCTTGTTAATGTTCATGGTGACAAGTTTATGTCCTGAAACATGAGATCTGATTAGCTTTTTTATTTTAGCTCTCATAGCTACTAGTTTTATTGCTGGTCATAAAATTATCCAGCTCATTTTGGAATTCAGCTGCAAAATAGAACACTTTGACCTCCTGTGATTATACCAGTTTTTGTGAACATATGACTTCATGGCAGGGGTCTTACTCAAACTAGGGTGTGGTAACCTTAGGAGGTTATGTTGAAGAAGTCTCATAGGGGCCTTGGGGGTGAGAACACTTTGGGTGCAGTTAACAGTGTAGAGTCGTTGTTGGTGTTTTTTTCTCAAGATCTTATCTTGTTAATTGGGATCTTATAGTCCTAATGGCAAGATCATGGATTCAGTTTTTTAAGTTTCTTCCTCATCCTTGGGCTGCACCCCTAAACTGTAGTCCACAGATACCCATCCTTCACTAAGAACATCACTAAAACATGTCACACAGGAGCACCGACTTGAAAGCCCATCAGTAATTTATTTCATGTGTATGTTTTGAGCGCTTGATAAGTGTTCTGAGCTTATTCTGTAGATAAGAAACTAGCAGCAACGCTCTAGGATTAAAACACAAGAACTTTTAAGGGTAGGGATTGACACTGCTAAGATATTTTTAGGGTCTAACTCACTGCCTATCAGATCTATGGCCATTTTTAAAAAAAAATGACTGAAGTATAATGAACATACAGTGTTACATTAGTTTCAAGTGTACACTATAATGACTCAACGATTCTGCACATTTCTTAGTGCTCATCAAAATCAGTGTATTCTTAATCCTTTTTTTGTTCACCCATCCACCCAATATATGACCAATTTGAGAGAAAATCAAGCACTGGGAAGTATCTGTACCCTAGGTTGAGGTCAGCTGCCTTGATCAAGAGAAATAAAGGGCAATTGGAGTCTCTAGGCTTATTTTAGGTCAATTCACTTTACCAGGCACCAGGACTCTAGGGTCTGGTGACCATAAAATGGAGTTTAACCTACCGTTTAAAACAGATTGTGTTAGGGGCACCTGGGTAGCTCAGTTGCTTGAGCATCTGACTCTTGATTTTGGCTCAGGTCATGATCTCTGGTTCATGAAGCTGATTCCCACCTCGACCCACTCTCCGTCAGACTATACACTGGGTATGGAACCTGCTTTAGGTTCTCTCTCTCTCTCTCTCTCTCTCTCTGTCTCCCCCTTTGCCCCTCTCCATGCTCTCTCTTAAATAAATAAATAAATAAATAATAACAGATTGTGTCCTCTACTTTATGAAATGGGAAAGGAATTGGTTTTCCATCCATGACTCCTGGCACAAATATTGGGGAAGTGGTGGCAAATTATCCCAACAAGTAGTGAGAGCAAGTTGCCACCATTCCATACTAAGAATTGCATAGAGGTTTCCTACAAAATCGGAAAGCTTTGATTTATAAAAGGATATATTCATGGGGCTAGAAAAACAGGTTTGGGAGGGTAAGGACAGCCAGTGCTAGAGGAATCAGGCAGAGCTCCAATTACCAAAGTTTTTTCACTGGTAAGGGAAGGAAGCAAAGAAAGAATGATTCTATTCAGTTTCTCCCTTAATACCAATAGGGACAATGGGGGATGTGTCACTGTCTTTTCTTAGAATCTGCTCAGATCTGCCCCAGCTTTGCCAGCCAAGCTTACTACAGGCTCTAGTGAATAAAGAAAAGGTATTCTTCACTGAAAGACGTAATGTGTAGTAGGATTACTGGGTTTTACACCATAGGCCACTTTTCGTGAAAGCTTCTTTCTTTCAGCTATGTGAAAAATGATATGGACACTAAAGATTTTTTCCATCTTTAAAGGTAATTACTTTCATTGGGTTTTGTTTTTGTATATCTAAATCAGGCCTCCTTCATTTCTGCCCTGTGTTCTTAAGAACACAAGCAATCTCAGGGATAAATCATGAATTTAGGATTACAGAGCAGACACGCATGCACACATGCACACACTAATACTCACAGACACACAAAGATCTGATGCTTTATTATTGTAAAGAGCTCTTTGTCATACATACCTGTCTTTTACCAGATTTTGCCAATTAAGATTGATTCTCTGCCACATTTAGATATAGAAAGGTTTAACTTATTTTTTTTTTCCTATGACATTACCCCTCTCACTGATATGATCCAGAACTGAAATAGAATGCAAAGATTGTCAGGGGATTCAGGGTCATGGAAGAATTTGGTGTCTTTAAGAAGATTAAAGACCATTGTGCATTCCTGGACCTCTAGGCATGAATCCAGAGGATGCTCTCTTCATTGGATTGGTCTACACCAGTTACACATAAAGTTATATGGTAGAAATATTTCAGATTAGCTTACATTTTAAGAGAAAACATCCATACTCTTTTTAAAGATATAACATGAAAGTAAATCTCCAAAAAATAACTCTTCAGAATTCTGCACATCCCAGTTACTGTTTTGCTGAATTTATTAGATAAGACTGAGTGGGCTAAGGGCCCAATTTCTTGCCTTGTTCTAGTTGTAGTAAAGTGGTAGCTAATGGGAAAAAATGATGTTTACTTGACATTGGTGAAATCTATGCACACAGGCCAAACTGCCATTATGGTGGTACAAATGCAAGCATGCACTTGTCACTTATCACTGATTCTGGTTTCCTGTCTCTCCTAAATTCTTTCATGTTGCACTGTTCTATCTTCCTAAATTTCCAAGAATTTTACAAATTTTTATAATTAGTAGGCTGTGGATAGGCCAGGTAATGTTTTTCTAAATACACCATTTTTTTTAAAGATTTCCGTAGGGTTTTAATTTTATTAGACCTCTTAGGTATAGAACAAAAAGAGATAGGAAGCTTGAACAGATAGGTTTTGTAGCACAGAAAAGATATTTGAGCTACGAGCCAGGTCACATATCCCTTCAAACTTGGGGAAGGGTTTTAATTCTATCTTCTTCATCTTCTTTTTGTCTATTCCCTACTTTGTAATATGTGTGAGACCTCCTTGTTTTCTTAAGTCCTAAAGGATTTCTCCTGCTAGTTGAAGAAACCCATGTCGAAATGGACATTTGCCTAACAGAAGAACTCTAGATTGTCTGTAGCAGATAAAAAACTGTAATTCTATATTTACTAACATAAGAGTATACTTTATGGAGAACCATAATTTATGAGGAGGAAGAAGAACATAGGGTAAACCAACCTATATGTTCCATAAAATTTATTTTTTCCTGATTCTCTCCCTCCATCTTTGTAAAGTAGAAAACTGAGCTCCTTTTATAACAATTGGATATTTCCTTTTAACTTCCTTTTTTTCTCTCCACAGGAACTACTAAGAATAATAAGAGAGAGAGAAAGAGAGAGAGATAGAAAGAGAGAGAATTGAAATCACTTCTACTCACCTATATTTAATCAGGATCAACTAGGTGAGAAACAAAACATAATCCTATGGCTTAGCACAACAAAGACCAATTTCTTCTTCACAGGAAAATCTCCAAAATAACCAGTCTACCTGAAGTAAGGAGGTCTGCCATCCTATAGCTACATCATCTGGAACACTTAGCCTCCTAGATCACAAAACAAGGAAGACAGTGTTAGAAGTCTCACCCTTACAATTCAATGCTGTGGCCTACAAGTGACACAGACCACGTCGGCTAATAGCCCTTGACAGAAATTGGCCACACGAACCAGATTAAATGCAAGGACAGATACGATTACTCTTCCTATGTGCCCAGAAAGAGGTGTAAAAGAGGTACAGGTGAGCACTCCACACCCACACTACCCAACTCTTGTTTTCCCAAACCTCTTTTCCTGACCATACTCAAACCTACCTCAGCTAGGAAGGAGATCAGGGAAGAGGGTATGGAGATATTATTGTCAGGAGGAGATGTGTGGGGTGATCTCAAGCAATTTTTACTAGCTCAGATGTGGTATAGAATTAACATAATCAAAAGTACTAAAACTTTATTCCTGCTGCCTTTGCATTTCACTTCCCTATGCACGTGTGCCTCATACTCTTAACCTGTAAGGCACACTATTAAATATGATTTATAGAACCACAAGATTAATAGCATTTGCATGTGAGAAATACTGTTTAGTATTTGCATTTTAATTTGTAATATATAATCCTCAATTATTTCCTGAATAATTACTATAATCACTACTACTCTTATTACTACTACTAAAAATATTACTCTTAGTTATTTCTTGATAACTTACTGAGCTAAGCAATTTACATATGTATACTTTTCAAAACAAGTCTATGATGTATAATTGTCTCCATTTTATGGTAAATGAATTGAACAAAGAAATTATACAGCTAGCTAAATAATGAACCTGGATCTGTCTGACTCTAAAGTCCATGCTATTCACCACTATGGGGAATGGAAAATGTAAGGGAGAACTTATCCTCATGCTATCATGTGTCATGAGCTATCTTAATACCCAAGATCTTAGTGATGGGGTTTTGGAGTGGTGGGGAGTCCAGAGCCCACGACCAAGAAAGAATTCCTGACACATCTTTGGTGCAAGAAAGATGATTTTATGAAAGCACAGGGACAGGAACAGTAGGCAGAAAGAGCCGCACTGGGGTTGTAAAGAGGAGCTGGTCAGATACAATGGAGTTGGGAGAGGTAAAGACCAAAGGGAGGGCTCCATGACTTTCACAGGCTTAGGAGGACACATAAGGTTTTCCCTCTAGTAAGACATTATCATTAGGGTGGTAGGGGGTTCCTAGAAAAATGTTATACTCTGTGTATTTGCCTCAAGTATTTGTCAATGGGCTGCAGGTCATAAAGAAATTTAATTTTACCCGCCATTTGTTTCCTACATCACTCTGGAGGGGAGGCTGATGTTGGGGCTCCAAGAAACTGTCTATAGGTGTCTGGAGACTAGACTATGGATAAGATTGACTTTTTCTTGTAATTTACTAAGATATTTGTAAACTGATGGAGACTCATGTCTTGCGTGACTGTTATCTCTATCAGTTAACCATTTGTTTTTCCCTTTTCTTTGTTCTCGGGCAGCCAGAAGTGCCTGAGAAATATTACACATATCCACTGGGGCTGGGGGAGGGCGTTTGCTAACATGTGCGTGGCCCTCAGCTTACCTTATGGTCCCTCATCACTAGGGTAGATGTGTCAACTGATGAAAGCGTCTTGTACAAATGTAACATGTTATGAGGGATGAAATGTTTAAATCCACCAACATCTAACATCTTCTTAAGTAGGGTGAAGATAGATCTTAAATATTGATTTAAATTTGAATCTCAAAGCAACTTACTGGAAAGATATCATCTCCAAATACTGTGTTATCATAATATATTGCCATAGACAACAAGTCACTTTACTAATTTTACTAATTTACTAATTCAGGTATAAACTTCAATAATTCATAGAAGTTCAAGGAGACCAAGCCTTGTTTGTTATGCCAAATTGGTTGATAGTTTGCACTCTTGAGTAAACATGTATGTAAGTGTGTATATCAAAGTATATATATATATATATAAAATATACAAATTATATATATATTTCTCATTTTGAATCCAGATTTTTAAAAATGTTTTAATGTTTATTTATTTTTGAGACACAGAGAGAGACAGAGCAAGAGCAGGGGAGGAGCAGAGAGAGAGAGGGAAACTCAGAATCTGAGGCAGGCTCCAGGCTTTGAGCTGTCAGCACAGAGCCTGACATGGGGCTCAGACCCACGAACCATGAGATCATGACCTGAGCCGAAGTCAGATGCTTAGCTGACTGAGGTGCCCAGGTGCCCCTTGAAGACAGATCTTTTAAATCACAAATTACTTATAAAGTATATGAAATTCTGCCTATGAATTCCAGGATATGCTCATGTTGTTTGTTCACTATTTATCTCTAGAATTTAGCAAATCAATTTGTTGTTGTTATTTAATATTATGTTAGATTTTTAGCAAATCTGTTATAAAATCCAACAGAATTACAGTAATTTACTGTTAAGCTAGACTTGATAGAATGCATAAACTCTATTCCTTTTCCACTGACCTTTCCCTGAACAATCTTCTAATTGTGCTCACTTTTTTATGTTATTTGCTTAAAAGAAACATGTATTACTATCAATAAACGATTATGAGATATTTCTCTCAAAAAAACAATGAAGTGAAGAAGAATATAAATATTTATACCTAACTTTTTTTCAGAGAGATTTGAAATAATTTTTGAAACTTAACATACTGCGATACCATAGAAATAGATAACAAGAATGAACAAAGAGGGGAAATAAGGAAAAATGGAAAGTGAGGTTGAGGCAAAGTTTACCCAAAACGTGTACTTAATTTCTTCAAATTTAAGTCATTAATTTGACTGTGAGCTTCCTACTAGCCAGAACAAAGTAAAAAATATTACCAGTTTTAAATTAGTGCGTCTATAAGGAGATTAAATGTAGTTGGTGAGCAAAAGTACAGCTGCTATATACATAAATGTGCCAATTTTTTTTAAAGGACATGTACTTATTTAAGCCATGTCATCAATTGGAAAAATATTTTTATTACTTGTTTTTGTAAGAGGGATTGATTTCTAAGACATAGAAAATCTTTCAGAATCTCACTATTTTTGAATCACATATTAGTTTTATAATAAAACTATACTGAAGGATCACTCATAATATACACCAGACTTGTCTTTCAGTGGCATTCCATGGTTTCCAACACCCAAATCCAACTTCAAAGACTGCAAATATGACATGATAAAGGATATTCAAAAGCTGAGTGATAGACTTTGAAGGCAATTTATAAAAAAGTGTTCAGAAATATTTTGCATGATGTTGATTTCATAGGAAGAGTCATACAAGCTCTTAAGGTGAATATTTGAGGGAGATAAATGCTTGTAAGATAGTTTTCATTTTTTATGTGGCCAAATAATTTTATTAGGTTGTAATTATACAATATATGGCAGTCCAGGATAAGCATGATCTTTATGTAGCCGCCTATTTGGCTTGGGGGGTGCAAATAAGCAGTCCTAGCACTCAATAAATATATTCTTAGGTTTTTACATGCTTCTCGTATACATGTCCTTTTTCCCCCTTAACTGGAGAAGGAGTTCCTTTAGCAAAGGAAGAATAATTGCTTTCTAATTTTACCCGTGGCCACTAGCAAAGTTCCTGTTACGTGCCAACAAATACTTGTTGGATAAATAAACTATTCTTTGATACCCTTAAATAGTAGCAAACTGCCCACCGTTCTCATCACATGCCACATACAGGTGTGGCCTTGGAACACATTCCCAGATATCATTTATTGAAAATGCAGCAAGTTAATAATAAGGAGATGTGAAATATATTAAATGTCTTTATAATCTCCTTCTTCTATGCCTTGGGTAAATGCTAATCTGAGATCCTGCAATCTGCGTGACTGGTATAGATGACAGCACGCGTAATTTGCTGATATTATTTTCTCAAGCTATTAAGCTCTGCCCAACCTTTTAAGAATATTGAATTGGAAGATCATGTTTCCACCATTTCAGGAAATTAGTAGCGTCACAGCCCAACAACTTGAGAAAATAACATTAGTTTAGAGGTGAGGTAAAAAGAAGAAAAGGCAACAAAGAAACTATCTTAAGCGCTCAGATTGGAAACACCTGTCCAATGGACCCCAAATTTCATCATTGTGAAAAAAAGCAGCAGCAGGGAAAAAAAAACCTCCTGTGATTGATTTAAATAATTAGCTCTCCTCTAAAGGGCCCTGGCACGCAAAGTGCTAACAGTAAAGGTTAACCCTTTAGTTGTTCTCATAAATGAACAATTTCCCCTGAGTGGGGTGGGCGAGGTTGGGGGAACTGCGTTGTTCATAATGGAAAACTGCATAGGGAGAATTTAGGAAATGCTAAGTGCAAATGACAAAGGATGAGGTCTCTTTAATGAAGACAATTTAATCAAGACTACAAATGAATGCATTAGACAAACGGTTTTTGAATATAAAGAAGTGGAAAAGCTGCAAGAGTGGTCTTTAGTCTCAATGACCTTTCAGAGCGGGAAATATGTGAGTTAAAACTTTGCAATCTGATGGCTCTTCCTAATTAAGGGTGTGACTACAAGAGAGATGGTGAAGCGGCTTCCAAATAATACTGGTTTCCTAGCAACCATAGCTCCAGTGGTTTAACCAGATTTTAAATGCAAACAATAAACCTCAAGTATTGAGCTTGAAAGGGGTGTTAAATACCTTGGGGCAAGCAATGTAATTCTTCAAAGGAAATGCTCTTCTGAGGCTGGTAGGCAGTGCTACCAGTCTGTTTCAAAGCCTTCTCATGCATTCAGGTACCTACAATGCTGTACATCAGCACTGAGTTACACTGTGCTTAGACTACTCCCTGATGCACTATGGACCCTACTTGCTTTCTGGTAGGAAACAGACTTTAATAATTGGATGGATAACCTGAGGTGTGCCAATATGGTTTGTTTACAACTTTGTATTTTGCAGCCTAATTTATAAGATTGTGAATATATTCTTCACAAGTTTGTTTTTCCTCCATTTTTCAATTTCATTTAATATAATATTTCCCATTTTCTAAAACACAGCCTCAAAAGAGTAAGTCTAAGAAGATTCTATAGAATACCTTTAAATAGCACAGCTCTCAAAAGCAGCATATATTTTCAGAGTAGGTCTCATTCATATGAACTGATTCATATGAGCAAATATTAAAAATGTGGGAATATGAGCTCCTTCAGAACTTCTTAGTTAATTGTGTAATATCCTCCAATACCTTATGGACATATATGGAAGCTCTTGAAGCATGACTGGAAAGCAATTGAAGAGGACCCTGACTCTTCTCCAGGGAAAACTGAAGGACAATCAAAGCCATGGAAAAGGCCCCAGAGTCTCCAGTTTGAATCCAACCGTGATGAATCATGGATGGATAGCCATTTAACACAGAGGACACATCCCAGTAAAAGAAATACATTATTCTGTTGGGGGAAGAGTGCTAGAAATCCTATTTTAGGGGACTTTTTTAATTAAATGTTTTATTTCAGGATAATTACAGATTTACATGTGGTTGTAAAAATAGAGAGAGAGAGAGATCCTATGTATCCCTTATCGTTTCCTGACGTAGGAGTACTTTTAAGCTTTGATGCAGTCAGTTTATCCAGAAACATCACTGGAGCTGTAATCAAGCAAGCCAGCCTCCACGAGAGCTCTTCATTTTGACAGATCCACATATGAACAAAGATGGTGCTCATTAAATCATCACTAGCACTCCCAGGTGCAGTACTGTTAATTGGTAGTCCACCAGGGAGCACTACATTAAAAACAGACCAGCAGATTCAAGAGAGGAGGCCTCTAGCATCAGGAGAGGACTCTTGTCATTTCTTTGTCAGGTTTGAAGCAAATTATTTTGGGGGTTTGGTAGGCATTTATAACTTCCTGCTGTAGGTAGGATTCCCTATCAATAAGATTTTGAGATTGGATATTAGGCAGGAAAGTTATTAGGGAGAGCTCCTGGGATCAACACTTGGAGAAAGGAAAGGATGTGATGGAAAGGAAGGATAAGAAGCAGTATTGGATAAAGAAGAATATTAGGCTGCATAGGATTTCACCAAGGGACACTCTGAAGTCGTTTTGCACTGGGATGAGGGTGCCAGTCCCTTTACCCTCTTGCATTGACCAATTATTGGATCCAAGCTGCTCATTAGACTAGGCAGCCCAGGACAATTTACAGAAAGGACTAAGAGCTGAGGTATGGCAGCTGGCCATACCTCCAGAAAGCTATTGGAATAAATACGTCCATTCTAAAGGAAGATTCAGGCCTTACAAAACAGCACTCACTATTGTAAATCCCTTGTACTAGTCAGATTTACTCCTTTGTAAGTATTTTGACTGGAACAGTTAGATTTGTGGTTATGATTGGTCTCTTTTACTGCATCAGATGTGTAAGAAAAAGGTTGGCAGAATGAATAAAGCCCATGATACTACAGCTGATCTTAGGGCTAAATGATGCTTACCATCTTCCTCCTGTATAATCTACCCTAGATTCCCCTCATCTTCAGCTAGCATCCCTGCTGGTCTTGGATCTGTGGGTACCATGCCCGTCCCAGACTACAGCTGTTGCACTTGTCCACTTATTGTTAAAATAAGGTAAGAGAAACTAAGAAATATACAGATAGATCACTTGGGAGCCAAATATAGACTTTCTTGTTCTAATTGAGTAACAGCAACCTTACCTCCTCCTGATTATGTGTCAGTTCATTGCCAGGGTGCTGACTCCTCCTCCTGTGTGCTTGTCTTTTAACCCAGGTGAAAACCCAGGTGACACCCAAGGCGATAGCTTACATGCAAAGAACTTTCTTTGTGTCCTTTCATAAATGTAATCCCCCATTGGGTATTAGGACTTTTAAATCTATAAAGCATAGAGCTGTGCAGACAGGAAACACAAATTCCTAAGACGAGCACCAGGAGTGATAGTAATGGGGCCACCCTTACTTCCCTCTCTTGATCTTCAATTCATATATTCTAACTATTAAGGCCACTGATTGAGTGTAGGGGTTGGCCCTTGGGTCAAATCCATCCTCTTGCTTATTTATGTAAATAAAGTTTTATTGGAACTCAGCCACACCCACTCATTTACAAGGTATTTAAGTCTACTTTTACAATAGAGTGGCAGGGTTGAGTAGCTGCAAGAGAGACCACATGGCCTGAAAAACCTAAAATTGTCTGTCTCTTTCCAGAAAAAGCTGGCCAATTCATGATCTCATCTGTACACTGCATCCTGGAGGATGGTGCCCCGGCCTTCAAGGAATCTTCTAGCCGCCACTTTAGTTTGTCTTCACAAGTCTTTTTCTTTGCTCCATCAGGATGACAGCTTCTGGGCAGTATACTGTGTAATGTGTGTAGTGGATCTCATGGGAATGTGTCCACTCCTCTACCTCTTTTATTGTAAAACTGGAGTCTCGCTATGACATGACATTAAGAACCAGATCTGGTGGATCACTCTGTAAGCCCTTGGATGGTGGTGCTATATTGACATCCTGCAGCCAGGAAAGGCAGACTCATACTCAGAAGATATTTCTATTCTTGCTAAAATGAGTCATTGCCATTGCAGAATAAAAGGGGTCCAGTATGGTCAACATGCCACCAAGTGTCTTTGTTTTCTTGAGGGATGGTGCTATATCAAGGACTCATTGTTTGTCTTCATTGCTGACAGGTTGAAGGTTCAGTAGTGGTAGTAGCAAGATCAGATTTGATGAGTATGAGTCCATGATCTTGGGTCCATGCATAGCCTCCATCTCTGCCATCATAGTTTCTACATCTGTGCACCCATTGTGTAAGCACTGGAGAAGACAATGACAGAGGCTGGCTGACATCAATTGGCTAAGTCATTTTGTCTACGTGACTGTTTAGTCCCTCTTCCATGATGCGTGTTGTCTGCCTGGTGGTATTAGCACGCAATGAAAAAAATTTCAGTCCTGTACCCACTCCCCTAAGATCATCTAATGATCCTATGCCTTAGAACTCCTTGCTCCTTGGGGCCCCTGGGTGGCTTAGTCGGTTAAGCGTCCGACTTTTGCTTAGGTCATGATCTCGTGGTTCGTGGGTTCGAGCCCCGCACCGGGCTCTGTGCTGACTGCCAGTTCAGAGCCTGGAGCCTGTTTCAGAGTCTGTGACTCCCTCTCTCTCTGACCCTCCCCTGATCACGCTGTCTCTCTCTCTCTCCTAGAAATAAATAAGACATTAAAAAAAAAAAAAAAAAAAAGAACTCCTTGCTCCTTATCTTCCATTCTTTCTCCTTCCAGGACCCTGGCCATCTAGTCAAACCATTCACTATTACTCATAAATCTCTATATATTCTAATTTGAAGCCACTTCTCTTTCCTTGTAAAGTGGATGAACATGTATGCCAACTTCAGCTTGTTAATCAAAATGATTTTTCCTAACCACTGTCTCCAAAGGCTCTAACTTCCTCCAATCCCCTGACAGGGATTGTAGCAAAGATATGGCGATTTATTTGCTCAACTAACACATTAAACCAACATATTTATGAACCAAGCTCTGCTTTTCCCTGCTCCAAATTCCATGTGCCCTTAAGTGTAAGCAGAGTGAGAGGTTCTGGTGCAAAAGCAAATGAGATGGCTCATGAAAGGTAGGGGTGGAGTGGATGGTGGTGATGGTATAGTAGAAAGTTTAGTAGTAGTGGAGTCAGAAAAGATCTCAGATGTCTGCTTAAGATTGTGTCTTTGGGCATTGTTTATACCAGATCTCAGATGTTCTACTTCCATATTATAATTAATCCCTGATGAACCTACTTATCTTAATCATAGATCTACTCATGAGGAAATCTCTGACCACATGTCATTTGATGACTGCATGGTGAGGCATTCTATCTCTACCACTGTCCAGTGATTTAAAAGAAGAAATATTTTCCAAAAGGCATATAATTCTGTGCAGAGCCTTGCTCCAGAATAAACTATATTGTGTTTCTCCTACTGGGACTTACCAAACACTCTACCTGACACCTTTTTTTCCCACCTGACATTCCCCACCCCTCCCACCAGATAACTCCAAATTCTTCGTAAGTCCAAGAAGTGAGCTGTTTGTCCTACAGCCTAAACTGATGACAGAAACCATTTTTTATACCCTCTCAAAGTAGCAGCTTTTCATATCATACTTTACATAGGGAGAACAGCTTTCCAGATGTGGAATATGCTGCTTCTAGAACCTGAATAGGACTACCAAATGTTGTGTTTTCTTCTTCATGGGGAGAGATATCAGAGGCAATAATTTGTCCTTTACTTTATATATATTGACATATCCCTGACCACTGAATCCCTAAATATTGATATGACAAACCCCTGAATCTTCCCATCTTCTGGAATAGAAACACATCTGACATACTTGTTACTCTTGCCTTTCCAATCTCATTAGGATGATGTCAGCAATACAAGGAAGTAGTAAAAGGCTTATTATGATGTCCGGATGATTCAGGTCTCATCACACTTTATTATAACTGGGGGTGGGGACTTTCCCATAGCTCTGGGGCAAGACATTAATATATATTCTTGTCAGTTTGAAGGAAATAAATTTTCTGATGCTCTTTTTTTTTTTTTTTTTTTGAGAGGAATGAAAAATAATGCATTCGCCAGACCTATGGCCACATATCATATACCTGGGGCCAAGTTAACCTATTTTAGCAAAGCTACTACACCTGACACAACAACTGCAATTGAGTCTATTATTTCATTGCATTAGTGACAGTCCATGCTATCCTTCAGGATCTAGATGGCTTTCCTAGGGGCTAGGCTGGTGAATTAAATGGAACTGAGAAAGGGCCGAATTCTCCATTAGGTGTTTAAGTTTGCACAAATGACTGCCATTCCTTTCAGGATGCAAAAGTGAATTTCATTTAGCATTTTGTCTGGGAGGAGGGGACAATTTCAGAGACATCCATTTTCCCTTCACCACTAGAAGACCTCTTACCCTGCAGGTCAAGAAACCAATGTGGACATTATGTCCACTACAAAAATTTTCCCTCTCAAATATATATTCAAGGACTGGGAAAATGACAGTTAGGAAGTTCTGTGGACAAGTGAACACAATGTGAGCCAGACCTGCACCAGAGACTCCATTTATTATTTTGCTTCTATATCCCTACACTCTAACAAAAAGGGTTTAAAAATGTTTTGGTATCAATGTCAACTTAGGCACTGTGAACACAAGTCCAAATGGTTGGGTATTCCCCTTTCCTGAGTCAATAGTTACCCCTGAAACAGATTCTATACAAAGACTCACAAACAGGAAGTTTACTGGGGAGTGCCCTCAATACCAATGCCTATGGAAAAGTAAAGGATACAGGATTGAATAGAAGGAAAGCTTGGACTGTAATGCTGCCTTCAAAAGATCTCAGCTCATCTCACAGGGAGCTCTGAAGCTTTGATAACCCTTCAGAGTCATAAGTTTTAACAAAAGAGCCATGAATTTCTATCTCTGTGTTGACTAGTTATTGGATACAGGCTCCCTAGGGAAGGAGATGTGATATTGGGTGAGGTGACTTTTATAGCTGAGGCAATGTAAATAGAGCTAATAACTGAGAGCTGTCAGCTTACAGCTCTTTCAGCAGCTGGGGGAAAAGAACTTTATCCTAAGGAGGGGTCACAATGTCTATGATACCCCCTCACACTTGGTACATTACACCATAAAAAGGACACCAGTAAACTGAAAAGAAGTTCAGTGTCTCTCCATAGAAGCTCAATTAATTAGGATCATGTTTTCCAGTATTCTAGTGTACACCAAACACAAGGCATACTTCAAACCCTAAATATATCAATAAAAGATAGATGCATGTGTTATTTTCAAACTCCTGCAGAGTAATGTATCACTAAACCATATAGCACAAATTACAAAAGTTTTAAAGCAAATACTCTCAGTTCTTAAAAACTTCCATGGGAATGCCAAAGAAATCAACACTAGGGATGTTTTTCCTTTCCCAGTATTCATGAGAAGCAGCTACAATATATTTTGGGAAGATCACTGGTCTGGGAGTGAGCATTCTAATGTGTTTAGGGTGTCTTCTAATTATATGACGTAGGGCTTGATCTATATGTCAGTTTCTTATATGTGCATATGGGTGTGTGTGTGTGTGTGTGTGTGTGTGTGTGTAAGACTTCCTCATAACATTGTAAAAATGGAAAATTTTTAGTATGTAAGTGTTTTTATAAGCTACAAATTAGTATATGAACATAATATAATTTACTGATCTGTGTCAATTCAAAATTATTATACTTGATTTATTACTATACATCTTTCTGACTTTAAATGACATATGAAGTTTCATCCTTCACTATTTTTGTGAAATGATAAGATAGTAGATGAACATATACACATACATAGCTAACAGACTAGACTTTAGTAGGTATTCAGTATACAGATGAATGAATGAAACTCTCACTTATCATAATGAGCATCAGTGATCAATCCACAGGCATTAAACTTTACCATCTAAATAAAACCTACATGAGAATATACTAATCATATTGACTCCCAAAGACACTTGGTATTATAGAGATATAATATCTTAGGGCTGGAAGGGGACACAACAATCATCCAAGTTAGCCATTTTACAGGTGAGTAAATAAAGGGACAGATATGGAGAAAGACATTTTTGAAATCAGGTCCAGCTTGTTGCATCATAATCTAAACTTTTCAGCAAGCAGGTAAGCCGTTTTTTCTTTTGCACCCTTCTTTATGTCATTATTCTATTATTCTGGTTCTCTAAAGAAGTAAACCATTTTTGAAAAAAAAGTTTCTTTTTTTTTACATTTTTATTTATTTCTTTTTGAGAGAGAAAGAGAGAGAGAAAAAGAGAGAGAGAGAGCTCATGCAAGCAGCAGAGAGGCAGAGAGAGAGGGAGAGAGAGAATCCCATGCAGACTCTGAGCTCTGTCAGCGCAGAGCCTAATGCAGGGCTCAGTCTCAGGAACCTTAAGGTCATGACCTGAACGAAGATCAAGAGCTGGGCCTTAACTAACTGAGCCACCCAGGCTGCCCCGTAAAATGTTTTCTAGCATAATACATCATCTTAAAGGGATTTTTAAATGAAAGCTCAAATTAAACCTATAATACCTGGAATATGGCAGAAGGAGAAAACTCAACAGTCATTTTAATATAAAAGAGTAAAGAAAACAAAAGTTTTAAAAACTAACATCACTTTTTTACAACAATTAATTAAATTTCATGTTATTTCTACCTTCAGATACCATTCTGAGTTTCCAACCAGTACCCAACAAAAGACATATCTTCTATTAATTCATTTTTCTCTTTTCTCCCCCAATCTGTCCAAACTTAGCTTTCTCATATGAAATGTGAATTCACTGTACCTCATATGAAATACAATTTATCTTTTTCAATTTCCAAATAAATAATGATTAGCAAAAACATATGTTTATGGTCCAATTTGAACTGTCAGAAACAATCACCGCAATCAAATTTACATTTAATAAATAAAAGTTTTCAAAATGCTACTAGACATATATGATTTTTAAATACTTAAGTAATTTCTAAAAATTATGTTCCTAGTGATTATGTAGACAGAATGTCAAGAAACACTGGAGAAGATTTCATCAACAGATGAAAATAGTTATATGTAAGGATATCTTCCTATTGCAGTGATAAGGAAAGGAAAGTAAGAAACCAGAAAACTTGAAATATATAAATATGGGATTGTCACAACAGCATAAACTTTATAATGAGAGTATTTTCTGTCACTTTTGAAAGACAACACAAATGGCAAAGTATGGAGAGAATGGAGAATGAGAGAAAAGATGATTTTATGGAAGTTCTTTTGCCAAAGAAAATTAAGTTAATAAGGGTCTTAAAATTAGTAAGATGGGAAAACTTGTAGAGATAGTTCTTCCCCCTGAAGATTTTTTATTTAAAAACTTTCAATGTTTGTTTATCTTTGAGAGAGAGAGAGAAAGAGAGAGCACATGAGCAGGTAGGGGCAGAGAGACTGAGACAGAATCTGAAGCAGGCTCCAGGCTCCAAGCTGTCAGCACAGGGCCCGACAAGGGTCTTGAACTCATGAACCGCGAGATCATAACCTGAGCCAGTCAGATGCTTAACTGACTGAGCCCCGCACACACTCTCCAAAAGATTTTTTTGCCAGCATTTCAAGTGGTAAAAAATATTTTCCTTCAGACAAAAACAATGGAATCCATCTGAATTATCCACACAATCACATCACACATCTGGCCAAAAACATATAAAATATATTTTGGCTTCTGTTCCAAAATTTTAGGAATCCTTAACTTAATGTGCTTAAGTGTAAGTCTTAAAAAGGAATTGGTTATTTCCTGCACTCACATTAGAGACTGTAGTCTCATTTCTTTCCTTTTTTATTCATAAAGTAATAGAAATCCTATTTCCTATATAATATGGACACTGTTTGACATCGGTAAGTAATATATTCAACATTAATAAGGTATTTGTGCAAGTAGAATAGGTCATATGGATAGTCTGATTAAAATAGAGAAATTTTGCTTCTAAATGCTATTAGGAGAGCAGATCAATATTTTGGTCAGAGTGTCTTTTAATTTATATTCAAAGAGATTTGGTGTTCTTACTTTTTAATAAGTTGCCTTTGTAACACAGAGCCCACTTCTTTGATTCGAAGAAAGTGGAAAAAGATAGTTCATGATCGTGATGTTCTATTCAGGCATTCTGAGAGGAGATCTGAAAATTTCCACCTGTGCTAAGCTACTTAAAAATAAAACCACCATCCTTTATATCCCTACACCTAATTATTAAGTGTCGATCGAACCTGACAGTAGCACAACAAAACCGCATAATTATACAGAGAGTCATGCTTTCAAATGCCATTCTAAATATACAAAATTGCATAGTTTTACAGTCCTCTTATGAAAATGTCAAAAAAGTGCCAACCATATTCTTTTCTGTGAATGGTGAATACAACAAATTCACACCCTTAGAGCCTTCACCTTTTATTCTTACAATGATAAAAATCCTGGAATGTAATTCCTGCCTTTTTACTTCATGAGGTAAGGACTTTTCATATCTATTAGAATTTCCTACCCTTAGAAAAAAATAGATATGTGTTGATTCAGTGATAACAATGTTGTTTAATCATAAAAATAATTTATTCTCATAATAAAATATTTAAAATTTTTGTTTATTTATTTATGAGAGAGAGAGAGATTGAGAAGGAGAGAGAGAGAGAGAGAGCACAAGCTGGGGAGAGGCAGAGAGGAGGTACAAAATCTCAAGCAGGCTCCATGCCATCAGTGCAGACCCCGATATGGGACTGGAAATCATGAACCGTGAGACTGTAACCTCAGCCAAGATCAAGAGTCAGGCACTTAACTGACTGCCCCACCCAGGCACCCCTAAAATATTTAAATAATATAGGAGAAATAATGTAGGAGAATAATATAGGAGAAGCTTAAACAATATTGGAGAAGATAGGAGAAAGATGAAAGTCTACTCCATTCCTAAGCTGATGCAGCTGAATTCCTATCTTCAAAAGTCATTTGGGGGACATCTGGATGGCTCAGTCAGTTGAGCATCTGATTCTTGATCTGGGTTCAGGTCATGATCTCATGGTTCGTGAGTTCAAGCCCTGCTTTGGGCTGTGCTGATGGCATGGCGGTTATTGAGATTCTGTTTCTCCTTCTCTTTGCCCCTCACCTCCTTGTGCTCTCTCTCAACAGAAATCAATAAACTTTATTTCTTAAAAAACTCATTTGGATAGTCCAATTAAAATGGAGAAATAAATTATTAATTTTTTGGCTGATACTTTCAGATATACTCATATAAATTGATATTTAGATATTTATGGATATATTTATTTGTAATTATTATATATTATAACATGTTACATAATATAGATGTCACATAATTATAAATATTTTTATTATTGCATGTCTCTGTGAATGCATCTATAAGATAAATTCTTAGGAAATAGGATAAATTCATAAGAAAATTTCTATGTCAAAGCATGTATTGAAAATTTAAATTAAATATCAGCTAAATGTAAGGTATTCCAATATAGTCCAAATATAATCCATTTTGAGTTTAAAATTAATCAACAATGACCACAAGATAATTGATTATTTGTAAAAACAAATAAAAACAAAACTTAAACAGAACAAATGCTTTGGGAAAAGTAGTTGATGGCTACCATTAGAATTGAATTCTGAAAAACATGACCCAGGGACAATAGCAATCACCAGTGTTTAAGATTTAAAATAAAAATAAACCTATAACCTGAGTTATATTAGGTTAATAAATTTTAGGCATATCTGGTTTAATTGTACTTCATTGCACTTTACAGATATTCTGTTTTTTGAAGGTTTATGGCAACACAGCATTGAGCAAGTCTCTCCTCTCCATTTTTCCAACAGCATTTGCTCAATTGTGTCTCTGTGTGGTATTTTGGTAATTCTCACAATATTTTAAACATTTGCATTATTATTAATATGTTTTTATGATGATCTGTGATGAGTGACTATAACTCACTCAAAGCTCAGATGATGGTTAGCACTTTTTAGCAATAAAGTATTTTTAAATTATGTACATTTTTTTAAATGTAATGCCATTATACACTTAGTATACACGTTATACTACTTAGACTATAGTAGAGTGTGAACATAATTTTCATTTGCACTGGGAAACCAAAAAATTCATTTGACTTGCCTTATTGCAATATTTGCTTAATTTGATGGTCTGGAACCAAACATGAACTATCTCCAAGGTATGCCTGTATTAGCAAAATGTTAAGAATGGATGTGGTTATTTCTTCAATTTGCAGCATCATAAAAGTAACCAAGATTATTTAGTGTCAAATGAGAAACCATATATTATCAATGCGGACATAAGCAATTAGTCAAACATTTTGATGGCTTCATATTTAAAGCCATTAAAGCCATATACTTCCCTGAAAATGTTAAGTGACTTTGGAACTAAGCGGTATAGATGCCTTGTAATTAATTTCTCGCCATTTTGTTGCTATCTGTTCAGTGACGTTATATTTTTCCTTCTGTTGTTTCACTGGGAGGGAGGGAGACATAGATGCTTGAAAATTTATCCTCACTCTAACTATTGTTCTATTTGGAGAGAGAAATTAAAAATACTCTTTTCATATGGATAAAGGAACATTATTCCTCACAGGTTAAACTGACTTTCCAAAGTTAAGCTGCTCGTTACCACTAAAGGTGAGAAAGAAACAGGTTTCCTGAGTCCAGTACTTTCTCTATTATACCCAGTGTTATAATGCTTGTCAGCTAGAAGGAAGTATTCACACTAATTAAGCCCACTTTACAACTTTAGATTGTATTCCATTATGATAAAGTATAACTTATTTTATCACAAAAGAAACATCTTTTCAATTAGAAGAATTTAACATCTACAGTAAACAGCACGCGGCTGGTCACTGTATAGTAATCAGAGCTTTCATAACCAGGGTCAACAGATTTATTAGATCTTCAATTTCTAGCAAATCAAAAGTATCCTAAATTGGAAAACTTTGGACTTTAGGTAGATGCAGGAAGTACAAGTGTGTTCAACTCTTCTGCAAATGAAATATATATATAATATATAATCTTCTAGTACTTTTTTCAACATTTTATTCTTAAAACATGTATTTTTTAAAATATATTCCTTGAGGACTTCTTATCAACCTTCTTTGAGAATGTGGGTTTCATTTCAAAATGCCCTTTCATTAATCAAGTTTTAAATTTAGTGTATGTTATTTTATATATAGTATTTATTATACAGGCACATAATAAGGGAAAAAAATGCCTAAAGCTCTCTCTCTTTTCTCTGTTTCTCTCTCTTTCTCTTTCTGTCTCTCTCTCTCTCACATACACACACACTCAGCAAGCTTCTACCTTAATGACAGTAGTTATTCTAGAGATCACAATCAGCTCAGACTACCAGAATCTGCCTTGTGCCAAATAAAACTATAGCAATAATACCTAAAACATTATTCATAAAAAAAGATTACCATCTCTTTAATAAAACATCTTTTCCAGGACTTCTATCCTCAATGTCTGAATGATTTAATGCCCTTGCTTTTTATTATGACACATATCTGCACTGCTTTCCAAAGAATTCACTCATCACTTTGCCAAGATTAAATTTAATGTGCACACTATGAAGATCGTCGTATTAAGAATAATACATTGATCAAAATTTGGGATTGACTCTGTGGCTCATATTGTGCCAAGTTCTATAGTTTATATAGAGAAATACAGTCCTGCATTTCTACGAGCTTCCAAAGTATCTGGGGATTAATGATCAGCAACAAAAAAGTCAAATAGCAACAACATAGGATGCATGACAAATGAACAGAAAAGCAATAAAGTACTGTGGATTTTTAAGGAAGAAGGGTAGTCATCACTTCATAGGAGAAATTTATCTAGCTCCATCCATTGAAGATAAATGAGATTCAGACTTGCAGAAGAGAAAGAAAACTCCAATTTTGTATGGGTAATTGTGTGCGTATAGAAAAGGAGGTGGACTTATGTAAGGCACATCGTAGGAGATTGGCTGAAGAAGAGGGTACAGAAGTGCCTGGGTGGCTCAGTTGGTTAAACGTCTGGCTCTTGACTTTGGCTCAGGTTAGGAGTTCAAACCCTGCATTGGGCTCTGCACTGACAGTGTGAAGCCTGCTTTGGATTCTCTATCTCTCCTTCTCTCTCTTCCCCTCTCCTACTCACACACTCTTTCTCTCTCAAAATAAATAAATAAACTTAAAAAAAAAAAGAAGAGGGTACATATCCATCTTGCCAGGATAGATTTTAAGAAAGTCTAGAGGATTATTCATTGAAAACAAGTTGGAGTCTAGGTTGTTCTAGACCATAGGGATGTGCCAGTTGATAGTGACTTACAATACAGGTCTAAGGCAAAAGCATTTTATCCTATAGGAAGAGCGGAAGCTCTTGAAAAATCTTTTATCTGAGGTGTTTGTGTTTTATAAAAATTAATCTAGGGGCACCTGACTGGCTCAGTCAGTTGAGCATCCAACTTTGGCTCGGGTCATGATCTTGCGGTCTGTGAGTTCAAGTCCCATGTTGGGCTCTGTGCTGACAGCTCGGAGTCCGGAACCTGTTTCAGATTCTGTGTCTCCCTCTCTCTCTGCCCCTCCTATGCTCGCACTCTGCTCCTCTCTCTCTCTCAAAAATAAATAAACTTTAAAAACATTTAAAGAAAAACTGATCTAGGCATGTGAAGTAACATGAATTTCTAGATGGATGGTCATGCTAATACATAAAATCTACTCAGCAATTATTGTGGACTAGGCATTGTGCTAGGTGACCAACACAGACTGTCTCATATTAAATATGCTTAGAGACTTATGTTATAATAACCCCTTTTTAGAAAGGAGAAAACAAGGTTAAGAAAGGTTCAAAAAATTCCCTAACATCTCCAAACTAGCCCACAGATGAACCAGAATTTAAATGCAGGCAATAAGTCTGCAAGCCAGAGTTCTGAAGGCAACTAATTACAACTAACTAGTCTCTTTCAATACGCTGCTCCACGGGGTAGCAACAGTAAAAATTTTAAAAAAGAATGAAAAAGGTCTTTGAAAAACAATGTCAAGGAAGTCAGATCAGATCAAACAGTGCTGCGAAAGCACAATATATTTAAGGAATAAAAATTTTTGAGTAAGGACGTGTTAGTATTATACGCATTTTCTTTGCAGAAATTTGCTTCCTCCGCTTCCTGAATTATGTGGTCATGTTAATGATAGCCAGTTATCCTAGATTGGCTTGACAGAAAATTCAAGATGAAAACAATCTGCAGATGTCTCGGAATAGACTCATTTTGTCAGATTGCTCTGTGGGTGATGGTTTGGCTTTGTCTAAATAATTTTTCCCCAATATGTGTTTAGTAGAAATGATATAAGCCAGATATACAAATAGACCCTTTAAGAAAAAAAAATTAGTGTAGTCCTTACCTATGTTTCCTAAAGGCATTCTTCCACCTAATTATTTTTCTTCAGTTTTTTTTTTTTGTAGTAGACATAAAGGCTGCATTGAAAATCTGCTCACAGTAAATTCTTGCTAAGTTTCATCTAAAACAGATTCTTACAGAAAATAAAAATAACAATGGGCTAATTGAATGCAGTGACTGATTTTTGTCAGATTTCACCTATCTTCCTTAGAGACATCCTTATTGAATAGCTTCACACAGATAATATCTAATTAGAAATATGAGTATCTAAACTTGAAGTAAATGTTTGAAAAAGCATTAAGTCTGACATAAAATTTTTTGCTATGAAGTTCCTTCTAAGGCATATAGAGTATATTTGATAAACATTTATTATTGAATGAACAATATAATTTTAATTTGAATGCAAGTTCCACCTCTTTTTCATACCTATTTTAAAATGCAATTTACATAAGATTTCTTTTGGATGCTCAGACAAACATTATTTTGTCTAACAACATTTAAGTGTAAATGTGAGTCATGACCATGCCACTTCTGTGCTTACTGTCCTGAAATGAGTCCACGTTTTACTCTGAGTAAGATCAAAGTCCTCACAAAGATCTTGTGTGACCTGGAAACTGCTTGCTCACCTTCTCACTCACTCTATGCCATTCCCTTTGGTCTCTTAGCTACTCTTTAAACAAACTGGGTACCTTCCTACATTAGGGCTAGTATGGGTTGTTTCTTCTGTCCCGAACTTCCTTCAACATAATTGATTTCCTCTTCCTCAAGCATTTGCTAGAAGATATTATTAAGGCCAACTCTGACCTACTTAAATATGATCCCTCCATGACCTACCATTCTTGTTATTCTTCCTCTTGTTCAACTTATATACTTTGCCAATAATCATCTTCTAACACACTAGAAAACCTATATGTAATGTATTTTAAAAATTTGATAACTCAGTCTGGTAAAGTGTTAGCTCCTGGAGAGCAGGAGTGTTTGTTTTGTTTGCTGTTGAATGCCAAGCGTTTAGTTCAGTGTCTAAATACTAGGTACTTAATTAATACTTGTTGAACGAAAGAATGGATGAATGAAAGTATCTTCAGATCCTCTAACCAAAATTGGTTTCTAAATAGCCAACTTGTTTCTCAGAACTGCAGGTAAAAAGCCAATAACTTCTCTAGTTGACCAATTTTTCACCAGGGAAACATAATGAATATAATTCTGTCAGGGCATATTTCTGCTAAGTGTTTAGAGCAATTACTAGTTTAATACTGTGTTTTATTGTTGAAGTCTGATGAGTGTGACTTTATAAAATGTCAATTAAACAGGATGAAGTAGACATTCTTTAAGTCATATACAATCCTATTATCTTTGATAAAAGTAGATGGTAAAAAGCATGTCTCTGAGACAAGAAAAATAAACACAATTATGTGTTCTTTGAAATTATATCTGCCTCATCTTGGAATAAAACCTCTCAATAGCTTGACGCTTATAAATTCTGAATAAATATTTGTTGATACAAAATACATTTCAAAAGTCTTTTTCTCTAGTATCCATGTAAGTCTCAAGGATTCTGGACTTTTGCTGCCGAGACTTAAGATCTCTGGTGGTTCCAATGAGGAGTTTTGACTAAATGACTTCAGAGCTCCCATTCTATCAATTTTTTCTTATTTAACATTTCTGCTTGATTAGAGAATTCCTTAGATAAAAGAACATCAGGAGAAAGATTAATGAACTTTCCCTACATATTGTCATGCTTCAATTATAGTTCTCCTTTATCTGTGGCTTAAAGAGATATTCTCTTCACTTCCATTGAAACTACAAGCACCATGGTGAAAGAATCTCATCTCCTTGTTTTAATATTATACCCCAAAAGGAAAAAGGTTTATACCGTAAACAGATATTAATGCTTGTCTGGATTTCATCAATGACAAGAAAATAATAAATTCTACGCTTTCCAGGTTTGTGGCCAGTACACAATATTGTATATTACTGAGTGGTATTGGATCTAAAGAAAACAGTGTGACCTAAAAATGAAGTGACAGGTCTTATATCGGATCTAGCTTTTGGCAAAAAAAAAAATCTAAAATCAGAAAAAGTTAAAGAAAAATATTTAATCAAAAACATCTTTCAGCAATTATTTTTCCATCGTCCCTTTGTTGTGATCTTAAACTCACATGTTTGATTCAAAGCTGTTCCCTCAATCTCACTTAGGTAGCCAAAGTTGTCATGGGGCAGTTGAAACTTTAGATTCTTTTAGTGCTGAGTTCTCTTAGAATAGTTCACGCAAAAGTTTGGTTTTTAAAAAGTCCTGCTATGGTCTGAATGTGTCTCCTCAAAATTCATATGTTGAAACCTAACCCCTGAGGTGACCTGAATTAGATAGTAGGGTCACTGTAATGTGATTAGGTGAGGAAAGTGGAGCACTCATGAATGGGATTAGTGCCTTGTAAAAGAAGCCTGACAGACCTCCCTAGCCATTTCTGCCATGTGAGGATACAATGAGAAATTTGCAACCCAGAAGAGGACCCTCACATGACCATACTCTCACCCTGATACTAGACTGGCAGCCTCCAGAACTGTAAGAAATAAATTTCTGTTGCTTAACAACCACCCAGTCTGTGGTATTTCATTATGGCAACCCAGACAGACTAAGGCAGGGGCCCCACTACCATTACCATCACCTTTTCATGAATGCCTATCAGTATTCACTAGGACTCATGAGATTTCTTTCTTAGAATATGATAATTCTTGGCTGCCTATCTGGTCCAGAAAGTAGATTATAGGGGATAGTAATTGTATTAAGGCTTCTCTCACATATTCCTATATTGGCGGCCAAAATCCAGCTCCCAATCATGAGGACAAAATAAATGGTATTTCCGTTCACTAAAGACTGATGAATAAATTAATTCAGTTAATATTTATTTCTTCTTTCAGTGCTGGGCTCTTTATCAATGCTGTCTGGTAGAACTTTCTGCAAGGATGAAACTGTTCTAAATCTTCACTATCCACCATGGTAGTCACTGACTATATGAGGCTATTGAGGAGTTGGTGTATGATCAGTGTGACTAAGAAACTAAATCTTAATTTAATATAATTTTGATTAATTCTAATATGACTTTACCTAGCTACATGTATGTGGCTAGTGGTTACCATATTGGACAGTGCAATTCTAGAGATAAATGTCTGAGCAGAACCAACAGGAGCTATGCCAGCAAAAGTTCATAGTCTAATGGACAATTAAAATCACAAAGGACAAGGGATACAGGAGTGCTGAGGCATAGGAGCACATGTACCCCAATGTTCATAGCAGCACTCTCCACAATAGCTAAAACATGGAAAGAGCCTAAGTGTCCATCAACAGAAGAATGGATCAAGAAGAAGTGGTTTATCTATAAAATGGAATACTACATGGCAATGAGAAACAATGAAATCTGGCCATGTGTAGCAACATGGATGGACCTTGAGGGTGTTATGCTGAGCGAAATAAGTCAGGCAGAGAAGGACAAATACCATATGTTTGCACGTATAGGAGGATTAGGAGGAACTTGACGGAGGAACAAGGGGGAGAAGAAGGGCGGAAATGGTGGGGGAAAGGGAGAGAGGCATTGAATGCTGACAAAAACTGAGGACTGATGCATGTGGTGGGGGGAGAGGGAGATGTGCACGGAGAGGGGCACTTGTGGGGATGAGCACTGGGTGTTATATGGAAACCAACTTGACCATAAACTATTTGTAAAAAAAAAAAAAAAATCGCAAAGGAGGATAGTAGAGCAAATACTTGATAGAGCACCCTTCTCAACTATGTCTATTTGAAATGAAGTGGAAGTCACTGGCGGCAAGAAGTATCAAATCTTGGTGACAGGGAGCAGTGCCTTCATTTGAATATTTCTAACACATATGATACATATGTATATAACTCTAAGAAATATTAAAAGGTATCAGAAAATGCTCCCCATGAAAAAATCTGCTCCTGACCACCCTGTTATGGTCATCCTCTTGTTTTGGCAACACGACTGGCATCATTAGGAATAGGAAACAAGTCAGTTTTAGGTCAATATAAAGAAGACTTTTCTTTTTTTGTTTAAGTTTCTTTATTTATTGTGTGGGGGGGAAGGTACCGAGAGTCACGGATGTGCAGAGACAGAAGAAAAGAGAGAATCCAAAGCAGGCTCTGTGCCTCTCACAAACCATGAGATCCTGATGTGAGCCGAAATCAAGAGTCTAATGCTTAGTCCTAAGGAAGCCATTTCTAGTTAAGTGATTAAAAACAGGATAATAATTTTCTTACCACTATGATCAGTCAAGCAGAGATTAGATGATACATTTGAATAATAGTTTAGAATGATTCATGTATCAAAAAGACTTGGATTAGAGATTGGACAATTTTTTTTTCCCAACGTGGTGCTTTGTTGCCTCATATAAATGGTTCTCGGGACACTGTCCAAAGGCAATGCACTAGATATTTCAGTCTTAAGAACCACAATGATCTAATCTCCTCTGGTCAATGAACTGATATGAATTAAAGTAAAATTATTTTAATTTTTTCAGTATTGTTAATGATAGTAACATAATATAGTTGTTACAGATTACATGACATACTAAAACGTTATCAAAAAATGAAAATTAAAACTAAACACTAAAGCTAAATAGAAAACAGTCATTCAATGTATTTGTTTTTTCTATCCTTTAATAACATGAAGACACTAAATAAATTTATTTGTGAAGATAATAAAAGTGATAAATATGTAAATTTGACTTCTAACTCCCTTCCACACTTTCCCTCCTTGTACTCATCAGAAGTACATATTTATGGCTACTTGTATTTTAGCTGTTGTGCAAGAGAAGTTTTATTTGACACAGAGGGAGGGGAGAAGAAATGAGGAGGGAGACTGCAAACACTAATAAGAAAGAAAGGAAGGAAGGAAGGGATTTGCCCTTGCTGAAGTAATGATGTTTAGAGAAGATAAGTGTCAAACCAGCTTTTAAGGATTATGAGAGGAAATTTTTTTTTCTTTCAGTTTTTAAATTTATTTTTGAGAGGGAGAGCACAAGTGGGGGAGGGGCAGAGAGAGAGGGAGAAAGAGGATCCAAAAAGCGGCTCAGCGCTGACAGCAATGAGGTGCTGGGCTCAACCCACTAGGCAGCCATGAGATGGTGACCTGAGCTGAACTTTGAAGCTCAATGGACTGAGCCTCACAGGTGCCCCTCTGAGAGGAAATTATTTAACCAAAGCGACTAACCATATTGCAAGGTATTGTTCCATATGAAAACTCTTTTAAAAATGGAACGCTTTCAGGGGTGACTGAGTGGCTCAGTTGGTTAGGCGTCATACTTCGGCTCAGGTCATGATCTCCGAGTTCCTGAGTTCGAGCCCCGCGTGGGGCTGTCTGCTATCAGCACAGAGCCCGCTACAGCTTCTGTTCTGTGTCTCTGTCCCCACCCTGTGTCTGCCCCTCCCTCGCCCACTCATGCATGTTCCTGCTCTCTCTCCTCTCTCTCAAAAATAAATGTTAAACAATGTATAGCTTTTAACAAACCAAAATCCAGATTTTGTGAGTAGATGAAAACACTGTACTTGTGTTAGTGACCTCATTTTACCTTACATTCTTTTCCTCAGCTATTTGCAGCACACTTCAAAATGGAAGATCTGATTTGTCAGGTGGAAAAGGTAACTGAGCTTATCCAAGATCTCTATTTGGCTGCAATATGTTTCATTTCTGAGTTAACTGATGGAGAAGATGGTATGATTGTGTAGGATGGGCTGTTCTCCAGGGAATGAAGAGACAGAGAGGAGAAGGAGGGAGAGGAAGAGGGACACTTGATAATCTAATTAGAAAAACCAAGGAGCAGAATGAAAAGGAAAATCAAAACCTGGGTGGTAATAAAAAAGGAATTATCTACATAGGATGGTCTAATGGGATATGTAGTTCAAATGATTAGGGCAAAGATAGCATTAGAGGAGACAGTAAATTTGGCTTATTTGAATGATACAGGAACTCAGAGGCACACAGGGACAGTGACAAGTCAGGAGCTGAAGAATGGTGTCTTAACACTTGGGAAAATTTATCCTTTTTTTCTTAAATCACACATAAATGTCTTCTTACCTTTGCATAAGCTTATTTGAGAGATCAGAAATAACTCCTTAACTGAATTGATCTGAATTTGGTCAATATTACTTTCTCCTTCCAGTAAAAAAAAAAAAAAAAAAGGAGTTCTGGTGTTCTTCAAGAAATTTAAAGAAAATATTTGGGTTTTAAGAAACCTTTTGAGGTAGCTTGTGAACAAACTGAAATACTACTGATATATTTGCAGATTTCTTTTATACTCTCTCTATCCCATGAAGTAAACGGAGTAAATTCCATTGTCCACATTCATTGTAAAGAAAATTAAGGCAAAACTAAAATAAATGGCTAATATAATGATCTATGTTCATGATTATGTACCAAGTCAGTGACAAAAATGTCACTTTAATAGTTTTATAAGGGGAAAACTTAAATAGAAAGGGGATTTTTTTGTTTGTTTCATTTTGTTTTACCATTCTATTTTAACTTTCAAAGCTACTTGCTAACATGCTTTAAGACATGGGTGCATGCTCTTTGCCAAAGAAGTCAGATACAACTTGATACAAATATCTATCCCTATTTAAGAAATACAGAAGCAGAGAGACTACTTGATTTCTTCCCCTCCAAGATTTTTTCTGCTTTCATTAAATCTTTGCTTGGTTGTTTGGTTTTGTTTGTTCATTTCTTCCCCCTTAGGGTAGTTTGATGTGTCTGTGTATGCTGTCTTTCTTTGGTTAATAAAATGAAATCCAATATTAGATTTGTATTATTCACAGTAGTGCTATGTAAAAATTTGCATTTTTATCAGGGTATAGGAAGCTTAATAGATCATGACCCCTAATAAAATAATAAAATAAGATGATGGGGCTTTAATAATTATGTGTTCACTCTTAGAGTGGCAGCCAAGGCTGTTTTCATGGTGAGCCATTACTAATGTCACCATTCATCTTTCTGTCCTAATTCTCTATAAATTTGTAGTTGAAAAGCCTCAATTATCTAATGAAATCATTTGGAAGTTATTTATTAAAATGTGTAGTTTTCCACAAAACACTCTGGTTTTCCCTTTCATACTGTCAATAGAAATCTGTTCTCCACCAAGGTTTAATGTACATCAATGAATAGCCCTGGAGACAATTCTTTGCCCTTTGGACAATTTTTCATAGCAGAGGGCAGTGCTGTTGAATTTAAATGACACTGCACTTGAGGCCAACAGTAATAAGCAAGCTCTCTTAGACTTTCATTACTTTTTTTTTATCATCTGAATATAATCATAAGCATTTGATGCTAGCTCCCACAGCCTTCGTGTGAATTATAAATATCACATTTAAGTTTCTCTTTAGAAGAGAAACAAGATTTCTGCTGCCGATGAAGCAGAGAATACAGTGAAATAACATGATCTGTTTACCAAAAGTGCTTGCCATCAGAAGAAGGCAAATGCCTCGAAAATGGGAATTGGCTTCACAACTCATTATTTACTTACTTATTTATTTATTTATTTTGGAGTTCCAGTGGGCTTTTATTGAGATAAATTATAACAAAAACCAAGATTTTATCAACCACTTTTTCTCAACCTTATAAACTCAGCAGAGACTCTGGTCCATATACGTGTACATTCAACATAACACACCCCAACAAAAACAGAACCCCACTGGAACATTTGCCAATTAACAGAAAGCCAATTTTCCCTTTCCCCAAATGTTTTCAAAATTTTGAGTCCCCACTGTTCACTTCTCAGTGGAACTGGTCCCTTGTGGCTAGGGACATTGGAATTCCATCCCATTTTTACTGATGAAAAAAAATTTTTTTTCAAGTTTTAGTTTTGTTTCAAAAAGGGAAGTGACTTTGTTTTCTCCAGGCACCCCTTCCAGACAACTCATTATTTAAAAAAAAAAAAATCCTTGTCTACACTATGGGATGCATTTCTGAAAACAAAATTAACCTATTAGCCCACTGTCAAAATAAAGCTTCCAACTGAATGCCCAATTACCTACTCAAAAGACACCCACAAATCATTTAGGCAAAAGTCTTTATGAACAGATCTGCTTGAAGGTCAACAGTGGAAGTCTATGATGCAATATGTGAAGGAAAACACAGAGAGAATTCAAAACACCCTCCTTTTTATTTTCTTAGCTCCAAACAAAAGGACCTTTTTCATCTACAATTAGCGCCACATCTATCCCAGTACAGGCATACCTCAGAGATGTAGAGGATTTGGTTCCAGACAACCACAGTACAACAAATAACCACAATTAAAAGGGTCAAATAAATTTTTTGGTGTCGGAGGCCGGATACGGCAGGTCCAGGGGTCCCTGAAGGATGGACGGTGTCGGCGAGAGAGTGAGAGAGCCCCGGAGATTCTTTCTGACCACGAGGCAGGCATCTCTGCTGTGACTGGGGCTCAACTTTATTTTATCATTAAGTGTTTGGGGGACGGCATGGAAGTGGCATTTGCCTTAGACAATGGTTTCTGATAACAGACTTCTTTGATACGTAAGAATTTCCCGGAACATAGATATGTAGAAGACTCATGCATAACGTTTACAATAATGATTGAGGTAGGGGATTTAGATGCCTATCCTATGGGGAAGGAAGGCGTCTTTAGCATACCATACAAAGTTTTCAGCATAAAAAGGGTGAAGTTACTTCTCTGTGGGCAGGGGTCAACAGCTTGTTTGTTTAAGGTGGAAGTATCAAGAGGGGCGCCTGGGTGGCTTAGTCGGTTAAGTGCCCGGCTTTCGCTTAGGTCATGATCTCGCGGTTCATGGGTTCGAGCCCCGCGTCGGGCTCTGTGCTGACTGCCAGCTAGGAGCCTGTTTCAGTCTGTGACTCCCTCTCTCTCTGACCCTCCCCTGCTCACGCTCTCTCTCTCTCTCTCCTAGAAATAAATAAAACATTAAAAAAAATTTTTTAAAAAAAGGTGGAAGTATCAAGAAAAACAGGTCTTTCAGGGAACACCTCTGCTCTCATAATCACAAAAGAAGAAGTTCCTCAATAGGTTCCTTCACAGGGAGCAATCAGCATATACAAGGCCAGAAAATGCTCTAAGCAGAAACAAATGGGTGGGGGTGGATATTTGCCCTTAACTCTAAATTAGGCTCTTTGTCTCAGGGCCAGACTCAATTGTCTTTGATATGCAAGGTCCAAAGGAAGAGGCTTTCTACAATCATCCACAGAGCTTTCCTCTAAAATCTCTTTTGTAAAGGCAGGAATATGATTTTCCTTATGAGGTATCTGTGTTTGGAATATTGGTCTGATATGGAATATTGTGTGGCCTGGTCAATACCAGCAGCCTCATTTCCAACATGAGCCAGTAGTAGCAGAAGGAGATACCAGTTTTCGTTTCTCATGGCAGGAGCTGCAAACACTGCCATTTCCTTGCTGTGACTGCCGTCCAGAGAGGCAGGTGCGTCTCCCAGCGTTTTGGTTTCCCAGCACATACAAAAGTTACATTTATACTATACTGTAGTCTAGTAAGTGTGCAAGAGCATTATTTCTAACATACAAACAGAAAACAATACAGATACCTTAATTAATAAATACTTTGATGCTAAAAAATGCTAACCATCATCTAAGCTTTCAGTGAGTCATTATCACCACTCACAGATTACCATAACAAATATAATAATAATTAAAAAGTTTGAAATGCTGCAAGAATTACCAAAAGATGACAGAGACACAAAGTGAGCAAATTCTGTTGGAAATAACGATACCGACAGACTTGCTCAACATAGAGTTTCCACAAACCTTCAAATTGTACAAAATGCAGTATCTGCAAAGCACAGTGAAATGAAGCACAATAAAACAAGGTATACCTGTAGACTTTTTTTTAGTACATTATTTTATTTTATTTTTAAAGTTTATTTATTTTGAGAGAGAGAGAGCAGGGAAGGGGTAGAGAGAGAATCTCAAGCAGGCTCTTCAGTGTTAGCACAGAGCTCGACAGGGCTCAAACTCACAAACTGTGAGATCATGACCTGAGCCAAAATCAGGAGTCAGATGCTTATGTGCTCCAGGATGCCTATTAGATTTTAACTACCACAGTGTATTGCATAAAGACCATGCTTACCACCAGTAGAATTTATTCTTTCTAAGCCCTAAGAAATCCTACCAGAAAAGTAAAATAAGTCAAGGGTAAATAAATAATCCATTCTAAAGTAGATTGCTCTAGATTTAAGTGACTGTCAAGCCTTGATATCACCACTTGCTTTATTGTTCTCTGTGCTAGCTAGATTTTTGGTGATGTATCTAATTTCAATAATGATAGCTCTCATTATGCCCCTTGCCCACCTGATTTTATGTATGCCTATGCATAAACATGGCCTTGTTAAAAAAAAATGTATCTAAGTAAAGATTATATGCCTTTAAAAATTATAATGGGACCACCAGGTTAACAAAAGAGGGGATTCATAACTTGCATTTTATGCAAAAATAATGTAAAATTTATCTTGAAGTACCACCTTAAATCACTCTTGCTCTGTGAAGACTTTAGTTCAGTGTAGCAAAAGTACTCTTTTGTTTCCCCAAAACTTCCATTTTACCTGGATTAAACTTCAACCTGCCTGCTTTCATTTTATTTCACAGTCCCTCAAACACTGAAGGAAATGTGAGAATCAATTTCAAGAGAAGTGTACACCTCAGTGACATTAATAATGATCTACAGGAGTTCCATTTCATCTTAAATTGACCAAGACAATATTCAGGGCAGAAGATCATGAGATCATGAGCAAACGGGTAATTCTCCACATATATATGACTGAATGATCAATACTTGTGTAAGAAAATTGGTAGTATCTTTGTAAAATGTTGATATAGTTAAAATATTGAACCCAAGAATCAAATTGTCTCTGTTCAGATATTGAGTTTGCCATTTGCTCGTTCAGTGACACTAGGAATCTAAGTCTCCACTCCTTATCCACAAAAGGATGATCACAACAGTGCCTATTTCAAATGGTAATTGAAGTTTGTGGAATAATTTCAATTGACTAATTGTGATAGAAACCATAAGGCCCTCAGGTTCTTAACATACTGCCTAGCAAAACAGTGAGCATGTGTTAAGTGTTAGTTTGTTGTTGTTTGTTTTTTGTTTTTATGAAACTGTTATATTGATAACTAGACAAGACCCAGATATTTTAACCAATTTCTTTGTTCCGTTCTTCCAGATACCATCTCCATTCTGCTCAACTTTCTAAGCTGCTTTATTTCAACTAATTAATTGATATTAGGAATAATCAAGTTTCAGTGAAGGACATAGATGTAGGTCTTAGGGCATTTTATGTTTTAATCTAATGCAGAAGTTGCCCAATTATTTTCTAAAAATGGACAGACAGAAAATATTTCAGGCTTTGAGAGCCACAGAGTCTGTGTTGCAATCATTCTGCCCTTGTAGGGCAAGTAGCTTTAGATAATACAGATGATATATGCACAAATAGGTGTGGCTGTGTTCCATAAAACTTAATTTATGCAAACTGAACTTGAATTTCATATGATTTGTGTGTGTCACAAAATATTACTCATCTTTTTATTTTCTTTTCAACCTTTAAAAAGAAAACAAATATAATCTTAGTCTATACACAGATTGGAGATGGGCAGTATTTAGCCCTCAGGTTATAGTTTATCTAATTGTTAAATCCACTATTTCTACGAAGATTGTTTAAATGCTATCTCTGTGTTTAAAGAACAATTATATATAGATTTTTTCAAAATTATTGACTATTCAGTAGTCAAATTAATGAAAATGCCATATTAATGGCCTAGTATTATACTGTAATATTAACAGTCCTAAGAGTGAACAATGTTAGATATTCTGAACACAATTTGGCACATTCCTTAATTTTATTTCTCCTGAAATGTAGAAATATAGTTAAAGGCACTTTAGACACTACTACTGAGGCTATTCACTCTGAGAGAGAGAGAATGTGAACTAGCTTACTTGATCAATTAAATGAAGTGTCAATTCTGGAGTTGTCCAATGATATAGCCACTATCTTACCTTACTGAGGGAGGTAAGATATTTGGAAAGAAAAAAAGGTCTACCCAGATGGGAAGTCTGATCTTGATTGAGATAGGGAAAAGGATTGGATGTGGATAATCAAATTGGACATTTCAACTTTGGTATCCAACACTGTCTGGACAATTAACTGTGTGGCTTTGTTAGAGAATTTGGATTGTTCCAAGTGGAAAAATAAACAGGGGACAGATCATCCAATAAAGGAACTCTATTACTATACATCTCTGCTCTATGAAAAGTCTCTTGAAGATTCTAGAGGATATTAAGTACCACTCGATATTTATGTTGTCTTGGGGCTCCCTAACATGGAGAATGAAGAAAGAAGATGAAGATACTAAGAGGAGAAGAAAATAGAAGACAGATCAATATAAATGGGGCCTACATAAGTTTATATCTGGACCTTCTACAGCCTGATTATCATTAAGACCATTCAAGAATTTAATCTCTGTTGCATTAACTTGGAAGAGGTTCAAGTTTAGAATAGAGATGAATTGCTTAGGAGAGCATTCATAGTTCCCTAAAATACACACAGACAAACTATAATCCAGGAGATAAATCATCTCAACTCTTGTTTTTAAATGAAATTTACTGCAAGACAGCCATGAATATCCATTTATGTATTAACTATGACTATTTTGTGCTTCAATAGCAGAGTTGCCCAGTTGTGACAGAGACTCTGTGGCCTGTAATGGCTAAAATATTCCCTACCTGGTTCTTTACAGAGAATGTTTAAGACACTGACCTAAAATCTTACTTTTCCAAGTGTGTTCGGTAGACCAACAGCATTGCATCACAAGAGAAATGGTTAGAAATGCAAACTCTTAGGCCCCACTTCAAATCTACTGAATCAGAATCTATATTTTTAACAGGATCCCAAAATGACATAAAATCAATGAGTGAAAAGAACTGTCGTAAAATAATTTTGTTTTGTTGACACATACATGAAACAGGGAGGTATAGGGGCCATGATGTTTACATTTGTGACGATGACCATTTCTGGCATGCATTTGTGAAGATTAGACTTTCATTGCTCTCCCAGCTGCTTGAAACCTTGGTATTCATAAAAATTACCTTTCACAATCCACAATCCAAACTTCTGATGTGAAGATTATTAAATCAAGAGGTCAAAACAAAGGCTGAAATATTTGTAGCAATAGAATATTCTGATGACTCATAAATTACCATCTATGAGTTTTGAAAAGAAGGTCTCCTTTAAATTACCAACAGGCAATGAATGTACTACAACATGTACATGTGAGTTCACCACATTCAGAAACTGTCTAATTTAAATGCTGTTCAGCTACAATAATAATATTTTTTAAAACTGTTTACAGTTTTGTAGTTTAATCAATCTGAAGAGTTTTATTTTTATACTTGAGTCTCTTAATCAGATGTAAAGACAGAACTTACATCTCATTAGCACAAGTACATGTTAAAAAGGAAAACAGAAATGCACTTTCTTGGCTGATGGACATGTAGCTCTATTTAATAGATACTTTATATTTAAGTATTTTATTATTAAGCTCAGTTCAGTCTAAAAGCACATTTTCAATGTCATGAATACATAGCATGAATGATGTGACAAGCAATTTGCATTTATATAGCACCTTTCAAAGGTTTAGGAATGCAAAGCAAAGCATAAATGCTTGTGTAACTTTGCAATTAAGAATTCACTTCTAATTACTCCTACTTAAATGTGCAGTCTCTTTTTAATCACAACATTTTTACACCTGTGGTTAAGTGCTCTGACAGAGCCTTAGCCTTATCTCTAAAGCATGCAAATTGCATGACTGGGTTTTGTAATGAAAGGTACGTTTGCCAGGGGGGAAATGATCACAGTCATGTAGTGCCAGTAACAATATTAAAAACATAAGTAAATTTAAAGGCATTATATTCTCAGGTTATGTACTCATTCAGATGAACCCCTCCCCCCCCATCCCCAATACACACACACAAACGCATGTCCAGCTCTGGAGGATGCACAAGTTTTAGGCCCAGATATACTTCTGCTACCACCAGGAAGTTAAGAGATGAGATCTGAAAACCAGCTTGTAAACGTATGCTTGCCTGTAGTAAATCTTCAGCTACTAGAGCTACAATTGCTAGCATTTGTGAGATTCCTAGTTTTCTTGTATAACCAGGGGACCAGTAAATAATATGATGTTTTTAAAAAATGATATCCTGCTACTAGGGGAAAGCACAATTCGGCATCAACATATGGTTCTGGAGGACTACAGACTCGTAAATGGGGCCGAGGAAAGAAAAGCAATTCTGGGAAGGTGGTTGTAGCTAAAGAGAAGGCCCTGGTGACAAACATCTACATAACTGACTGCAGTAAAGCAGGAAGCTCCATTTTCAAAAGCTGATTAGAAATAAGATTTATTAAGAACCTATGATGATCTGGGGACCAGTGTAACACAAATAGACAAGGCACGGCTCCTGCACCTTGAAAGGCTGCCAATAAGCTGCAGGACTGGGTGGGCCCAGAAGCAAATACATTTCAAAATCCACAGTCAGTCATGAAAAATGAGAAGAAATCAAAAGTTCCTGGATTTTCAAGAAAGTATTAATTGTGTGAAAAGGAATTCTAAAATTGACTGTCTGCTTTAAAAAGAAATATCGAGTCCTTCCAAGATACCAGACATTGTGTTCATCTCAGATGATTAAAGTGATAACAATCACAGCAATAATAACAACAATAACAATAATAAAGATGATGATCATAAGGGAGTCTTGGGGAAATCATGTAACACTTCCTGCATTCAGAGGAGTCACGGGATAGAGGGCAGGGGAGAAATAACCAAACACTATCATGTATACTTTTATAAGCTTGTGTAGAGTGCTCCGAGGGCAGACAACAGGGAATATTTAATTCTGCTGGTCTTTGGAAAGACTTTAGAGAGACAAAGACATTTCAGGAGAAATGTGAAATACTAGTAATATTCTGCCAACCACAATGCTGGTGAGAGAGAGAAGGATATCAGGGAGTAGGAACATTCAAATATGAATACTCACACAAATTCTTGGTATGACCCTTGACTTCATACTTAAGCATTGTCGTAACAGCATGTTAATTGGGAGTAGAGGCTCAAAAGTCAAATTGTCTCTATTCAAGTCTAACTGTATGACTTTGGACAAGTTACTTAACCTGCCTGAGTCTCAGTTTCCTCATCTGTGGAACGGGGAACAGATAGAATATACTTTTGAGGATCATTGTAATAACTTAACAGTACTCTTTTGACATATGAATAACATTTAGTAAATATTAGCTGTTGATTTTGTTTTGTTTTACTTCTGTATCTTTTTAGGTAAAGCTAGAGCCATTACCAGTATGTGGTGAATGAAGCAGCAAAAGAAGCCCTCCTAGTACTTTAGGAGGCCTGTCTGTTGCTGGTGTCTAGAGGGAAAGATGATGGTGCTGCCATTTGAAAAACAAAACACAATACCCTTTGAGTCTGCTTCTTTCCCCACTCACATTTCCCATTACACATATGTAGTCTTTACAATGATCATATAAGGAAAGTATTATTATTATTATTATTTCCACTTTACAAATGAGGACTGAGACTAAGAAATAAAATAATTCTTCAAGAGCCAGGGATTTATGGAGCCATGATAAACATTTAGGTGTTCTAACTAGGGAAATCAACTATTAACCACTTTACTGAAATGTCTTAAAATAGTTTGGTCCAAAATAATCACCCCACAGGAATTGAAGCATCAAAGGAACACAGATTCCAATTTCAGCAGGGGTGGGGATGAGGGGTGGTCTAGGAATTCTGAGACTCCTCTAACTAAAATACTTAAAAATGCTGGATTGAAAAACATATTAGTGAGTTTGTCACAAATGGAAGGACTCCTCAGAGAGCAAGAATTATGTGAACACAGGGATACTAGGAGATAAATGATCCATGAAAAGTTTTCAACAAGAAAATTTCTATGGACTCTGGGGGGCTTTGAGCTACAATTTTGATGGCCACATAGGGTAGGAGACAGAGGTTAAGACTAAAGTTCACCAAACATGAGTAGACTAATAGATAATTTCTGCATATAACTAAGGCCCTCAAAGGAAATCAAGAAAGAAGTAAGAAGAGCCCATTTGCCATGGCTATACAACTCCATAATCCAAAATACAAAGAACCAGAATGGATGAGACATGGATTACGATAGTTAATTGAGTTAATTGATAGTTAATGAGACACTGATTAAGTTAGTTAACCCATTTTGCTAGTTTCTTCCATGACGACAAACCAACAGAATTGTTCATGGAGTAGCATTCTTTTATTTGTCTTCACTGAAACTCTTACTACATGAATATCAGATTGCTATTAAATGGAAAGTTACTTGAACTTTGACTGTAGACTTATTGGCTAACCAATACTAATTCCTGACAATAACAACTACAGTAAGAAACATGCCAGAAAGAAGAATCAGTCTCCAGTCTTATACATTTCTTTGATTTATATCTGGAAATCCTCGCTGGATTTAACAATTTTGTTTCAGAACTAATATCCTTAATTTAAAGAAATTTTAGAAGTTAAAATTAATTCTGAATGAACTTTTGGCTTAAGTAGACAGCACCTCATTCCCACTGCAATGATATCTCTCCATGTCATTTTTTGTTAATTACAGGTCTACCTCAGACATATTGTGGGTCAAGTTCCAGACCACTGGAATAAAGGGACTATCACAATAAAGCCAATCAAATATTTTGTTTTCCCAGTGCATAATATGTAAGAATTATGTTCACCTCATACTGTAGTCTGTTCAATGTACAACAGCATTAATTCTAGAAAAACAACGTAGACATCTTAATTAAAAATTACTTTATTGCTAAAAAATGGCACTATTTTTACCATTATCTGAATTTTCAGTGAATCATAATCTTGTGATAGTGGAGGGTGTTGCCTCAATGTTGACGGTCACTGACTGACCGGGGTAGCAGTTACCAAAGGCTGGAGTGGCTGTGGCAAATTCTGAGAATAAGACAACAATAAAGTTTGCTGCATCAGCTGACTCTTCCTTTCACAAACAATCTCTCCATAGCATGTGATGCAGTTTGACAGCTCTGGATTAGGCTTTGGCTTAAGGGAATGCTGTAGCTGGTTTGATCTTATTTTTTTACATTATTTATTTGTTTTTTAATTTACATCCAAGTTAGCATATAGAGCAACAATGATTTCAGCAGATTCCTTAATGCCTCTTACTCATTTAGGACATTCCCCCCTCCCAAAGCCCCTCTAGCAACCCTTTATTTGTTCTCTATTTAAAAGTCTCTTATGTTTTGTCCCCCTCCTGTTTTTATTTTATTTTTGTTTCCCTCCCCTTATGTTCATCTGTTTTTTATCTTAAAGTCCTCATATGAGTGAAGTCACATGATATTTGTCTTTCTCTGACTAATTTTGCTTAGCATAATACCCTCTAGTTCCATCCACGTAGTTGCAAATGACAAGATTTCATTCTTTTTGATTGCCAAGTAATATTCCATTGTGCATATATACCACATCTTCTTTATCCATTCATCCAGTCATCCAGCCTAAATGGACATTTGGGGTCTTTCCATACTTTGACTGCTATAAATATTGGGGTGCATGTACCACTTAGAAATAACACACCTGTATCCCTTGGATAAATACCTAGTAGTGCAATTGTTGGGCTATAGGGTGGTTCTACTTTTAACTTTTTGAGGAACCTCCATGCTGTTTTCCAGAGTGGCTACACCAGTTTTCATTCTCACCAGCAGTGCAAAAGAGATCCTCTTTCTCTGCATCCTTGCCAATATCTGTTGTTGCCTGAGTTGTTAATGTTTGCCATTCTGACAGGTATGAGGTGGTATCTTATTGTGGTTTTGATTTGTATTTCCCTGATGATGAGTGATGTTGAGTGTTTATCATGTGTTGGTTGGCCATCTGAATGTCTTCTTTGGAGAAGTATCTATTCATGTCTTTTGCTCATTTCTTCACTGGATTATTTGTTTTTTGGTGTTGAGTTTGATAAGTTCTTTATAGATTTTGGATACTAACCCTTTATCTTATACATCATGTGCAAATATCTTCTTCCATTCCATCAGTTGCCTTTTAGTTTCCCAGACTGTTTCCTTTACTGTGCAGAAGCTTTTTATTTTGATGGGGTCCCAATAGTTCATTTTTTGCTTTTGTTTCCCTTGCCTCTGGAGATGTGTTGAGTAAGAAGTTGCTGCAGTCGAGGTCAAAGTGGTTGTTACCTGTTTTCTCCTCTAGGATTTTGAGGTCTTCCTGTCTTACATTTAGGTCTTTCATCCATTTTGAGTTTATTTTTGTGTATGGTGGAAAAAAGTGGTCCAGGTTCATTTTTCTGCATGTTGCTGTCCAGTTTTCCCAGCCCCATTTGCTGAAAAGACTGTCTTTATTCCATTGGATATTCTTTCCTGCTTTGCCAAAAATTAGTTGGTCATACACTTGTGGGTACCTTTCTGGTTTTTCTATTCTGTTCCACTGATCTGAGTGTCTGTTTTTGTGCCAGTACCATACTGTCTTGATGACTACAGCTGTGTAATACCTCTTGAAGTCCAGGATTGTGATGCCTCCAGCTCTGGTTTTCTTTTTAAGATTGCTTTGGCTATTCAGGTTTTTTTCTGGTTCCATACAAATTTAGGATTGTTTGTTCTAGCTCTGTGAAGGATGCTGGTGTTATTTTGATAGGGATTGCTGTAGGTGGTTTGATCTTGTGTGTAGACCACTAAAACTTTCTCAATATCAGCAATAAGGCTGTTTCACTTTCTTATCATTTGTGTGTTCACTGGAGGAGCACTTTTAATTTCCTTCTAGAGCTTTCCTTTGCTTTCGCCATTTGGATAACTGATGCAAGAGACCTAGCTTTTGGTCTATCTCAGCTTTCGACATGCCTTCCTCACTGAGTTTTATCATCTAGCTTTTGACTTAAAGTGAGAGACACACTATTCCTTCCTTCTCTTCAACACTTAGAAAGGCAGTGTTAGCTTATTAATTGGCCTAGTTTCACTATTGTTGTGTCTCAGGGAATAGGGAGGCCTTAGGAGAGGGAGAGAATCAGATGAATAGTTAGAACACACACCACATTTATTGATTAAGTTTGCCATCTTATATGGGTACTGTTCACGGCCCCCTAGAACCATTATAATAGTAACATCAAATCACAGATCACAGATCATAACAATGTAATGATAGTGAAATAGTTTGAAAATTGTGAACATTACCAAAATGTGACCCAGTCATGCACTGAGCAAATGCTGTTGGAAAAAAAAATGCACTATTGATTTGCCTGACACAGAGTTATCACAAATCTTCAATTTGTAAAAAAATGCAGTATCTTAAAAGTGCAAAAAAAGCAAAGGGCAATAAAATGAGGTATGCCTGATATGCCAGTTATATCTCAATAAAGCTAGAAAAAAAATCTTATAAAACATAAGTTAAAAACTTACACAATATGCTGGATGGCAACTATCAGATGTGTCCCAGACATCACTTAAGGACCAGCCAAGACAAGGTCAATGGTGAAGATATGTTCTTCCTCCTTGTCTTGTACAGTGGAAATCTAGTGGAAATGTAGAATGGAGATCTAATGGTAGTCAGAATCACATGAGGAAAGAAATCTATTCAATTAATTAAAAAGGAAGAGTAAGGTCTATCTGAGCCCCAAACCCAGAGATGCACAAACAAACCTAGAAATAGCATACAATTCCTAAGGCATTTAAATATCATATCTATCTCAGGTGGCCATCAGAAAGATATAATACATATACTAATGAATAAACAGCTGGTAGCTTTTATTCAGAATAAACTTCTATTGCTATATGACTATAAAGAAAGTAACTCTGAAATAGACACTGTCTTACAGCACATTCATAGGACAAAAGAAAAAAAATTGTATGTCTGAAACTCTAAATCCATAGAAAACCTTCCTTTGAATTACGATTCCTATCTTTCTTTCATATATTTATGAAACATATGTCACAAATGCCCAGGAATGAATGAGTTATAAAGGTCTTTGCTCCAAAGATATAATTGAGCTTCATATAAGACTTGACTCATCATTTAAAAAACAATTTTGTTTAAATTTAAAACTACTAAAATTATTGATGCTGGCTTGTTCAAAGGGAAGATTTCAGAAAGAAACCAGAAAAAAGATGTGAAACCAGAAACCCAGTGTCTCTGAGACTCCTACCTGATGGGTAATTGAGTTGGAAACCCTTTAGTTATGCTGTTATCATTCCAGTGAATTCAGTCTACATTTGTGAGTAGAGAAGAGCCTTTGTCAGATATGGTTTCAAAGACTTCAGACCAAATATCTGTAATTATTTTCTATGCACTGAACATTTTTTCTTAGGAAGAAGTAATAACCAAATGCCTAAGAAAAAAAAAAAAGACCTAAGCAAAAAAATCCATTTCACGTTCCAATTACCCAAGTTGTAGAAGAAAGTATAACTTTTAAATTACAAGTGATATAGAAATACATCTGTTATAAAAGAGAAACATCAAGTATAAGAAAGGGCTTTCATTAGCCAAAATTAGAGATGGTTTTATTCCTTGTTACTTTGAAAACCATATATATAAATGAATATATATGAATACATATTGAACATATGTTAACACATAAGTGTGTAAACATGCACGTAAGAAGGATTTTTGGTAGCATAAGGGGTTGGAAACAAGTGCTCCTAAAAACTCTTACATATGTCATTGTGGAATTCAACCTTCTAGAATATATTACAATATAATAGTAGCTACCCATTGGCAGGTCTACATTTTGCATAGCATTTCATGACTTGAATTCTTTCTCCAGTTGTTGGGTATAAGTTGTGAGTCACCATCTCTGTTTACAAAGTGGCGTTAAGCAAGTTTTTCATTTACAAGCACACTCTACTCATAAGCAAGCATCAGCTTTCCTCTCCTCAGTTGTATAAAAAAGTACTTATCTGAAGATGAATTTCCATTCAGCTTGAAATGCTTTGCTCTTTCTCACTTCCCTCGTTAGTGCCAAGTGATTGGCAAGTTACCCTCCAGACAGGGCACCATCTTCTATGTGTCGATTTAGGAGTAAGTGCCCAATAAAGCATAGCCAAAAGGAAATATATAAATCTGTTTTGAAATTCAATAAATTTATAAGCCATGCTACTCACCAAGGCCTGTGGGAGCATATACATCATAAAACACCACTGTAAAGCTATAAATATTTCAAGCAGTTAGTAACGGCTGAGAGCACATCGCTGAAAGCTTGGTTAAAGATGGGCAATGCACGATGCCCTAGTCAGAGCTGGTGCAAGGTCTTTGGAGCAGTTTGTTTTTCTAGGCAAATGAAAAGGCACAGTCCCAGCTGGCATCTAGCACTCCTTTATTTTAGGTTGCAGAGGTACTGGAATTGTCTAAGCTTAACTCCAGTTCTGTTTATTCTCTCTCATAATCTTCTTTCCTTCTGTGACACACTCTGAGGGGCCTGTTTCCCAGCAGCTCAGATACAAAGAGAAGACATGAGCTGTGCAGGAGATGTGGGAAATCTAAGGTTGGCACACAGCAGGATTGGTCTCCGCACTTTCTTGGGTTATTGTGTCTCCGCCTCAGCTTTCAATCTAGAGTGACCCCATTCTACCCAGTTTTATTCTTGTCAAGGGGTAGCTGCCACTGTGCTTTGTTTCACTAATATTTCCTCTTTGTTTTTCTTCCTGCTGCTATATTTGGATGGGCATTTTAGGATATAGCTGCTTTCAATGAGTATAGGATATTTAACAGATCAAATCTTTTATCAAAGCTTAGGTCCTGGTCAATTTTGTAAATTTTGCCCATTTACCATCACTAATTTGAAAGTTGTATACTTTCCTGTGGTGTATTACTCTAGTATCATTTAGTTTATCAATACCTTTTCAGTGGTTGTTCTAAAAATTTTGGTTTACATTTAACAAAATCTACAGTAAATTACTATCTTCACCTTCCTGAATAAAACTAACATTTGAGAGTATTTTTCATTTAATTCCTCCCAATTTATATGCTATTTTGGTCAAATATTTCTTTGTTTTTTTGGCCCATAAATTATACATTATTGTTTCATATCATTATTGTTTGTTAAGACTGAACCAAATATTGTGATATTTGCTCATTATTATTCATTCTTGAATTTCACACCTTCCTTCTGAGATCTTTTTCCTAAAGTGCTTCCTTTAGAAATGTCTTCCTAGTGAAGGTTTTCTGGTGGTAAGCTCTAACTTCGTCAAAAATGCTATAAAAATAATATAGCCTCTCTTCTTTCAGCCCTTTAAAGATATTACTTCTCATTTTTTGCTGCTATTGTTGATATTAAAAAGTTAAGTGACTGTCAAACTGAAATCTCCTCTGACTGCTCCTAAATCTTGGCTTTGCTTTTGGTCATCTGCCTTTTACCACATTGTTTGGTGATGGTCTTCTCTTTACTTTTTCTCCATAGGACACAAGGTCTTGAATCAGACCATTGGTGTTTGTCACCAGTTTTGAACTATTCTCAGCCATTATTTTTTGAGTCGGCTCTCTCTCATTAGATCTGTGTTAGATCTTCTAATCTTTTCCTCTGTTTTTTTCATCTCAATTTCATACATTTCATTTTTTCTTTTTGCCTTTCTGTGTTATTTTCATCTTTAGATATTTCTTCCAATGTTCTGGCATCACATTCCCCTATGTTTTCATATGTCTTGAGACATATTTTTGTTAATGCATTAGTATTTCTATTTGGTAAATACTAGGCGTGGAATTGTGGGGTCAGAGGGAAGGTCACCATTTAGCTGTGTGAGAAAGTGCTTAATTATTAACCTAAGTATTTGTACTATTTTACATTCCCACAAGTAACCTGAAAGTTTCAGTAGCTCTTCCACTTCTTAAGACTTAGTATTGTCGGTACTTTTTACTGTAGCTAGTCTAGTGATCTAACATTGTATTTCACTATGATTTTAACTTAATGGCTCTCTGATATCTGATAAGTGCCTGTTGAAATCGTTTGCTTATTGTTATTGCTTTATTTGTCTTTTCATCGCTGTATTACCAGTATTCTTTATATTTTCTGATATTACTTTGCATATATATATATGCATATATATAGTAGATATTTTCATCCAATAATGGCATGTCTTTTCATTTCTTTAACATTAGCTTTTGAAAAGCATAATATTTTTTATTTTTACTTAGGCCAACTTATCATTTTTAAAAAGAGTGCATTTTATACATTCCAAAATCTTTCAGTTTTATTTTTCTCTTGCTTTTCTGTTATGGCTAGTTGAGGTCTTTGCATTTCTTATTTTTTTTAAAAACTTTGTCATTTTATGCCAAAAAAAGAAGCCTGCTTTAATTTTGACTTAGATGAGAATTAAATCTACAAATCAATTTATTGATGCCTAACATATTAATATTAAATCTTCTAACCCATGAACATTACATATCTCTTCATTTATTTAAGTATTCTCAGTAGTGTTCTGATAAATGTTTAATCATCAGCTCTCTAAAATACATAGCTCTCATGTGTAGCATTTGCTGATTTCTATGGTAAGAATACTTCTGGCATAACTCATCCCTGGTTACCAATGTGATGTAACTTAAACAGGAAGTCAGAAGAGTGGGCTCCTGTATACCACCAGGGCTTCATTCATCTAGTGTAGTGATCTTGCAAATTGTTAAATTTATTTTCCTAAAAATTTTACATCTTTTGAGACTATTCCTAATGGGATATAATTTCATTTTCCAAATGTTTCTTTCCAGAATAATTGGAATACAATTTTATGTGTACAATGTCCTGTATTCTGTTACTGTGCCTTATTCACTTATTAATTCTAATAGGTCTCCCTGTAAATTCCTAAGGATTCTTTAGGTATAAAGTGATGACATCATCTATGAGTAGAGATATTTTATGACTTTTATGTCATTTTCAGCCTTATGCTTTTGATTGTTCTTGCCACAGTTAACACACAAAATTTGTAATTTTCATCTATCCAAGAGTAAACCCAATAAAACTACCTCATTATTTAACTTAAAATTTTATCCTTTTTTTGAGTGAAAAAAAGGTAGTATAAATTCTGACCCCAGATATCTGAATTAAATTTTACTATTAGGAATTTCCAAAGAAGATGTGTATTTTTTAAATGTTTTAGTGATTTTTAGTATATTCATTATGTTGTGCACTCATCATTACTATCTAACTTAAGAACATTTCCATCACTCCAAAAATAAACTCTGTCCATATTAGCAGTTAATCTTGGCTCCCTCCCTCCCTCCCATCCTCTACAACCACTAATCAACTTTCTTTCTTGGTTGATTTGCCTATTCTGGATATTTCATATAAATGGAATCATACGATACGTGGCTTTTTCTGTCTGGTTTCTTTAATTTTGCATACCGTTTTCTTTAAAAATGTTTTATTTATTTCTGAGAGAGAGAGAGCGTGAGCAGCGGAGGGTCAGAGAGAGAGGGAGACACAGAATCCGAAAAATGCTCCAGGCTCTGAGCTGGTTGTCAACACAGAGCCCGGACGAAGGGCTCGGGCCCACAAACCAAGAGATCATGACTTGAGCCGAAGTCGGACGCTCAACCGACTGAGCCACCCAGGCGCCCATGCATTACCGTTTTCAAGGTTCATCTATGTTTTATCGTTTAACAGTATTTTATTCTTTTTTACGACTGAATAATATTCTATTGTGTATATATATATATATATATATATATATACCACATTGCTTATCCATTCATCAGCTGATGAGCTTTTAGGTTATTTCCACTTTTGGGGTATTATGAATAATGTTCCTACAGGGGCACCTGGGTGGCTCAGCCAGTTGAGCGTCCGACTTCGGCTCAGGTCATGATCTCCCAGTTTGTGGGTTCGAGCCCTACATCGGGCTCTGTGCTGACAGCTAGCTCAGAGCCTGGAGCCTGCTTTCAATTCTGTATCTCCCTCTCTCTTTGACCCTCCCCTGCTCATGCTGTCTCTCTCTCTCTCTCTCTCAGAAATTATTAAAACATTAAAAAACATTTTTGAATAATGTTCCTACAAACATACATGTGCAAGTTTTTGTGGACATATCTTTTCAATTCTCATACGTATACAACTAGGAGTGAAATTTCTGGGTCATATGATAATTTTGTATTATCATATTTGAGGTACTGCCAAATTGTTTTCTACAATGGCTACACCATTTTACATTCCCACCAGCAATATAAAAGGATTCAAATTTCTCTACATTATTGCTAACAATTGTTATTTTCCTTAGTAGCCATCCTAGTGGGTGTAGAGCAGTATCTCATTGTAATTTTGATGGAGATATCCTAAAACTAGATAGTAATGATGAGTGCACAACATAATGAATATACTAAAAATCACTAAAACATTAAAAAAATACACATCTTCTTTGGGAATTCCTAATAGTAAAATTTAATTCAGATATTTGGGGTCAGAATTTATACTACTTCTTTTCTGCTCAAACAAAAAAAAATATATATAATTTTAATTTAAATAATGAGGTAGTTTATTGGATTTACTCTTTGACAGATGAAAATTACAAATTTTGTGTGTTAACTATGGCAAGAAAAATCAAAAGCATAAAGCTGAAAATGACATAAAAGTCATAAAATATCTCTACTCATAGATGATGTCATCACTTTATACCTAAAGAATCCTTAGGAATTTACAGGGAAACCTATTAGAATTAATAAGTGAATAAGGCACAGTAACAGAATACAGGACAATGTAAACATAAAATTGTATTCCAATTATTCTGGAAATAAACACTTGGAAAATGAAATTATATCTCATATGGGATAGCCCCAAAAGACACACAATTTTTAGAAAAATGAATTTAACTATTTCTTCCAATCCATGAGCATGCGATTTCTTTGTCTTATCTCCACTTCTTTGATTAGGTTTATTCCTGGATGTCCTATTATTTTTGGTGCAGTTGTAAATTAGACTATTTTCTTAAATTCTCTTCCTGCTACTTCATTAATTATCTATGGAAATGCAACAGATATCTGTAGATTGATTTTTATCCTAAGAACTTACTGAATTCGTTAATCAGTTCTACCGTTTTTTGGTAGTCTTTCAGATTTTGTATATAGAATATTATGTTATCTACAAATGATAAAAGGTTTACCTCTTTCTTACTGATTTGGTATTTGGTATTTAGCTGTTCCTTTTGTTGTCTGATTGCTATGGCTAGGACTTCCAGTACTCTGTTGAATAAAAATTGTGAGAGTGAACATCCTTGTCTTGTTTCTGACTCTAGGGGAAAGGCTGTCAGTTGTTCCCCACTGAGTCTGAGTTAGCTGTGGGTTTTTCATATATGGCCTTTGTTAGGTTGAGATATGTTCCCTCTATCCATACTTTGTTGACGGTTCTTTTGATGAATGGATGCTGTATTTTGTCAAATGCTTTTTCTGCATCTATTACAAGGATTATATGGTTCTTTTTTTTTTTTTTAATTTTTTTAATGTTTTATTTATTTCCAGGAGAGAGAGAGACAGCGTGAGCAGGGGAGGGTCAGAGAGAGAGAGGGAGTGACAGACTGAAACAGGCTCCAGGCTCTGAGCTGGCAGTCAGCACAGAGCCCGACGCGGGGCTCGAACCCACGAACCGCGAGATCATGACCTAAGCGAAAGTCGGACGCTTAACCGACTAAGCCACCCAGGCGCCCCAAGGATTATATGGTTCTTATCCTTTCTCTTATTGATCTGATGTATCACATTGGTTGATTTGCAAATATTAAACCACCTTCACAACCCAAAAATAAATTCCATTTGATTGTGGTGAATGATTTTTTTAATGTATTGTTGGATTTGGTCGGCTGGTATATATTGAAGATTTTTGCATCTATGTTAATCAGAGATACCGGCCTATAGTTCTCTTTTTTTATGATGTCTTTTATCTGATTTTGGTATTAGGATAATTCTGACCTCGTTGATTGAATTTGGAAGTTCTCCTTCCTATTCTATTTTTGGGAATAGTTTGAGAAGAATAGATATTAACTCTTCTTCAAACGTTTGGTACAATTTGCCTGTGAAGCCATCTGGCCCTGGGCTTTTGTTTGTTGAGAGTGTTTTGATTACTGATTCAATTTCCTTGTTGGTTATAAGTCTGTTTAAATTTTCTATTTCTTCCTGTTTCAGTTTTGGTAATTTATGTTTCTAGGAATTTATTCATTTTATGTAGATTGTCCAATTTTGGCATATAGTTTTTCATAATATTTTTTATCATTGCTTGTATTCTCTGTGGTGTTGTGTGTTATTTTGCCTCTCTCATTTGTGTCTTTGTTTACCTGAGTTTTTTCTCTTTATTTTTTCTTGAAAAGTGTGACTATTAGCTTATCAATTTTATTGAGTTTTTCAAAGAACCAACTCTGGTTTCATTGATCCATTCTACTGGTTTTGTTGTTCTTTTGTTTTGTTTTAGTTTCTACGTAATTTACTTCTGCCCCAGTCTTTATTATTTCCTTCCTTGTGGCTTAAGGTTTTGTTTGTTGTTCTTTTTCTACCTCCTGAAGGTGGAAGGTTAGGTTGTTTATTTTTTGAGATAGACCGGTATTGCTATAAACTTCCCACTTAGAACTACTTTTGCTGTGTTACAAAGGTTTTTGATCATAGTGTTTTCATTTTTATTTGTTTCTATGTACTTTTTTATTTCTTGTTTTTGTTTTTTTGTTTTTTTTTTTCTGGTTGACCCATTCATTGTTTAGTAGCATGTTATTTAACCTCCATGTATTTGTAGTCTTTTCAGATTTTTTTCTTTGGTTGACATCTTGTTTCATGGCATTGCAATCAGAAAAGATGCATGATATGACTTTAATCTTCTTGCATTTATTGAGCTTTTTTTGTGTGTGTGGCCGAATATGTAATCTATCCTGGAGAGTGCTCTGTGTGCACTTGAAAAGAATATATATTCTGCTGTTTTAGGATGGAATGTTCTGAATATATCTGATAAATCCATGTATTCCAGTGTATCATGCAAAGCCAATATTTTTTTGTTGATTTCTGTTTAGATGGTCTTTCCATGATATAAGAGGGGTATTAAAGTCCCCTATTCATATTGTATTATTATCAATTAGTTCCTTAATGTTTATTATTAACTATATTATGTATTTGGGTGCTTCTATGTTGGGTGCATATTTACAATGTTTATGTCTTCCTATTGGATCATCCATGTTAGGACACATTATATAGTGTCCTTCTTTGTGTCTTATTACAGTCTTTGTTTCAAAGTCTATTTTGTCCAACATAAGTATTGATGCTCCAGCTTTCTTTTGACATCCCTTTGCATGATGTTTCTTCATCCCCTCACTTTCAATCTGCAGGTGTCTTTTAGTCTGAAATGAAAAATCCCCTGCTAGCTTTACAAGCTCTCCTTATGCTATTGTCTTCTTTGGTCTTGCTGCTTTAAATTTTTTTCTTTATAACTATATTTTGCCAATTTTATTACAGTATGTCTTGGATCTGCTTTTTTTTTTTTTTTCTTATTTTGTTGGGGGTTCTGTGTGTCTACTAGATAGCTGTTTCCTTCCCCAGATTAGGTAAATTTTCAACTATTATTTTTTCAAATAAATGTCCTGCCCCTTTTATCTCTCTTCTTCTGGGACTTCTATGGTACAAATGTTATTATGTTTGATGGAGTCCCTGAGTTCCCTAAATCTATTCTCATTTTGCATAATTCTTTTTTCTCTTTTGTTCAGCTTGATTACTTTCCATTACTCTGTCTTCTGGGTCATTAATTCGTTCCTCTGCTTCTTCCAGCTGCTGTTCATTCCATCAAGTGTGTTTCTTGTTTTGTTTATTGGGCCCTTTATCTCTGTTATATTATTCCTTATCTCTATATTAAAGGTCTTACTCATGTCTTTCACTCTTTTCTCAAGTCCAATGAGTATCCTTATGATCGTTTTAAATACTCCATCGGGCATGTTACTTAAATCTGTTTCACTTAGATCTGATTCCCACAGTTAGTTCTGTGTTATACTGAGGGGCTGAGGAGAGAAATGGTCACCAGACAGTTCCTTTGTTCCCAGAAAGGTCTCTCCATGTATGCTGTCTCTCTGGGATGCACTTTGAGATGAGCTTCCCCACTGTATACCCCAGGTGCTAACCCACAACAGTTTCCAGGCTATATATCTGCCTTCTCTACAAAAGTACAATGCCCTCCCAGCTCTATTCCAGCCAAGCCCAGTGACCTTTAAAACTCTAGGCTTTAAGTCCTGGTGGTTGCCAGAAATTATGAAATTTGGCCCCTTTCACTTTCTAAGTCAACTGCTATGGGGATTCGTTTTCCTTGTGTGCTTCTCTGTGTGTTAGTCTATCTCCTGCTCTTTCTTCTCTATGACCAAAGCTCCCTCCCCACCACAGTGGCAATCATCTCTTTCCTCTCCCAAACCACATCTCCAC